>NC_084486.1:153668843-153971343 GCF_030035675.1 Rhineura floridana
ACTCAGACAAGACCCTTGAACTCAAACAGAGTTGCCATTTTATCCGCATCATTCCAGTGCATGAAAATGAGAGTGGAGGGCTAAGTAGTTGGTTTCACAAACGCAATCTCCATGGGGGAGGGGGACAGATCCATGTGCTTCAGCCCGCCTGGATCTGCCTCAATCATGCAAAAAGAAGTCTGAGTCCATGCACAGTGGGGGGGGGGAGAGAATGAGCAAAATGGGCATAACCCCCCCACGCTGGTCCCTTATTTCCTGACACCCCCGCCCAACCTGAAATGCTTCTCGCGCGCGGATGTGCACACTCCACAGGCTCATTTCCAGACAGCTGCCTGGCTAGGGGAAGGGGAATGTTGTGGAGAAAAGTGTAGGGAGGGAGTTAAGCCCCAGATGGCCAGAGGCAGGGGGTTCTGCTCTCCTCACCCACATGCACCCCTTTCTCCCATTAAATCAGCCCCCACTCCCACCTTCCACTCTCTTCCATGAGTCAGGCAACTCCAGATTTCAGTGCCCAGATCAGCCTGTGCATTTGCACTGCAAGCACTTCATGAAAGAGAGAAACTTGCTTGAAAGTGAGCAGGGGGTGCAGAGCTCCTGGCTAGGAAGACAGGAGCCATTGTGAGCCCCCACATGGGACTGCACAATAGCCCCATATGGCCCCAGACTCCCCGGGGAGAGAGAAGACGGAGAACTTCAGAGACTTCTTCCTGGGTCACGGTCCTGGCCAAGTTGTGTTTCCAGAGCTGCAAGCAACACCTTGCCCTGTGGCATCAGGAATGAAGTGCCTCACTCAGCTGAACAGCTTCAGGGGGGATCCCTGGAGTAGACAACAGGAGCAGAACAGGAGAAGATGGGGCATGGCACAGGGCAGCCAAGAGTCCTGAGTGGTGGAGAGTGTTGCCAATTCCCTCCCCCACATACAGACACACACACACACACACACACACACACACACAGAGTAAGCAAGTTGCAGGGATAATTAATCCTGCCCCTCTGCATGCTGTTGGGGAGCTTGCATTCATGGGGAAGGAGTCTAAAGTCTATAGCCCAAGGCAGAAAAACACAATGGAGCATCATGTAACTTGGCACTCCTTGGAGACAGTCGGCCAAACTCCCCTTCATTGCCTACAATGCCTGGTTGTTGTTTTTCTAAGCGATTAGGCGGCAAAGCAAAGATTTAATGAGGAAAACTGGCTGAACCTTGCCCAGTTACTTCCCTGACACAGGGTGCTTACAGAGGACCTGCTTATTGAGCAATCGCTCTGATTTCCTTGCAGGGAGGTTTGATGACATTGCATCAAAGCAAGTGCTATCTATCCCACCTTTTCCAGCCCATTTTCTCATCCAATCTATTGGGGAAGCAGGTTTGTTATGCAAGAGCTCCAAATCAGCTTTTAAATTGCACAACCTGAGTTAACCAGCGTCCTGCCCAGAGATGACGGATTCAGACTGAGGCGAGGTGGTGTCTGTTTCTCTTTTTATTAACGTGATAGTTACATCCAAAGCAGTGCGCTTCATATACCTGTCTACTCTGGCTCACTACTTTCCCTAACTAGCCTAACTAAGCAGTCTCTGCAGCATTAAAGGAGAGTTGACTCAGCACGTAGACACCGGCTTAAATAAGGAAGATTTTGGCTCGTAAACAGCACCTCCTCCTGAGTTCCACCCTCTGAAAGTCTCTCTTCTCGCACCTCCTTGCACAGGGCGAGGAGGGGGCAAGTCTCAGACGACCCATCTGATGGCGGGATGCTGATTGGCTGGGAAGAGTTTGAAGTGCCTGGCGGGAATTCCTGCATGGGAGCAGATAGCTTCCCATCTGCTTGGCCATTGGACCCGCGGCGGGGCAGGAGCTTCCTCAGTGGAAGTGTTGGGCAGGGGAGTTTGGGAGCTGCCAGAACCCTCCCCGCTCATCTCCCCTCCTTCAGCTTCTTCATCTGACTCCCCTTAACTCACCCCTCGCCTGGGTCACAACAACCTGTGAGTGACTGAATCGCACCAGAAAATACAGTCTGGAAGTGACCACAGTGGGGGAGGGGAGAAGGTTTTGTCACTCTGACTCCCCAAATGGCATAAAGCATGTAATTTGTTCCAACCACTTTGGAAATAATTCATCTGAGCTATAGGCGGACCGAGGCGCACTCACTTCTGCGACTGCTTTGAACCAAGTTTGGTCTCCAGCAGGAGTCACAGAATCATAGAATAGAATCATAGAATAGTAGAGTTGGAAGGGGCCTATAAGGCCATCAAGTCCAACCCCCTGCTCAATGTCCAGCTGCCTCTTGAAGGCCTCCAGTGTCGGAGAGCCCACCACCTCTCTACGTAATTGGTTCCAACTGGCATTTCCTGGGCACGCTGGCATGTCACAAAGAGAGTGTTGTTGACCGCATGCTGGGGGGGGGGGGAGAGAAAGACAAAGTGGTAGGCGACACAGTTGGTTTGAGGCAAGCCCATCCTAGATCAGGAGGGGAGGTTAACAATCACACCACGATGGTAAGAGATCGATTGGCATGCTTGATCTCTGCCTACAAGAAATGTTTTCCAATGTCACTGTTTGGTTATCGATTCATTGACACCGATTATCAGAATCAAAGTCAACAGGACTGCAGCCTGAACTGGAGAAAGCATACTATCTCATGCGTAACACTTAGAATCAGGCCTATTCTGTTTCATTTCTTCTATCCAAAGGCATAGACAGAGTGCCAGCCCCAAAGAGGTAGAGCAAAGCCAGTCTCTGAAGTAGCCAAAGTTGGTAAGAAAACACCAACTTTATAAACCTTTGACCTAAAAAGCCAACACATTCCTTATTCATCATCATTGGACTGAACAGGGTTCACTACAATCACACTCAGTTTTGAAATGCGCTTGCTACTTGCCTTCAGGTTTTCAGAGAGAAGCAACACTTCCAAGCACAAGGGAGGAATCTGAAAGGGTGGATCTTGGAGTTTTAATCTAGAGTTCATAAGGTTTTGAATCACAAAATAGTGGTCTAGCAAGCAGTGATCCTGGTTCAACGTACCTTGAATTCAGTGGTGGCTCCATGTCAGTGGAGCAACGGAATCCACTCCAGGTTTTAGTCTGAACTTTCAAGGAGCTGTCCAAGGTACTTCAGCAATCCACACCACCTGTGTATGTTCCATTTTCCTCTCTGTTGTAAGCTTTCCTGACTTGTATATTTAGTCATCTTATATAAAGATATTATATCCTGATACTATATTATAACTTATGCAAAAAAAAGTATTTTGAATAATCATTTACATTTTTCCATGTGACACAAAGCTGAATTAGTTATGAAACTTCAGTTGACTAAAGCAGACCAGAACTCCCCCTCCCACCAAAAAAAACCCCACTTTTTGAATTCACTGCTACGAATTCCAACCGTAGCTCTCTTTGAAGACAAACATCAAAAGCAGCAATGGGTATTACTGGAAGAAACGTTGTCTGTGCCTCAACCTACCCATCAGAACAATGGGAAGAAATAGTGCTTGAACAAAAGACCCAAGCACTCTCCATGCTGTAAGCGCAGGATTTTATGTAGCAACTTCAGGCCAAAGGCAAAAAATTCCCCTCCAGGCAGGGGAAGATAAATCCCCGTCAGTCAGTCAGTCAGAAGCTGCCACTTAGACAGACAAGATCAGCCAGCTCAGATCATTTGCTAAATGCCAAGGACAGTTTTCTATTGTCTCAGCACAATGCACTAGTAGCTCATCTCACACAAGTCCGGCGAAATGAACAGGAACCGTGCAAGAGAATGAGCGAAAGGGTAAGGGGTCTTGACATCCTGGACTCCTTTGGACAAAATTAAAACTACATTTTTCTCCCACGAAGGAAGGAAGGAAGGAAGGAAGGAAGGAAGGAAGGAAGGAAGGAAGGAAGGAAGGAAGGAAGGAAGGAAGGAAGGAAGGAAGGAAGGAAGGAAGAGCCAGTCAGCCAGCCAGCCTTAAGTCCTGTGTAGAGCAGGGAAATATTTAAGTTGCTCAGCCCCAGCATCACCCTTCTAGAAATGCAGGCAACTTGGCACTGGGGATCTTTTTCAGCCCTAGTTCCTGCCTGGTGGACCTACCTGGTCCAAGCGAGGACAGGGAAAGAACTGCAAACCCACTTAAGACGTCAGGTTCAAGAACCCACCCTCGCTCCCTCAATGGGCTGGTTAACAAATGCAACCACATTACTCAATATCGCGTGCGATTATGGCTGAAATGTGCATCTCCTGTTTGTATGTTTGATATTCTAGCAGTGGCATCTGACCTGCAATGGCCCTTTCACACATGCAGGTGATGAACATGGATGGGAGACATATAACACACAGGTGTGGAAAATGCTCTGCTTCTCATTTGTATGCTAAAGAGCTGCATGCCTCCCATGCAAACCTGTGGCAACAAGTATCCCCCAATAAGCAAGCTCTGCCTGGCTGGCACGCAGCATCCCCCCTCCACCACAATGCCTTTGCCTGCTGGAAAGAGCCCACGACCCAGCAGTGTGGCACTTCTGGGCTATGCAGCTACATGCATCACACTTCAGCTGTCCAAAGAAGTGCCAAGCCACCCATCTCTGGGTGCCAGACTTCCAGGAACACACCGCAGGACTCAAATTTCCATCATGGAGGGAGATTAGAGCGATGTGCTCTGAGTGTCAGCAGCAGCACATTGCAAAGGGTTAAAAACACGACTTAGCCAGCAGACAGTCCCACCACCACTGTGGACCTGGGAACACCATCACTGTGCCAACGACGAGCCTGCCACAGTTTGCATGACCCCTTCCTTGGAGGACAAAGAAAAGCGGATCAGGAGCCCATGATGTTGTTAAGGGTCAGTGACCCTTTCAACTTATTTCAAGCTCCAAGCCACTCCTTGAACATTTGAAAATTTGCAAGGCCTGACAACAGAGTAACTGGATGAAAAAGAGGAGTAGTGGTGGTCAATAATCAAAATGAAAAAGAAAAAGGGGGGTTCAAAACCCAAAATGACCAAATGGTGTAAAATGATTTATTTTCTCTTCTTAAAAATGCCCAACGCGTTTCGGCTTTATTGCATATCAGCCTTCGTCAGGAGCTACAATACAAACATATACATTTATATGATTTACCTTTTGTTCATATATCATTTAAAACTTTTAATAAACAGTAAGAAAAGACATGATTACAAAAAAACTTTACTTACACTTTTCTTTCTAGTTGCTTACAGCGCTTTCTTTACCTTCCTTTCTTGTTTTTCCTTTCTTTCTGTTTTTTATTTGGAAGTTGTGAACTTAGTAGCCCAAGAAGGTAAATTATTTTATACCATTTGGTCAATTTGGGTTTTGAACCCCCCTTTTTCTTTTTCGACAGAGTAACTGGAACACAGACACACAGACACAAGTCATGGACGGAGCCTGCGCCGGCAGTCTGCCTGGAAAGGGCTGACTCAGAGCCTGGGCTGAGCTGAAGGGGACTTACACACCAAGGGAACTGGCTGCAGAGACGGGATGAACACAACCAAAACAAGCAGTTAACTAGTAGCAGTCTTCACAGCTCTAGGCAGCCACCATATAGACGGTGTCAGCCAAGACCTAGAGGCACACGCAACTCTTACAGCACAAAAACTTTACTTAGCGCATAAGAAGAGCATGCCTGCAAAAGGTAACTCGGCTTTCCCCAATTGGGAGCCCTCCCGATGCTTTGCATTACAAATATAGCCAGGCGATGGTAGATTCCTATGTAGTCAAAAGAACCAGGAGGGCACCTGGTTGGGGAACCCTACCATGTATTATATCTATTCCATTTTTTATCCCACCGTTTCTCCACGACGCTTAGGGCAGTGCAAATGGTTTCCCCTATAAACAGCATGTGAAGTAGGCCAAGTGCTCTACCCAAGAGCCTTTCCACAGGACTGAACACAGAGGCTGCCCTTCCTGCCAAGTCACATCACCAGCATCTGTCAAAGAGACAGGTGGGCTTCTGCCAGGGCGGAGGGTGATGCCCGCTTGTCATTTTTGGTTGGGAAGGAGGAAGAAGTCGTCTTGCTTCTGGAAATTCATCCCTCCATTTTTCATTAGTGTGACGTTGCAGCGTTTATTTATTTATTGCAGTGCTATTGTTAGCTACTGTACACTGAGAGGGGTTCCCTTTTGGGAAAGAAAGGCAGGAAATAAACATTTTAATATATCAAACTAATAATTAATGAACAGCTGCATAAATTACAGCGGCATAGACAGGAACAAGGCCCACTTTTATCAGCGTCTAAGTGCCTTTGTGGAATGGAGATCAGGTCATCAAATATGGATCTAAGAAAAATTATGCTACCAGACGACGTTATTAAAAAGATTAAGAGGGCTCATGATTAGACACAGACTTGATCTGGGAATGATGGGATGCAACTCTTGGCTTTGGAATTATGGGAAGAAGCCAGAGAATGGTTTCAATGGCCTTTTTTGGCAATCCATACTCTTTCACACACATGCACAGATTATCTGCGATAACACAATAACTAAGTCACTTCCATAAGCTCTTTTCACCAAGCTCATCCAACAGCCAACCCCAAAGCCCCTCACAGAGAAGACAGCCAGAGGGAAGCACCCATAAGACACACACCATTGCTCCACCAACATCAAAGTGAGGCCTGGGGGTGGGAGTTCCTGAACAGTCACTCAGAATTCCCAAGAGACATCAGGACTCTTCCAAGGACTCTCACAAAGATCTGTAGCACCAGTGATGTCAATACGTTACTTTGATTATTTGGTAGAGGGGCTTGCAACACTGCTAATAACTGTAGCATTTTAAGAGCTTCCCTTTTAACAACCTACCTTTCCACAATCTGGCATGGGGGGGGGGAGAGGGAAAGAGGGAGAGAGAGAGATGCACAGCTGGATCCAAAAAGGAAATGCTTCAAGTTAGAACATAAGAACATAAGAAGAGCCTGCTGGATCAGGCCAGTGGCCCATCTAGTCCAGCATCCTGTTCTCACAGTGGCCAACCAGGTGCCTGGGGGAAGCCCGCAAGCAGGACCCGAGTGCAAGAACACTCTCCCCTCCTGAGGCTTCCGGCAACTGGTTTTCAGAAGCATGCTGCCTCTGACTAGGGTGGCAGAGCACAGCCATCATGGCTAGTTCATGAGCACACTGTACATACCACTTTCTTTCAAGTCTGTATTCACCCCGAATCCAATCAGGCTTTTTTGCTGCTTGGAAGAGGAGGAGGAGAGAGAACAACCACTAACTGTATCCTAGTTACCATATGTAGATATATAATTATGTGCCATGGCAAGAACACGCCTATACCCTTAAAAAAAACAGTTAATATTGGATCACAAGTGGCAAATGCAACAAAATGTTGCAGTATGAACTTCCATTCCTCCCCCCACCCTATTTTCCCCAAGCCCAAGCATTCAGCATTCTGTAGCCGCTAAGCTTGCTCAGCCCACAATAAGTGCTTTTCAGGTGGGGTTAGGGTTTTCTACCTAAAGGGTTTTTTAAAAACTTCTGCAAACCTTGGGGCTCCTCCAAGTAAGCCAATGAGTTGCCCCAATGAGACTGTAGCTGGCACTCACCAGCTAAGTCCGCTATTAAAGGGACTTCTTATTCTTATTATAAAGAGCACACACATACACACACAAAATTATCCAACAATCCTTGCTGCTGCTCCTGGAGCAAGTCTAGCCAGGACAAGAAAAATCACACAAAGATTGCAGAGCGCACACGCCCAAGCTTGGCAAACACCACCCCTCAAGAGAGGGTGCGGCACACGCTGCTAGAGAATCTTTGTATCCTCAAGGAACATGCTAAGCCACTGAATGACTGGAGTGTTTGCCTAAGCCACGTTGGATGTTTTACTGCGACAACAACCACAGGAAATGCAGTGCCTTGCAAAAGCAATCAGACCCCTGACCAATGCTCTCATGTTACAGAACTACAAATGGTACATTGTAATTTCGTTCTGTATGATACTTTATTTTGAAACACTGAAACTCAAAATCAATTACTGTAAGCTGACATTGGTTTTATGTTGGGAAGTGTTTGTAAGAAACATAAAAAACTGAAATATGTTGCTTGCATAAGTATTCATCCCCTGTGCTGCGGGAGCTCCCAGTTTACACAGATGGAAGAAATTCCCCCATCGAGGACGCAATTACCTTACCATTGGCCTCCACCTGTGAACCATTAAAGTTGCTGTCACATTGTCAGGATAAACCCCCCACTGCTGAAGGCTCATTGGTCAGGCTGTGGATCTGAAGGAAAATGAAGACCAAAGAGCATTCTACAAAAGTGAGAGATAATGTAATACAAATGCATAGATCAGGAAAAGGGTACAAAATGATATCCAAGTGTTTGATATCCCAGTGAGCACAGTTGGATCAATAATCAGGAAGTGGAAGCTGCATCACACCACCCAGGCATTGCCAAGAAAAGGCCGTCAATCAAAACTCAGCGCTTGAACAAGGAGCAGACTTGTGAAATAAGCCACAGAGAGGCCAACCAACACTTTGAAGGAGCTACAGAGTTCAGTGGCTGGGAGTGGAGTAATGGTGCACCAGTCAACCCTATCAAGAGCTCTGCATAACACTGGCCTGTACGGGAGGGTGGCAAGAAAGAAGCTGTGACCCAAAACGTATCATGTGAAAGCACGTCTGGAGTTTGCCAGAAAGCATGAGAGTGCCCAGGCTGCGATGTGGGAAAAGGTTTTGTGGTCAGATGAGACCAAGATAGAGCTTTCTGGCCAAAACTCAAAGCGCTGTGTGTGGCGCAAACCTAACACTGCCCATGCCTCAAGACACGCCATCCCTACAGGGAAGTGTGGTGGTGGCAGCATCATGCTGTGGGGATGCTTCTCGTCAGCAGGGACTGGGCATCTTGTTAAAATCAAAGGAAGAATGGATGGAGCAAAATATAGGGAAATACTGCAAAAGAACCTGTTTCAGTCCACTAAAAAACTGAAGCTTAGGAAGAAATTCACTTTTCAGCAGGACAATGATCCCAAGCACAAAGCCAAAGCAACACTGGAGTGGCTCAAGAACAAAAAGGTGAATGTCCTACAGTGGCCCAGTCAAAGTCCTGATCTCAATCCCATTCAGAATCTGTGGTGCTCTTTGAAAATGGCGTCCACAAGCGACATCCAAATGACCTGAAGGACCTGGAGCGAATCTGCCAAGAAGAATGGGCCACAATCCCTCCGACACTGTGTGCAAAGCTGGTACATACCTCCCCCAAAAGATTTAAAGCAGTTATTGCAGCAAATATTTGGCTCTACCAAATATTCATGTGTGTGGGTTAAATACTTATGCAAGCAACATGTTCGTTTTTGTTTCTTACAAACATTTCCCAACATAAAACTAATTTCACCTTACAATAATTGATTTTGAGTTTCAGTGTTTCAAAATAAAATATCACAACATGAGAGCATTGGTCAGGAGTCTGATTACTTTTGCAAGGCACTGTAGCTTTCAGTCAAGCCATGCACAGATACAATTGCACTGGGAAACCCCTTGTCCTCCTCCCCAAGACCCTAAGAAAACATTTTAACTTGCCGGCTCAAAGCCATCAACAAAGAAGCCAAACAAATGTCCCTTGGGAGGAAACCCCAGAATTTTGGTGCTGCTATTGAGAAGGTCCATCTTGCATAACTTCCTAGCACACTTGAGGTTCCAAGGCAATGGGATGCTCAGCATGGAAGCACGTAGCCCTCACATATTCTGGTTCAAGATGGTTTGGGGCTTTTAAGTCTTAAAACCATCACTCGGAACTGATCCAGAACTGAAAACTGGAGCCAGTTAAGTTGATCCAATATCAGAGTAACGTGATGCTGGTGGTGACCAAAACTCTTGCTGTTGCATTTTGCACCTGCTGCAGTTCCCAAAAACCTTTTCAAAGGTAGCCTCATGTAAGAGCATGTTGCAGTAGCGCAATGTGAATATTGCCAGGGCAGTAATGTGGCAACGGGCAGATCCTTCTTATCAAGGAGAGGATGGAGTGGGAAAAGGTGCCTCAGACCACCACTGCCACCTAGGGAACAGCACCAGGTCCAGAGGCACCCCCAAACTGCAAACCTGAGCCTTATGGGGGAGTGAGACCTTGTCCAAACCAAGCTACACACCCTGCTCTCAGTGATAGGATCCATATCCGCTGGAAAATAAGTAACAGAGCCTGTGGACCTTAGCACAAGATTACCCTCCCTCTCCCCATGACGTGTGTACCCTTGGTGACAGGCTCCAGGCTTTACCCAGCTTAGCATTTAACTAGAGAAGCTGAGCTAGTCATCACCTGTGACCACCTCCCCAAGATATTCACTCTCCTTGGAAAGACACAGTTAAAGTACCATAACCTTCCAGGCAGGAAACAGTTCTGTCCCAGTACCTGTTGCCCCCAGTTAACCCAGACACAGGACAAAGAGCGATTCATAGGGCCACCATAAGTCGTAATCAACTTGAAGGCACATAACAACAACAAGGACAAAGAGTTATAACATGGGCTGCTCTTACTGCACGGTCCAGGGCTTCCCACTTTAACCAGCACTGCAGGAAGGAGCAGCACTCCCTTGCCTCTCCCACAACGCCAGATTTAGTGCAAGTCCTTCGTTGCTCAGTGGCTCTGCCTCATTCCTAATCAGTTTTAGCAAATGGCAGTGACAGGGACAAAGACTTTGGGCCCTAAGGCTGTGACATTTGAAAGCAAGGAAACTGGCCTCTGAAGCTTGGTGATGAATTCAGGCAGTTTGGCCCCAAAGGGTGACAAGCATAGCCTTGCAAACCAGCTACCAGCCCACAGCTGGTCACAGCCAAGCTGGAATGTCAAAAGTCACCAAAAAGATCCATGAACTTGCTTGCTGGGCATTCATGGGTTCTCTCTGAGCCCCGGGGAGTGTTATGACACCAGGTACATCTAGTTCCCCATCAAATGCCCCACGCAAAACAGTTTCTCACCAACACTAGCAAAACCAACCAACCCAAGGGATGAATAACATCAGCGGCAGCAGGAAGCCAATCTAGCTTGGGGAAATCAACATGGAGCTGCGTCCAAGAGGCAGCACAGCAGCAGCCAGGAAGAAATGGCCAAGAGTCAGCTGGGAAGACGGGGGGGGGGGCACACCTATAGCATAAGGCCTGCCCCAAAGGCCAGCAAGACAGGAAGCAGCAGGCAGTTGCCTACAGGAGCCTTCAAAAATTCTCCTTCAAGCCTGGCCTGTTTGCAGGATCATCACTGACAGATCACATTAACCCTATGAAACACTTTGCAACCTTCACAGAAGCCACATGGTGGATCTCCTTAAGCATCTGCCTGCAAAACGGGATTGCAGAGCTCAGGACTGTCCCAGGACTGCACCAGCACAAAAGGTGGAGACAGGCCTCGTGCAGATGGAACACTAAACTATGGTTTAGCATTACAGGCATGAGCCTCAAGCCCTTTTCCTTCTCACAGCTGTGTGGAGATTAGAAACTTTTGCTTCCACTTTCAGCGAACCACAATTTAGCATTATGTCAAAACCCTAAACCGTGGCTAATCTTAATTAGCAATTTGCATGTGTTTTGGGGTCAAGGGTCTTTTTCTTTCTCTCTCTCTTTAAAAAGGGCTGGCCAGTGCTTCTTCTGTGGCATTTTGGGGACAGAATGGATCTGACAGTCCATCGTGATATTGCATCATTCCCAGGGTCATTCTTAGAGGAAAAGGGTGGCTGCCCTTGGCCTACCTGGCTTTAAAGGTAAGATCATCCCCTCCAAAAAACCCTTAAAACTTGCCCCATCCCCAAAAATTAGAACGTAGGAAGCCACCTTATACTGAATCAGACCATTGGTCCATCTAGCTCAGTACTGCCTGCACGGACTGGCAGCAGCTTGGCAGGGTTTCAGACAAGGAATCTTTCGTAGCCCCCACAGTTTGTCTGGTTTGCACTCCAGTTAACTAAGAGCCAAAGTGAAAGCTCTGGATTTCCTCCTCACAGAGGAGCAGAGTGGGAGACAGGATGAACCTGCAACTCAGTCACATAGCACTCAACCACAGTTTAGTGTGAAGTCCAAGCACAGGCAACGTCTAGGCCTACGAAATGTAACAGCCATCCTGGGGCCACACTCTACCAATGAAGTGGGGTTTAGTTACCTAGTTTTGCAAATCCCTCTTTCCTGTGGGGGGGGGGAGCATAATTTCTAACAGGTGGCATTCTGCTCTCCCGTCAGGATTAAGCCCCTTCTGCTGCCTGCTGTAACAGGCAGGAGACCAGAGGCGCTGGGAGAGTCGAGGTGGCGTTCCAGGCGACTCAACTTCGCTCACCGCCCTGCCTGCAACCTGCTCCGGCTGTGATTTATGTCCATTCCAATACATGCCAGCCTTCATCATCCCCAGGGAAGGGGGGCTCCCCGCCCCACACGAGCCTCCTCGCTGAGCTGGGCAGAAGGCCTGCAGGCCCCCAATTGTGCAGGGAGGGGCCTCTCCTCGCCCACAAATGGGATTGCACCTCGCCCACCCCTCCCCTTTCCGCCCTTTGTCTTTACTGACAAGCTCCGGGAAGCCACCGCCGGCCGGGGGGGGGGGGCTGCTGAGCGGGGGGGGGGGAGCTGTGGCTTCGCAGAAATAACCGGATCCTGGAAGCGGGACTGGGGCAAGGCGGGGAGTCCTCCTTGGCGTCTGCTCCCTCCGCTGGGCCGGCCACGCACCCGGGTCAGGAAGGCGGGAAGGGAAACACGCGGGCACCCTTCGCCGCCCCTCCCACCCCACCCCATTTCACCCGCAAGGGCTCGCCCTGCCCGGAGCTGCACAATAAGCGCCGGGGGGGGGCCTTTGGGCCAGCCTGGCTCGTGGCTTGGGCGCCTTGCCCGACCGCCCAAGGCAGCACGCAGCCACGGGCGGGGGAGCTCTTGGGCGGGGTGTGTCGGGCCCTCCGGCGGCGGCGGCGGCAGCAGGTGTGCTCCGAGCCCTGGGCGGCAGCAGGCGACAGTCGCGGACTGCCCAGCAGGCCCTGGCACTGGGCTCTCAGAAAGCCTTCACCGGGGAGAGGGCCGAGGATCCGAGGAAGCCCCAGCCTTGGCCTTTCTCGCCCCCCTCCTCTCGCGCACAGCCGCGCTCAAGGGCTTGCACCGGACCCACCCCCCGACCGCCTCCCATTGCCCAGGGCAATCCGGCTGGGAAAGCGCCCGTCTTCCGCGACATGCCCCGAGAGCGGGCTGAACGCGCCGTTAGCCGGGCGAGGCAAACGGGAGAAGCCGGCTGAGGCGCTTGCTGGCATGTCTGGCCGTGGCCGCCCGCGGGACCCTCCGCTCGCCCGTCGCCACAGGGGGCAGCCCGGCCAGGGAGGCGCGTGGGAAGAGCCAGCCAGGGCGGAGGGGCGGGCGCGGCGCCTCGCCGGGAAGAGGCGCCGCAGGTGAGCCGCGGGGATGCCGACGGCGGGGACGGAAGGCCCCTGGGGCTGGGCTGGGCTGCCCCTCGCCTCCCCTTACCCAGCATGGAGAAGATGAAGTCCTTGGCGGTGTGGATCTCCAGGGCGCGCTGGTCGTCGTACTCGCGCTGGTCGTGCTTGGTGAATTCCAGAATGAGTTTGTTCAGCTCCTCGATCCTGGCCCCGGATCGGAAGTCCAGCTCCGGGAAGGAGACGGCGGCGGGAGGCCGGGCCGGGCCGGGCCCAGCGGAGGAGCCGGCCTTGGCGGAGAGAGGCGGAGCGGCCATCTTCGCGCGGAGGAGCCGCCGCCGCCGCCTCGCCCTCTCCGCCGGCAGAACGCGCGCCTGCCTCCGCCGCGGACGGACGGGGGCCGGGCAAAGCTCGCCAAGCCACTGGCGGCGCAACAGCCCGGGCTCTTCCCCGCCCAGAGAGGGAGGGGCAGGCAGGCCCGGCCTGGCGCTCGCCTTCTGCCCACCCCGCGGCTCCTCCCCGGATCCCTCCGGGCCGGCCGCGAACAGCAGAACGCGCCTGCAAACGCCCAAGCCGCCGGGCCACAGCCCGAAGCTCAACAAACGGCTGCCGAAGCTGGGAGTCGGGCGGCGGCAGCTCCAGCCGGGCTTGAAGTGGCCGCGGGAAGGCAGTCCCGCGCGCTCCCGGTGCCAAGCCCAGCCTCGCGACGAGCGCGCGCCGCCGCCGCCCACACCCCCGGCTCGGCTTTCGGCGGGTAAAGCTAGAGGTGGCCTTTGGGGGCATCCTCGGCAGGCTTCTGAGGCATGCAGCGTTCTTCGTCGCCGGCATTAGGCGGAACTCCTCGCTCGCTGCTTGGGGACCGCCAGAGTGGAGAAATTCCCTTCGCGGCCGTTGGAGCCGTGAGCCTGGCGTTTCTCGCAGGGCCGCCAGCGAGAGGCTTGATTTCCGCTGGCTCGGAGATCTCAACGGACCGAAGCGGAGGCGGCCCGTTGCGCTTTGCTCTGGCGACGTCGACTCGGGCAGGCTCTGGTTGAGAGGCAAGACACGATTGCGGACAGGGCCTTCTTGTGAGGCTTGCCCGGTGCCCATCCAGGCCTATCGCACACTCTTGATGTAGCTCTGAAAGAAATTATTTATTCCAGGAGTTCCCCAACTCCCCACCCCTGGAAATTGCAGAGGGTCTTGGCAGACCATTTAATGATTTTTCTGGCAATTGTAATTGCCGCATTGGAGGCTGCATCTTTTTTAGTTGCGTCTTTATTGTTTCTTTGATTTCTTATATTGTGTTACAATCTACGTTCTATAGAATTCAAACTGTGATACAATAAAATGCAATAAAAGAAGCAATAAAAATGCAATTAAAGTTCAAAACGAACATTCATGCAGCCATGCTGTGGACCACCTGCATCAAGGTCATGGTGGCCCACAGACCACACTTTGGAACCCAACCAACCAATTCTTCAACTGGCTATTTGAAAAATGTTCATTTGGTGTTGGTGTTTTTTCCCTTTAACTACCATATATGTCTACTTCATCAACAAAATGAACAAGATGATATATTTTGCCCAACCAGCTTTTATTGGTGGAGAAATATAAAAAGCTACACAGAAGTATCAGGCTATGTGAATAAGGAAGTTCTGAGTAGCTCAGAAGCTTGCACCCTCCTCCAGCAACACCCGACCCTTCAGAAGGTGATTCTTGTTCTCCACAAGCATGGAGGGTTGGCCCTGGGTTAGGCTGCAATCAGGAGAGAGGGGAAACCCCCCCCACCTCTCTTATGGCTTAATACTTTTACAGTGAAATCCTGTGTGCTCCCTTTTAAGGCCAATGGGCACTGCCTGGATTCATCAGAATATATAGGTGAGTAGAACACAAGCCATCCAAACAAGGAAAAACAGCACAAGACTCAGAAAGTGTGAGATCTTTGTGGACAGTGACAGGGTGTGTGTGCAGGGGGGCCTGCAAGCGAACATTAATTATCTTTCAGGGCTCTTCCTAATATCTGCCAGTGATATTTATTTGTTTTAGGAGGCTGGCATGGGTGCCCACTACTGCCCTCTCTTGGGGAGGATTATGAATGCCAAGCAGGTTGTTTGGCTAACAGGTTCCATCTAAATTGCGTGGTAAGATTACCTTGAGGGCAGCACTACCAAGGCTTTTTAGACTTTCCTCAGCCCAGTAATTCTTTTCCTATTAGTATCCAGTGGTTCTTAAAACGCACCTTTGGGGAAAAGGTCGAATGGTACAAAGGAACATGAACACATGAAAAATTAATCAAGGGCCCTTCTAGCAAAGAGTTGATGAAAGGCCCTGCAAATGCACAATCAGCGAAGATGGTGATGTGAAGATTTCAGCAGTTACCAGCTGGGAGAAAGTGGCTGCAGAGAGGCATATTACTGTGCCTCATTCTTTAAGAACTGCAGGATTGTTAAAAGAATGGTTGGAGAAGAATGCAGAGTGAGAGGACATCTTGTCTAACGTTTGCTGCAATAAAACACGGAGAACGAATCCTATTATTGGCTTTCAGCAAGTTGGAACTGGCATCTCTGCTAACCAAGGGTTGCTTACATGACTTCCTGGGCAGAAATGCCTGAAAGAACAGATTTAGAGGGGTCCAAGAACTGAAATAATCCCCTTCTTGGAAAAGTGGGGTCTGAGCCTTCATTCCATTGGCTGGGACCAACCAACACCCCCATCCTCAGCTTATGGAGCAGTCCTCAGGACACACAGCTTAAGAATTGGTGTCCTGTGCAAAACTGTGAAAATAACATTGCGTGCCACCCCAGTCTTCAAGGGGTGAGAGATCTCCAGGGGTCCCCTCCTTGCCCAGGAATTGGGTTCCTTGGAAAGAAGGTCAGTGGAGACTGTGGTGTCTTTATGAAATAGGGTTTATTTAAACACATTAACAACCTGAGCTTGGAAAAGTTACTTTTTTTGAACTATAACTCCCATCAGCCCCAGCCAGCATGGCCATTGGATTGGGCTGATGGGAGTTATAGTTCAAAAAAGTAACTTTTCCAAGCTCTGCAAGTTTAAAATGAAGGGGGTTCAAAGCATTAGCAGTCCAATATATCTTGCTTTTCCATTAGGCTTACAGGAGGCATCCTGAAGCCATCAAACAAGGAGCAGGCCTCTGTTGTTGTTGTTATGTGCCTCCAAGTCGACTACGACTTATGGCGACCCTCTGAATCAGTGACCTCCAAGAGCATCTGTCATGAACGACCCTGTTCAGATCTTGTAAGTTCAGGTCTGTGGCTTCCTTTATGGAATCAATCCATCTCTTGTTTGGCCTTCCTCTTTTTCTACTCCCTTCTGTTTTTCCCCAGCATTATTGTCTTTTCTAATGAAACGTCTTCTCATTATGTGTCCAAAGTATGATAACCTCAGTTTCATCATTTTAGCTTCTAGTGACAGTTCTGGTTTAATTTGTTCTAACACCCAATTATTTGTCTTTTTCGTACTCCATGGTATGCGCAAAGCTCATCTCCAACACCACATTTCAGACGAGTTGATTTTTCTCTTATCAGCTTTTTTCACTGTCCAACTTTCGCATCCATACATAGAGATCGGGATTACCATGGTCTGAATGATCCTGACTTTAGTGTTCAGTGATACATCTTTACATTTGAGGACCTTTTCTAGTTGTCTCACAGCTGCCCTCCCCAGTCCTAGCCTTCTTCTGATTTCTTGACTATTGTCTCCATTTTGGTTAATGATTGTGCCGAGGTATTGATCCTTGACAAGTTGTGTCCTCACTGTCAACTGTAAAGTTGCATAAATCTTCTGTTGTCATTTAGACTTTTTGACGTTCTGCTGTAGTCCTACTTTTGTGCTTTCCTCTTTAACTTTCATCAGCATTCGTTTCAAATCATTCCTGGTTTCTGCTAGTAGTTTGGTATCGTCTGCATATCTTAAATTATTGATATTTCTCCCTCCAGTTTTCACACCTCCTTCATCTTGGTCCATTCCTGCTTTCCGTATGATATGTTCTGCATACAGATTAAATAAACAGGGTGATAAAATACACGCCTGTCTCACACGCCTTCCAATTGAGAACCAGTCAGTTTCTCCATATTCTGTCCTTACAGTAGCCTCTTGTGCAGTGTATAGGTTGCGCATCAGGACAATCAGATGCTGTGGGACCCCCATTTCTTTTAAAGCATTCCATAGTTTTTCATGATCTACACAGTTAAAGGCTTTGCTGTAATCTATAAAGCACAGGATGATTTTCTTCTGAAATTCCTTGGTTCGTTCCATTATCCAACATATGTTTGCAATATGATCTCTGGTGCCTCTTCCCTTTCTAAATCCAGCTTGGACGTCTGGCATTTCTCGCTCCATATATGGCAAGAGCCTTTGTTGTAGAACATTGAGCATTACTTTACTTGCATGGGATATTAAGGCAATAGTTCGGTAATTACTGCATTCTCTGGGATCCCCTTTCTTTGGAAGTGGGATGTATATGGAACGCTTCCAGTCTGTGGGCCATTGTTTATTTTTCAATATTTCTTGACAGATTTTACTCAAAATTTGGACTGATTGAGTCTCAGTAGCTTGTAGCAACTCTATTGGTATGCCGTCTATTCCTGGTGATTTGTTTCTTCCAAGTATTTTAAGAGCAGCTTTCACCTCGCATTCTAAAATTTCTGGTTCTTCATCATATGGTTCCTCCGTGAATGAATCTGTCATCCTGGCATCTCTTTTATAGAGTTCTTCAGTGTATTGCTTCTATCTTCCTTTTATTTCATCTTGGTCAGTCAGTGTGTTCCCCTGTGGATTATTCAACATCCCTGCTCTTGGTTTAAATTTCCCTTTCATTTCTGTAATCTTTTGGAACAGGGCTCTTGTTCTACCCTTTTTGTTGTCCTCTTCTATTTCTATACAGTAACTATTGTAATTTCTCTTTGTCCCTATGTACTAGTCGCTGTATTGTTGCATTTAGGGTTCTGACTGTGCTTCTATCTCCTTTTGCTTTTGCTTTCCTTCTCTCTTTAACCATTTTAAGAGTTTCTTCAGTCATCCATTGGGGTCTTTCTCTCTTTTTAGCTAGAGGTATTGTCTTTTTGCATTCTTCTCTGATAACGTCTCTGACTTCATTCCATAGTTCTTCTGGTTCTCTGTCAACTAAGTTTAAAGCCTCAAACCTGTTCCTTATTTGATCTTTATATTTTTCTGGGATGTTATTTAAATTGTATTTTGGCATTATGATTGCTTAGTTGGTCTCCTTTAGCTTTACTCTGAAAGGCCTCTGCATGTTTCCAATCCCCAGCCTTTCTTCCAACTAGCTAAAAACACAAGCCTCTCTTTTCCCGGGGGGGGGGGGGCTCTCCTGAAGAGTTTCAATAACAAAAGGATCTCCTTGGCCTATTCACTAGTTAATGGGCACTTGATAGACCCATTAGCCCACCTGACCACTTTATTAGACTAACAAAAGAAACTCATCTGACCAGTGGAGCAGGTTTCTCAGCTACAGAGCCCACCTCCAGGTGCAGGGTTCCAAATCAGAGGCTGGAAGGGGACTCATAGAAATCATCTCTCTCAACCCCCAAACCCATAACAATAATATTTTCTTTATGGGATGGCAGTAGAAGCTCCAAGAGGGTGGGAATGTTGGAGGAGTCTTCACTTCATTAACTGTTCCCCACCCCTTCCCTTTGAACAGATCCTGAGAACAACTTTTCTTCTGTGGGGCTTAAATCAGCTTTTGCATTTTCTGCATCTTGGTTTAGACTGTGGAGAATTCCCTAGGTTCACATTCCTCTGCCTCGAGGCTCATTGTGGGCAACCCAAGAGGGTTGATAAAAGGAATACTGTGGACTCTTGGAGGAAGGACAGTTCTTGAAAATATTCCTCCTGTACCAGACTCTTGGGCACAGTCCAGTGGAGAAGTCTTTGTGTACAAGCCCCATTGACAAGAACAGGAACTATAGAAAGGCATCTGTGCTCATTGCAAATCATACCCTCTGCAGCCACATTTTTAAATCCTGGAAAAGGCAGTTGGAGGGGGGTTGCTGTTGACATTGTTAGCACTCTAGACCTAGTAGCACCTGCAAAAAGCCCTCAGTTGGGCCTTTAAAAATGCAAAGCATGAAATGGTGACTGTGCCTAGACTTTCTGCCATTTCAGCAAAGACCGGCTGTCTTTCACACTCTTTGACTGGGAAACCACACATTTTTAAGGCTTATGGGTGTCATTTTCTGGGAGTGAGTCACACACATACTGGAAATGTAGGGTTGTATTCAGTGTAGCGCTAACTAAGTAGTTGTGTCGGTGCAAGGGTTTCTGCTCGTGCAATGAAACTTTCCCTTCCTCCTCTCCCTGCATGTCCCCAAAATTTGTTCTGGGATTCTCCCAATTCTCCAGAGCAGATTTAGGGAAGGGAAGGGAAGCAGGGGGAAAGTCCTGCTGCTCTAGAGGGATCCTTGCACTAACATGATGCATTTGTAGAATACCAGCCTATGATTTGCACAATTACTCTTTCACCCTAGTGCAGCAAGTGCACATTTGAAAAAATTGACTTTTTGTGGTTAGGAAACACACTGAAATGTGTCGGTTTCCTTGGAAAGAAGGTCAGTGGAGACTGTGGTGTCTTATAAGATATATGGTTTTTATTTATACATATATACATCCTGGGTGTAATATGGAAGGGTTCTCAGCATTAACAGTCCAACAGATCATGCTTTGCCATCAGACTTGCAGGGAGGCCCCCCAAAGCCATGGTGCAGAGAGGAGGCCTCTCTGTGTGTCCCCTAGTTCCCAGCTTCTCCTGACTAGACTAAAAACACAAGCCTCTCCCTGGATCCAGGATTGGGGGAAGGAGGGCCTCTTCCCTGAAAAGAGTTCCAATAGTTCCCTTTGGATATGCAGATTGACCACTCAGTAAATCCATTAACTCACAGGTTGACTTGGCTAGACTATGAGATTAGCCAAGGAAACTAGTCTGACCAGTCGAGCAAGTTTACTGCTTGCACATCCCAACTTCAGGTACAAGATCACAGACTTGAAGAGGGCCCAAAGAAATCATCCAGCGCAACCTTCAATCCCGTAACACTGTGCTCAATAAAGACTGAGCAGACTCTAACCTCAGCTTCGTGCAAGCAAATGGAGAGGAATGCTGAATAAACAGGCTGTGTGGAGGAGCCCACAGGATGCATTTGTGGGGAAGCCTCACAGAAATGGAAACTCAGCCGTAGAGTTGCAAAGAGCCCAATAAACCTCCAGGCCACCATTTTAGGCAGCATGGAAAGCCTGTAAATCCTTGCCTTCTGAGCTCACAGGTGCTGCTGGCACCTCCAGATTTAAAGGGCCATAAATCAGTGGAATGTGGCCCTAGTACAAAGGGAGATGTCGCTGAAAAGAAGCTGTCTGGGGAGGCAGGGGGCAGTTCTGGGTGTGCACAAAAGCAAGGCACCCCCAGAACGAGTCATTGTTGCATACATCTGTCTCAAGGTCCCAGATTGTTAAGGGCGTTTGCCTGCTGCCCAGGGGTGGTCCTTCTCCCCCCCCCAAGGAGGACAGAATGGGGGGAAACAGCATCTTACCTTTGGGCAAGAAAAAAAATTATATCCCTGTGTTTTTATCCCCTTCTCATACCAGGCCAGAGCTGCAGTGCTTTAACCCTTGAATCTTGCATCAGCTTGACTAAATTGGGACCTTAGCAGCGAAAATGAAGAGTCCAGAGCAGAGAGTTCAGGAATTAGCTCCTGAAGAGACCACCACAGACCTGAGGCAATCTGCTTTTTAATAACATACAACTTTTTTTTTGTTTTACTATTTTAAATTGTAAATCTTTTTGGATCCCTTAGCAGAAAGGTAGTTTATAAATGCAATAAATCAATAAACAAATCAACAAAATGCATATTTGTGCAATGTGTCCACAGACTCACTGTAGTGGAGTTCATTTTATGGCTTCATTCAATGATCTTCCACTCTAGAATGGTAAGATGTGAGATGCTGGGCTCCTCAGGAGGGACATCGCTCACAGTATGCTCAGAGAGTCTTGCTTGAAAAGCCCAGTTTTTGCAGCCCTAACAGCGATTATTATAATCCTGAACTTTACTGCTAGCACCTGGCAAGCCTACTTTTTATCTTTTCTACATAGATTTATTTTCTCTTCATTATTTTTCAGCCTTCTCAAATCAGTTGCCAGCTGAAACTAGACAGGAGCCTCATGTCTTGATGTTCTGGTTGCTCCTGAAGACATTTTTGCTTAAGAAAGCTTTCCCTGAAGCTTGATCCAGTCATTTGATGATTTATTAATTGTACAATTGAAGAAAAAGTCTGTGTCTTTTGCGTTTTATTTCATTTTATCTTACAGCACATCACTTCAATAGCTTCTGGCTATGCAGTGGTTTATAAGTCTGAGTAACAGTGGTAGTAGTAATAATGAATGAATGAATGAATAATTTATTTCAGTTGTAGACCAGCAATAACAGTACAAAACAGTTCACTTATAAAATAAATATTTACAAAGTAGAGGCTTGATTTGCAAAACTGTTGTTAAAACTATTGTCAATAAAAACTAGAGAGACGTTTTAAAATCTTTAACTAAGACCCTCCTGCGAGTGATAGCTGCTGCACAGAATTTTGCTACCAAATCTGTGACCCCGGGGCAATGATCCTCGAGTAAGCTATAGACATATGTTGCCTCTAGGGCTCTCGGCATTTTGGCCAGACAAGGGGAAATAAAAAGATCATGGAGATCATGATATAATGGGCAGTGTAATAAAACGTGGTCCGTGGTTTCCACTGCACCGGTCTCACAAGGGCACACCTGGTCAGCATAGGGGATTTTGTTGTACCTTCCTTCCAAGAGCGCTGAGGGAAGTACATTGAGTCGCGCCAATGTAAATGATTTTCTGTATTTGGCAATACTCAAGTTGGGTAGCCCGCAGGCGCAAAGGGTATCACACTGAACCGGTAAGTAGGATATGCAGCCACACAACTCAAATTATTTTGTAGCTCGATGTCTCTAATACGTTGGCAGATGACTTCCTTGGCCTTATGGTAACCTAGGCCTAGCACCACCTGCCTCAATAGACCAATAGAGTGTAATTTATGAGTTACAATGGTTTGCCACCATGATTGAAAAGTGTCTACCGTAATTAGTGGGGCGAGCCCTGAGGGGAGGAACAACAATTTTAGCCAAAGGTTAAACCTGTAAGTCCAGGCACGAGTCTCTACCGAAAGCGACCCAAGTTCTAAGCGCAACTCTACATTTGGGACACAATTAGGGACACCGAGAATGCTTCTGAAAAATCTAGATTGTATGCACTCAAATGCGGAGTAATTGCTCTGTATACAGAGCTGTGAGCCGTATGACATTTGGGAGAGGACCTTAGCGTTGAACACCCGCAGAGCCGAGGGGATGAACTGGCCGCCTTTAGAGAGAGAAAAGGCAAGTCATGCTCTTGCACTTCTGTGCACATTCTCAGCCGCATTGTTCATATGTGCGGACCGCAATCCTGAGAAATGGAATAATATTCCTAAGTATCTAAAGGTTGAGACTTGTTCAATCCAATGATCATTTAACTGCCATCGGTGTTTGGTCCTTTTTAGGGTAAAGACCAGGATCTTAGATTTATCATAATTAATTTCGAGCCTCTCTTCCTTGCAGTAAGCAGTTAGCGCTCTCAAGAGACGCCGGAGTCCCACGATCGTTAGGGACAGGAGAACCGCATAATCAGCATAAAGCAAAGCAGATATAGATCTACTGGCCAATTTGGGAGGGTGAGAGTTTACTGCTGCTATACTAATAATTAGAGAATTAATATAGAAGTTAAAAAGGGTAGGGGCGAGTACACAACCCTGTTTGACTCCATTAGTAGTTGGAACCGGGGCAGTCAGATGTCCACAGCGCGGTTACATCTCACCCTTAGATGGGTGTTTTCATAAAGACTCCGGATGAGAGTTAATAATCGCTTATCAGTATTGGTCTCCCTTAGTTTTCTCCAAAGTCTGTCCCTAGGGATCAGATCAAAAGCTGCCTTGAAGTCTATAAATGCTGCATAGAGAGATCCCCCGGGCTTTGAGGTGTACTTATCCACCAAATGTTCAAGTACCAAACACTGGTCTACCGTGGATCGTCCTACTCTGAAGCCGGCTTGTTCATCAGCTAAAATATTTTCAGCCTCCATCCAATCCGTTAGTTTCCCTAGAAGGTGGGTTGCGTACAGCTTACTGATG
Organism: Rhineura floridana; assembly: GCF_030035675.1. Classification (NCBI taxonomy): domain Eukaryota; kingdom Metazoa; phylum Chordata; class Lepidosauria; order Squamata; family Rhineuridae; genus Rhineura; species Rhineura floridana. The sequence continues at coordinate 153,692,329 of NC_084486.1, forward strand.
ATACTCAGCAGGCTGATCGGTCGGTAATTTGCTGGATCGGCTGTATTCTCTTTTTTAAAAATAGGGAATATAATGGCTAATCTCCAATCCTCCGGGATGTAACCTGTTTGGTCAATAGATGTAAATAAGGCTGCCAAGATTGGCGCCCACCACTCTATGTTGTCCTTAAGAAGTTCCGGGGGGATATTATCACCCCTGGGGGCCTTGCCCGATTTAAGGTTGTTAAGAAGCGTGATAGTTTCAGAGATATACACTGGGGGCCAAGTAGGGAGAGTATTGATATCCTCCCAACCTAAAAACGAAGTACGTTGCCCCTTCGTAAAGATGGATCTGAATGTTGGCCAGTAGAGCAATCTATGTGACTCATAGACAGAGGTTTTGCAGAGAGAAGGAAACCTGCAGTAAACGGGTTAACTTGAGCAACAGTGAGTGCCAGAGTTGTCAAGGCCAGCAGGTGGTTGGCAAGGGCAACTGCTCTGATAAGAGCAGGTCTCGCAGAAGCTCTAGTGGGGGAAAATTGTATGGAGAGAGGACTGCGTTTGAAACTTATTGTCAGTAAAAGACTCTTACAAAGAACTTTGCCTGGCCTGGATTATTTCTGGTTCTGCACAGCTCCAGAGTCGCTTCTCTGGACCGTACCAACACACACGCGCCGACAGTGGTTATGGGCCCAGCTTATGGTCCAAAGTAAGAGGTTCTGGTGCTGTTTGGATCCGTGGTTGCAGAGGAAAGAAGCAGCAAGAAAGAGGCAAGTAAAGAGTGGACAACATGGCTATAAACCTGTCATCCGGGATGCCGATGGAGAGATTGAATGCGGTTAATTACTCCAGTTGGAAATGGAGAATGAAAGCAGTTCTGGTAAAAGAAGATTTATATGACGTGGTGGAAATTCCCCCTCCGGCCGCTCCATCAGCAGCGTGGACGAAGAAAGACGAGAAAGCGAAGGCTTTTATTGCTCTAGGGCTGTCTGATACACAATTGTTGCTAGTAAGTAATGAGCCGACAGCACATCAGATGTGGGAAAAGCTAAGAGCCGCTCATGTGCAGCAAACCGCAGGAAGCCGGCTGTGTTTAGCGCGAAAACTATATCAGATGCGTTTTACTGATGAAATGACTATGAGTGAGCATCTTGCTGAATTTCGTCGATTATTTGGAGATCTTCAAGATAGAGGAGTAAATCACAGTGACATTCAAATGGTTTATATCGTTTTATCTTCATTTGATCAAAAATGGGACACTTTGGTTACTAGTATGGAGACATTACCTGATGGAACTTTAAATTTGGACTTTGTAGAGCAAAAACTGCAACAGGAATGGAACAGAAGACAAGAGAGTAAAAGGACTGAGTTCAAAGAGGCTGAAGCTGCTCAACAACAGTATCCAAGAAACAGGCAAGAAAATAAAATATGTTATTTTTGTGGGTCCCGGGGACATATACAGAGACATTGTTTAAGTAAGAAAAGAAGAAACAGGGACTATGGATGGCAGAAATCCAGTGTGAACTTTATTAGTGAGGAGGACAATAAAACACTTAACTATAAATGGCTTCTAGATAGCGGGGCGTCAAACTGCCTAATTACGGATGCAAGCCTGTTTTACACTTCAAAGCCTGTTCAAGAGAAGATTTATCTAGCTGACGGATCGTCACGGGACGCGATTGCGAAGGGGACAATCAGGTTGAGTAATCTGAGAACAATATTAACAAATGTACTTTTGGTTCCTGATTTAAAATGTAACATTCTTTCAATAAGAAAACTAACTCAGATAGGTTGTAAAGTATATTTTGAAGGAAATAGATGCATTGTGCAGAAAGGTGATGAGATATGTATGAAGGGGAAATTGCAGGACTCAATGTTTATGGTACAGAGTGAGCATGATGAACCAACTTGTGCCTGGATAGGAGTAAATAAAAACATACACGAAAATTGCATACATGAGTGGCACAGAAGATTAGGGCACGCAAATTTTGAGAAAATTAAGAACACCCCAAAGCATAGTAAAGATTTAAAACTAACACATTGTGAGCATGTGGATGAATGCGATGCATGCTATAAAGCAAAAATGACAGTGGCTCCCATAAATAAGAGCAATGAAAGCACTACTACTGAACCTTACCAACTTATTCATGTGGATTTGGCAGGACCTCTCCAGTGTTCAAAAGGAGGGGCAAGATTCTACTTAGTGATTGTTGATGATTTTTCCAGATTTACACATGTGTTTTTGTTGAAAAAGAAAAGTGAAGCAGAGGAGAAATTACGGGCATTTATACAGAGAACAGAGACACAATATGGGGTTGTTATTAAAAATATAAAATCAGACCAGGGAGGTGAATTTACAAGTAATTCATTGAGAACATATCTAGAAAAGAAAGGAATAATTCAAAGTCTCACTGCTCCTTTCTCACCATCATCCAATGGAACTGCAGAGAGGAGGAACAGGTCTCTGCAGGATTCAATGAGAGCCATGCTGGCGGATGCAGAAATGAATAATACCTATTGGGGTGAATGTATTTTATATACAGCTTACATACAAAACCGCCTTGTACACAGAATGATTGGAATGTCTCCCTATGAGAAGCTGACAGGGAGAAAGCCCAGGCTGATACACATAGAGCGTTTCGGAGCAAAATGCTGGGTGCATGTTTCTAAGCAGAAAAGACATGGAAAATTGGCCCCAAGAGCTCAGGCAGGTCGTATTTTGGGTTTTCAGAATTCGTATTATAGAATCTGGGTACCTGCAAAGCAACAGGTAGTACTTAGCAGAAGCATAAAGGTAGTAGACCAACCGTGGAAAAGTAGTCAAACAGTAGTGCTTGATGATGCAAGCAAACAGGAAGCAGCAGCTATTCCTTTTGGTCCTCAAATACCCTTAAGAGCTGCGTTAACTGATCTAATTAAGGGTGGCAAACGTAATATTAAAAGACTGAGAAGTGAGGACATAATAATGCAAGATACAGAAGTACCAGGAACAAGTGCAGGGACAAGTGCAGGAACAATTAAAGATGAGAGTGATGAAGCAATGGAAATTGACAATGTCAGACGTTCTACAAGATCAACGAAAGGAAAACCACCACATAGATTCACATTTAATGTAACACAAAACAAGGATGAGACAGATGAATATCCTTTAGAGTGGGAAAAAGAAGGGCCAATAGACAAAGAAACTATGGATTTAATGTGGAAATTCTGTATTGAAGAATGAAATGTAAATGAATTTGAGAAAAATAAAGTTAATGCTGAATAAATTGTATGAATAAAGAAACAAAACTGAAATGGAAATAGAGACTGTAATGAGAATGAGTAATGAGAAACAAAATGATGTGTATATATATATGTGTGTATTGAAATTGTAATGTATAATTGAAAATAAGAGAAATGTAGTTTTGTGATCTGTGAGTCCCAGGTGGGGGCTGTTGGCCAGTAGAGCAATCTATGTGACTCACAGACAGAGGTTTTGCAGAGAGAAGGAAACCTGCAGTAAACGGGTTAACTTGAGCAACAGTGAGTGCCAGAGTTGTCAAGGCCAGCAGGTGGTTGGCAAGGGCAACTGCTCTGATAAGAGCAGCTCTCGCAGAAGCTCTAGTGTGGGGGAAAGTTGTATAGAGAGAGGACTGCGTTTGAAACTTACTGTCAGTTAAAACTCTTACAAGGTACTTTGCCTGGCCTGGATTATTTCTGGTTCTGCACAGCTCCAGAGTCGCTTCTCTGGACCGTACCAACGCACACGCGCCGACAGTGGTTATGGGCCCAGCTTACGAGGACCAGCCGGTCAGCGCATATAACACCTGTTCTGGCCCGTTTGCACTGGCTACCCATTTGCTTCCGAGCCAGATTCAAGGTGCTGGTTTTGACCTATAAAGCCTTACACGGCGTGGGACCGCAGTATCTTGTGGAACGCCTCTCCCGCTATGAACCGACCCGGTCACTTCGCTCAGCATCTAAGGCCCTCCTCCCGGTACCAACCCATCAGGAAGCCCGGAGGACAGTTACTCGATCTAGGGCCTTTTCTGTAGTGGCCCCTGAACTGTGGAACAGCCTCCCCGAAGAAGTACGCCTGGCGCCAACGCTTCTATCTTTTCGGCGCCAGGTTAAGACCTGGCTATGCTCCCAGGCATTTTAATGCGTTTAATGTTACAATTTTAAATCTTTTTGTTTGCTGTTTATTTATTGTGATATTTTGTATTTCTGTATTTTAATCTTTTGTACACCGCCCAGAGAGCTACTCGCTATGGGCGGTTTAAAAATGAAACAAATAAAAATAAATAAAAAATAAAATCGTTGAGGCCCCCGAGGACTTAATACAAGTAAATTCCCCACACCTATCACCTGCCACACTCCCGTTCAATATCACCAGATCTAGTCTGTTTATCAACTGTATAAAGTAAAGTCCAGCATAGTTGCATCTACTATTCTTGGATTGCCTGGTTGGGAGGAGATGAGCCATCTCCGCTTCCGGTGGGGCCAGATGGAAATGAGAATATAGAGCTGCATTGTTGGGGCCTATCCTTGCATTAAAGTCCCCAGCCAGGATAACATAAGCCTCAGGGTATTCACTCATCAATTTAGCAATAAATTCCTCCAGTTTCCTCCAAATACCCTTTATTAGGAGTTTCCAATGCAAAGGAGGAAGGTAAATGTTGATCAACAATAAATGGAATGAGGGGAGTTTGAGCAGCAGGGCCATCACAAGGTTTTCCAGCTCTCCTATCCTTGTGGTAAAGAGACCAAGTTTGGTCGACACCAGCATGGCTAAGGGTCCTTTGGGACGACCCCCTCTGTCACTAGGAGCTGCCTCGAGTGAATGGACTGCAAAGTCACTCAAGACTAATTCCTCTCAGAGCCAAGTCTCTTGTACTAAGATGATGTCTTGTACATTGAGGAACGCAAAAAAGGAGGGGTCGAAGCTCTTGTTCGCCCAACCAGCTGTGTTCCATGACAGTAAAGAGACTTGCTCATTTGACCAGAGAAGTTTCTGCCAGGAAGAAGGACTAAGAGGCTTTCCTGCCATTTCGTTCCTGTGGCTATCCTGTTCTTTTTTAGATGCCATGACACCATATATGTCCTTCTGTGATTGCTTAGACTTTCCTGCCCTCTGGGGTCCACTTAGGCCTGGGGAGGAACACTGGTGGGAGGGAGCAATATGGTCTGAGCTAGAACTCGGTGTTTTCCCGGTTTCAGTACTGGAATGCTTATTTCTCACTTTAGACTTGACTCCGTGGCTCTCTGAAACCTCAGTGTTTTTTTCGAGAAGCTCAATCTCCTCCAAACATGGACTTCACCTGCGAACATTAGAGTGTGGTTGACTAAAGTTCATATTCAGGTATTCATTCATGGAGAGTGTTGGTTCCGGCATACCCAATTCCATCGGCTCCAACCTTCTCATCTCTAACCAGGAGGGGATCGCTTTTGACCTCACAGGACTATTGCTGGTAGATATGCGTTTTGAGATATTCAAGATATCACTGCAGGGAAGGTTGCTAATTGCAGGATTCACATCTCCCAAAACCTGGAGCCTACATGCCCCAGGCACTCTATCTTGCACATCCTTCAAAACCATCGGGCAGGTCTCCCTTTCAGATGAAGTTGAATATTTTGCTACAGCATTGAGGCTTTCATTTTTTGATCCACTTTTAGCAAGAGAAAGTGATGTCAGACGGGATTTTAGGGATTCCAGCTATGCTATAATTTCCATTTGGGCTACATCTGGTAATGCTCCAAACGATTTGAATAATCTAAGTTCCTCCTTGTCGAAAAAGCCTGCCTCGTCGCCGGAGGACTGAGCTTTACTTGCATCCCCAAGATCCTCAATCTTCATATGAGCACTTGCATCATGTTCAACATATGGGTGGAAAGAATTTTTGCTCATGTCCACTTTCATTAAATTCGTAGGGTTAGGCGCTTCCTCCACTTTAGTGTTGCGTAAGTAATTGGGGGAGAGGGAGATCAGCGCCGAGGGGGGAGCCGCATTCTCAAAGACTCACAAAACAGGGATGTTAAGACTGTGGAAAGCATCTCTGCAAGCATAGCAGGCATTGGCTAAACTCCATTCGTTGAAGGTGATCATCGCTCTAGCATTAAATCCATCATAGTAAAGGTATTCGACTCGGACTATATCGGCTAGTGAAAACATACCCGGTAATACCTGCTTTAGAACATTTATAAGATGAAGTTTTCGTTCTTCTTGAGTCAGAATTCCCCTGGAATTTGTGGAAATTACACAGCGCCAATTTTGTCTGGATCAGGGTTAAGTTCCATTTATTTTTCACAAGACACTTTTCCTTGTCACTGTTGATTTCAGATAAGGTGTTGGGGTTGGTCTGCTCACCTTGTGGTGTCATTTTCGGCCTAGATACTAGAGGAAGAGAGGCTGGGTGCAAAATAGAACCAGGGACATTAGGAGAGTGCAATAAGACCTTGTCCTTAGAACTTTTCATGTTTCTCCGGTCGTGTAGTCCCATTGCAGAGCTCTCTGTTTAGGCTCAGGGTCTAGGTGTCTGAACAGTTTCCGAAATTCCATTTTCTTATATTTTAGGGGCTTTAGGTTTTTGACGTTTTTGCTCTTTTTCGGGATACTAGATCCCTTTTTCCTAGAGGTTTTGTTTAGTCCTCTGTTATTTAATGTCCTTGAATTATAATTAATGGACTTGTTCACACTTGTCTGGCTTATCGGCCCCTCTCTGAATTGTACCGGATTCACCGCCATTAAGAGTTCTGCGAGGGTAGTTAACAGGTTATTACTTTTATCCAAAAAGGATTTTATTAACTCAATGTCTTTTGAAATCAGGAAGAGCCATCCATCGATTGAGGGGCTCTCTGTAGTCGGGGGGGCAGAGTGCACCGATGATTCCTGATTAGTTACATGATTTTCATAGAAGGACCGTTGCGATGGATGCTGGGAGCTTAATTTGTTGCTCCTGTTGACTGAGGTATCCTGAGTTGGTACACGGGGTGAGGTTAGTTGTAATGCCGCCTCCACCAGCGAGAGTTCACAAGCAAGGTTAATGTTATCCTCATCATCATTACAGTCTGTCAAATTGCCCTTGATGTCTACAGACCAGTCAAGGTTGGCATGCTGTTCCTCCCTGCACATCTCCTCCCTTGTCTCCACAAGGAATTGGGTAATTTTCGTTTGTATACCATGGCTTGTTTGAGGGAATCACCTGGGAAAGGGGAATTCCCAAGGTCCGATATCCCGTTCTCGTTAGTACCATGTCTATATCAATTTCAGCTGTAATTTTCTTGGAAGTTGGCCGTGGGTATTTGTTAAAAACGTTGGGCTCTACCTGTTACAGAGCCTGCAACTTTAAACCCCCTGGTACCTCAGCTGACTGCTAGCAGTAGGGAGCAATCAATTCCAACACCTGGCGTGTTAGTCTCAGGGCTTCCCTTATTGCTCATAAAGTTCAATGTAGCTTGTATAATTATAGACTCTGAAGGACTTTGATTTTTCTTTGTCAACAACCCACACAGATAAGCAGCAGGGTAATAGCGTTTGGGGAGAGAGTGCTGCAGGCTGCTTACAATAGTAGCATGCAGTTAAAGCACAGCCTCCTGGCTCTCTTATATAATAAACACCTCTACGCAGAAGGAGCGTCTGTTAAGCCACAGAGGTAAATAAACTTCCTCAGTCAAACTGGATTGCTCTGACCTGTTCAAGAGAATTGTGATAGAGGCCAGTAATAATCAACAGTCGAGGGAGCTGAGCCAGGAAGCAGGCGACGCCGTCGCTCTCCACACCGGAAGCTCTCAAGCTCAAGAGATGGTGATAATAATGATAATAGCCAGCACCTTGATTCATTGATGCAAGAACTGTTGATAAATTTTAATGACAGTTTAAAAGAGGAAAGGTTTGCTCCAGTCCACTGAGGGGAACAATACATTTTGATTTTTGATAATGGTGATGGTATGGATCTGTCATTCAGTTTTTAACATGGGAAAGTGCTAATTTCATCTGTTTGCTAGCTCTTCTGTATTCTTTCCCACTTCTGTTGGGGTGGAAGGCAAAATCATGGGGGGAGGGGTACAAGATGAGAACCCTTCATTACGCATGAGTGCCACTGTTAGAATGGCATCTTTAAGAGTTTTTTCTTCTTCCTAATTTCATGCCTTATCTGGCATCTGTACCACACTTTGAATTCCCAGGAATTTTACATTGGGAAACTAAAGAAAACTTCTAGTCCTCATGGTTCTGGAATTCTAATGAAACAATTATGTATACTGGAGAACAATACAAAATATGCATAAAGTGATGGGGGGAGAGACTGTTTTTGCTTATACAAAACAGTACTATATAAGCACACTTAGACAGTAAGTCTGATATAGTTAAGAGTCCAAATAGCCATGCATGTCCTTGTGTGATACCTTCTTTATAAACTCATTCAGTAATTAGGGGAAATCATTCTGCCCATGTTCAAAGACTCAAATCCCCATTACAGGACCTGTAGTTGAAAGCAGGATTCCAAATCTAAGAGCCATAGCTGAAGTGAGGAGCATTCTCTGCACTTGCTGAGTGCCACACTTACTCTGCTTCACATGTTCAGAGCGGAGCCTTGATTGTTCAAAAACAAGACTCAGATTATGTCCCCAAGTCAGCACAACTTTTTTGCTCCAGTGCAGTCCATGCCGATTTAATAAAGTTGACACGAAAAAGGTGTAAAGACGTTGCTGTCAGGTCAGATCTAAAAATATCCCCGTCTAAAGGCATGATATAAATTTTTCAAAGTAGCAAGCAACAGTCCATGTTTTCATTGGACATCCTTTTCCTGCCCTCTGATGTGCCCTTCGTGTTTAGAGAGGCATTATCAGTAATGTGATCCCAGTGATGATATTAGAAATGTATCTTGGACATTTTTTTCGTGCAAAATCATGCACTTACCTGGGCTGATTTGACCCACCTATCTGGCCTAAGGCTAACAATGTTGGTTGCAGGGCACAAGGGGGGAAAGCCAGGAAATAAAAAGCTGCAGCCACCCTTTCCCCCTCATGCTTGTGAAAGGCATTGGGAGGCTGCATTAGATTCTAATGAAATCCCTTGTCAATTGGCAACTGTTGCTACAGAGCATGTGGAGGAGGAGGAAGAGAGGTCTGCCCTGTACAGTTCACCAGGATGAAGACGCAGCACGTGAGGTTTCTCGTTTAAGGCAGTCAACTCCTGAGCAGAAATTGATTAAAATGTGTAGCTGATGCAGATCATGTCGTTTAAGGATGTCTGGGAATCGGGGCCAGCTCTATTCAGAAGCTCTGCATGGACAGCTCTCTTCTACAACTTTGAAGAGAGGCAAACATCTCCAGAGCTGCTTCACAAACAACACAAATGGCCCTATTGGGCCAGGGAGTTGCAAAGCCCCCGTTTCCCAGGGGTGGTTAGCATTTGGGGGATGGATGGTGCAGGGGTGAGAGACCAGGGATATGAAGACTGGTGGGCTAGATTTAAGGGCTGGTGCCACCTGCAGTTACTGATAGCTCCCTGGGGTGAGAGATAGGTGTGTGAGTCTGTGTACAGGGTTTGTTTCACCCTGTGTGATCTCCGCCATGCCCCTTCTATGATGAGTTTCCGCCGAGCCTTGAAGACCTGGCTCTTGAGGCAGGCTTTTGGGGTGGGCTAGGTTTTACTATTATTGCTTCAGATTTTTAATGTTTAATGTATTTGTACGTTTTATTTTGTACATTGCCCAGAATAGCTGGACAACCAGCCAGATGGGCGACTAATAAATTTAATAATAAATAAATAAAATAAATGGGGTGGGAAAAGTCTCAACATGCTGAATGCCTTTTGGGGGCAGGGGGGATATTTGTTTATCTATCAGAGGGGTTAATATGTGTTAAGTGTTCGGTTTTGCAGGACCACCTTACCCCCCCGACTGCTTCAATCTGCATAACTGGCAGTGTTCCAGGTGCCACATAATACACTTTGGAACTCCCTGCCTATTGACATCAGGCAGGCTTCTTCACTGTACTCTTTTTGTTGCCTGTTTAAGACATTTCTGTTTAGGCAAGCCTATCCAGACACACAGGTGTGGATGTGTTTTAACCTTTTTAATCTATTGCTCTTTCATTTATAAACATTTTTAATTTCTTGTTTTTAACTGTTTTAATTGATACTTTTTAATTTTTTTTTGTAGATCGCTTAGAGATTTTTCACAATCAAGCAGTATATGTTGTTGTTATGTGCCTTCAAGTCGATTACGACTTATGGCAGCCCTCTGAATCAGCGACCTCCAAGAGCATCTGTCATGAACCACCCTGCTCAGATCTTGTAAGTTCAGGTCTGTGGCTTCCTTTGTGGAACCAATCCATCTCTTGTTTGGCCTTCCTCTTCTTCTACTCCCTTCTGTAAGCAGTATATACATTTTGTTTAATGAAATAAATAGAATATTCAGTGGGTGTGCACCAGGGACTTGTGAGAGCATGGATATAGTGCCATCGTGCTTATACCGTGAAGCACTTCTTCTCTGGGATGGCCTGCCTGCTTCTACTTCGGCATGATTTCCACTTTACCTCTGCTTTGCACTTGACTCCACTTAAGTCCGCTTGGCTGGGCAGAGTTCCTTGTCTGTTTGTCAGGGCCCAATAGTTTTGGAGCATGTGCCTGGGCAGGGAGATGGGCTTTTCCAAGATTCCTGGGCAGAGGGAGGTATGGCAGAGGGCAGGGAGAGGGAAGCAGTGTTGCTGGACTCCCAACTCCCATCAGCCCCACCCAGCAAGGGCAAAGGTCGGGAATGAGGAGAGTTGGAATCGCGCAACTTCTGGAGGGCGGGCACAGGAGCCCACTGCTGGCGTAGGCCATAGTGGGGTGGCCAGGTAAGATCAAGAGAGGAGGCCTGAGGGGCTCAAGGGTCTCTCCTCCTCTAGATTATCCCCCTGCTGTTGGGAACTGCCATGCCAAACAACCTGCCGGCCTGGTGGTGCTGCCAGGAAATGCCAGGCCAGTCCATAACAAATAGGGATGAGGCGGCCAACCTGGCATGCATTACCTACCACCAAGCCCTGGTTGGATGGATGGGGAGGGCCAGGCCAGACTCATCTCTGCTCTGCCGGCTTCCCAGTTCCCCCACAGCATCGGCTAGATGGCGGGTGGTAGGGAGGAGGCGTCATAATCTGTAGGGATTTGTTCTCCCTCATCAGGAGGCCATTCCCAACAGAACTATAGGACACTGCCTTACACCCTTGGTCCATCCAGCTCAGTACTGTCCACACTGACTGGCAGCAATGGATCTCTAGGGTTTGGGACAGGGAGTTTTTCCCAGTCCTACCGTGAGATGCCAGCAGGGCTCTCCGACACCGGAGGCATTCAAGAGGCAGCTGGACAGCCATCTGTCGGGAATGCTTTAATTTGGATTTCTGCATTGAGCAGGGGATTGGACTTGATGGCCTTATAGACCCCTTCCAGGACTACTATTCTGTGATTGAATTTGGGACTTTAATTCCTAGGCGCTGCATCTAAAGGTCTTCCCAAATTAACATTGGATTTGAGAATCTGTACATCATGTTGGGTCAGAGACAGAGCAGCAATGATTCTGCTGGTGTACTGGCTACCCTCTGCCCAGCACATGCACCCAGACATCCCCAGAATAGAAATGCAAGGTTTAGTTAATCACTATGGATAGTTAAGGTTTAATTAATTACATATTTTAAAAGCATATCAGTTAATTGGGGAAGGCACTAATTTGCTAGAACAGTCTTCTTTTGTGCTCCAAATGTTGAACGAAGGAAAACGGAATGTAAAGGCATCGCTGTGCTTGTTCCAGCCACATCAGTGCTTTGTGAATGGATACCCAGAACAGCTGATACTATGAAGAAGCCACCACATCTTTTGACCTTGCCAGTGTCAACAAACCAAGACATTTGCAACTGAAGAACACTGAGTATTCTGAGAAACAGACCAATCTCTGTTAGTTTCCGTTGTCTCCAAAATCACCAGTTAAAATACAAAAACTCCCTGTTTTCCAAGTTTGATGGAAAGAAACAACAGTGTCCCTTTTCTCCCTCTGTAATATTAAGAATGATGGAGTTTTAAATATCTAGTCTAGTTGGTTTGCAAGTCAGCCAAACTTTCCATGGGCAACCTGAGGCCCACTGAGGCTTTTCACCTGGCCCGCCTCTTGCACGCCTGTTCCTCTCCCACTCCAGGAAAGAAGCACCACTTACATGGGATAATGTGATAAATCACATTTCCACGGAGATTCTGCCTGTCTCCCTCAATCACTGCATTGCACCAGCTCCAGGCAGACCACCCGCTTAACAGAAGCCCCCTTCTGTTGCGAGGCAAACTTGACTCCCCGACCTTCAGTCACAGAGCTAAGCAGCCAGCCTGCCTGGGGCCACCTCTGTGTCATGTTCATCAGTGCAATATTATCTGACACTCTAGGGCCAAAATGTATGACTCTGCAGCCGATAGTTCAGTTGCGCCTTATGGGGCTGGGTTGCGGAGAAGGAGGCAAGGGGAGGGGAGGCCTTCTTCCAAAGCGGCATCATACCTTTTTTTTTTCATTTTTCTAATTACACCACCTTTCCATTAATTCTATATGAGAACCAATTTATTAATGACAAATAAATGGAGGAAAGAGCTAGCTTCCCTTTGATCAAGACCAGAGAGGCAGTGTGGAAGCCAAGGCAGAGAGAGAGAGACTGCAGAGCTTTCCAGCCTCTCATGCTCAAGGACAGCACCAGCTGGAGACAAGAGAAGGACACTTCACAAGATTCTTGGCTAAATTTCAAGCTCCATTCAGCTCCTTCATGACCGCTGCAATCCCTTTTCCATTAACACAGAGTCCAGAACTGGGGGGGGGGGCAGGAGGGCCACTTGGCCCAGGCCTCAAGCTCAGAGGGGGCCTTCAATTTAGACACTTGTTGGACTATGACCTGGGAGAGCAGGGTTCGAATCCCCACCCAGCCACGAAGCCCACTGGTTGACCTTGCACCAGCCACTGCCTCTCAGCCTCAGAGGGAGGCAATGGGAAACCCCCTCTGAACACCCTCTTCGTAGGGCAGACATAAGTCGGGATCAACTTGAAGGCAGCCCATTTTTTCATTTTTTTGGCTTTGGTAAGTTTCACAACCTGTTTTTATCTGTTGGATGGCCAAATTTTGCTTTCATGTTTTATGAGTTTTAGGCTGCATTTTGATCTGCAGCAGCTGTTTCTATAATGTTTTTTGTTGTTAAATTTTTTGTTGTGAATGTGTTTGCCACCCTGAGCAACTTTGGGAGAAAGGGCAGGATATACAATTAATTAATTAATTTTTTTTGTTTTAATATTGTACATAGCATATACCACTTAGAGATTAAGCAGTTTAGAAATCCTTCTAAATAAATAAATACAGATGTGGCACACACCCTTTCCCAGCTTAGAGCTGCAAATTTAAACAAATATGATTAAATATTGGTTAAAAGGCACATGGGGTGGTATCCTGCTAGGACGTCCTGTCAGTGCAAGGATTTCCACTTGTGCAATGGGACCTCACGCACACACAAACACACTGCAGGGGTGAGACTGTGCTGGGACCATCAAGGGGCAAGCTTTCCCACCTGCCTTGCCCCCCACCCCTGCTCTTAGTGACATTTTTCTGGGGACTGCCCTTTACCAGGAAGATGAATGCTTTTGGTTTGCTGTTTAGAAATGTTAGCATTTTGTTAGCTTGATTTTGGGGTTTGTGTGTGTGAATTGTTTTTATTTGTATTTGTGTGTGAGCCGCCTTGGGGGCCTATTTGGCCGAAAGGCAGCCTAGAAATGAAACATAACATAACTTCCCAGTGCAGCATCAGGAAAAGTTATGCATGGCAGAGCATTACCCCAAGTGGCCAATTCCTTGGAGCAGAAGTGAGCCAAGCAGAGCCTGGCGTATTTCATTTATCCTCAAGGTGATTCAATTATCCTCTCTTCCCATCCGCTGCCCCTGCCCCCAGGCTGGTGTGACTCGGGTGGCTTCCCAGGTGGGGAGATGTGGGTAGGGCAAAATGAAGGTATTTCTAATTGCTCTGGGGACAACAATATGTGACCTGAAGAGGCAGGGATGGGGGACACACATGCACCTCTTGTTACTCTTTTTCTGCCTGCCTTTCCCAGCTTCTTTCGATACAGCAGGCCTCGTTTTTTGCTTAGTTAAAGAGCTCAATTTGCCTACATGCAAATAACAAACGAGAATTGTTAGCCCTCTGGGGATAGAGATCCATCTGTCTATTTTTTTTTCTGTGTAGTCAATACATCTAGATAAATATACATTTCATCACAGTGCGCTGGCAGCTGGTGGCTCCATGTCAGTGGGGCAGTGGAATCCGCTCCTGATTTTAGTCTGAACTTTCAGGGAACGGTCCAAGGTGCTTCAGCATGAAACAGAGCCATTCGCTGCCACTCTCACTATTAATTGACTATGCAATGAGGAATGGGAGGTCCTTCCAAAGGGGAGAGGTAGCCATATTCTTCTCGGTCTCCAAACACACGCATACCCTGGCCCCTGGCTCTGTACTGATCCAACAGGGCAATTCATCACCACCATCATGTGCTAGTCGCTTTATGCAAGAGAAGAGGTCTCAAAGCGAGCTCATAGGGGCTCTTACATTCTTATGTCTATTTATTTATTTTTTATTGCATTTATATACTGCCTCATAGCCAAAGCTCTCTGGGCAGTTTACAATAATTAAAAATATTAAAAACAAGTATACAAATTTAAACCATACCAAATTAAAACCCATTAAAACCGATAGGCAAGTTAAAACACATGCTGTTGAAATGCTGTTAAAAAGATAACAGTGTTGGCGCCAAGCGCACTTCATCAGGGAGATCATTCCATAATTTGGGGGCCACCACTGAGAAGGCCCTCTCCCTTGTTGCTATCCTCCAAGCTTCCCTTGGAGTAGGCACCCGGAGGAGGGCCTTTGATGTTGAGCATAGTGTATGGGTGGGTTCGTGTTGGGAGAGGAGTTCTGTCAGGTATTGTGGTCTTATGTTCCTAGATCACTCTCTTCTCTTCCCTCCCCCATCCCGCCTCCACCTCCTCCTGCAGAAATAGCTCTCTACAAACCAGTGAAGCCTTTCATGACCACACAAGCTTTGCAAAATCTCCTGGACTCTTCTGCCAAGAGGCTGCTCATGGGAATGTTTCCTGCCTTCATTCCCATTTCTCCGGAGCTTTGTCGGCAGGGAAGACCCACTCGCTTTCCCCTTGCGCTGGGTTCGTTTTGGGGGGTGGGATGTGCACACACAGATTGCACAGGATCTCTTCCCCTGGGCCTGGTTTTTCTGTGAGCTTCCACATTTGAGGAATCGACAGTCGGCAGCCAGACCAAGATATTGCAGAAGATTTGGGAACTGGGAAGCTTTATTTATTTGATTTATATCCCACCTTTCCTCTCAGCAGGAGTCCAGGGCAGCAAACAAAAGCACTAAAAACACTTTAAAACATCATACAAACAGACTTTAAAATACATTAAAAAAAAACAACTTTAAAAACATTTTTTTAAAAAAGCTTTGAAGGTATCTTAAAAAAATATTAAAAAACATATTGTTTAAAAAATATATATGAAGAACCAATTCCAACACAGATGCAGACTGGGATAAGGTCTCTACTTAAAAGGCTTGTTGAAAGAAGAAGGTCTTCAATAGGCGCCGAAAAGATAGCAGAGATGACGCCTGTCTCATATTCAAGGTGAGGGAGTTCCACAGGGTAGGTGCCGCCACACTAAAGGTCCGCTTCCTATGTTGTGCAGAACGGACCTCCTGATAAGATGGTATCTGCAGGAGGCGCTCGCCTGTAGAGCGCAGTGATCGACTGGGTATATAAGGGGTAAGACGGTCTTTCAGGTATCCTGGCCCAAAGCTGGTTAGGACTTTGTCACCAAGACTAGAACCTTGAACTTGACCCGGTAGCAAATGGACAGCCAGTGCAGTTCTTCGAGGTCTTCTAATTCAAATTTGCATACAAAGACTGATAAGAACATAAGAAGAGCCTGCTGGATCAGGCCAGTGGCCCATCTAGTCCAGCATCCTGTTCTCACAGTGGCCAACCAGGTGCCTGGGGGAAGCCCGCAAGCAGGACCCGAGTGCAAGAACACTCTCCCCTCCTGAGGCTTCCGGCAACTGGTTTTCAGAAGCATGCTGCCTCTGACTAGGGTGGCAGAGCACAGCCATCATGGCTAGTAGCCATTGATAGCCCTGTCCTCCATGAATTGGTCTAATCTTCTTTTAAAGCCGTCCAAGCTGGTGGCCATTACTGCATCTTGTGGGAGCAAATTCCATAGTTTATGCGCTGAGTAAAGAAGTACTTCCTTTTGTCTGTCCTGAATCTTCCAACATTCAGCTTCTTTGAATGTCCACGAGTTCTAGTATTATGAGAGAGGGAGAAGAACTTTTCTCTATCCACTTTCTCAATGCCATGCATAATTTTATACACTTCTATCATGTCTCCTCTGACCCGCCTTTTCTCTAAACTAAAAAGCCCCAAATGCTGCAACCTTTCCTCGTAAGGGAGTCGCTCCATCCCCTTGATCATTCTGGTTGCCCTCTTCTGAATCTTTTCCAACTCTATAATATCCTTTTTGAGATGAGGCGACCAGAACTGTACACAGTATTCCAAATGCGGCCGCACCATAGATTTATACAACGGCATGATGATATCGGCTGTTTTATTTTCAATACCTTTCCTAATTATTGCTAGCATGGAATTTGCCTTTTTCACAGCTGCCGCACACTGGGTCGACATTTTCATCGTGCTGTCCACTACAACCCCGAGGTCTCTCTCCTGGTCGGTCACCGCCAGTTCAGATCCCATGAGCGTATATGTGAAATTAAGATTTTTTGCTCCAATATGCATAATTTTACACTTGTTTATATTGAATTGCATTTGCCATTTTTCCGCCCATTCACTCAGTTTGGAGAGATCTTTTTGGAGCTCTTCGCAATCCCTTTTTGTTTTAACAACCCTGAACAATTTAGTGTCGTCAGCAAACTTGGCCACTTCACTGCTCACTCTTAATTCTAGGTTATTAATGAACAAGTTGAAAAGTACAGGTCCCAATACCGATCCTTGAGGGACTCCACTTTCTACAGCCCTCCATTGGGAGAACTGTCCGTTTATTCCTACTCTCTGCTTTCTGCTTCTTAACCAATTCCTTATCCACAAGAGGACCTCTCCTCTTATTCCATGACTGCTAAGCTTCCTCAGAAGCCTTTGGTGAGGTACCTTGTCAAACGCTTTTTGAAAGTCTAAGTACACTATGTCCACTGGATCACCTCTATCTATATGCTTGTTGACACTCTCAAAGAATTCTAATAGGTTACTGAGACAGGACTTTCCCTTGCAGAAGCCATGCTGGCTCTGCTTCAGCAAGGCTTGTTCTTCTATGTGCTTAGTTAATCTAGCTTTAATAATACTTTCTACCAGTTTTCCAGGGACAGAAGTTAAGCTAACTGGCCTGTAATTTCCAGGATCCCCTCTGGATCCCTTTTTGAAGATTGGCGTTACATTTGCCACTTTCCAGTCCTCAGGCATGGAGGAGGACCCGAGGGACAAGTTACATATTTTAGTTAGCAGATCAGCAATTTCACCTTTGAGTTCTTTGAGAACTCTCGGGTGGATGCCATCCGGGCCCGGTGATTTGGCAGTTTTTATATTGTCCATTAAGCCTAGAACTTCCTCTCTCGTTACCACTATTTGTCTCAGTTCCTCAGAATCCCTTCCTGCAAATGTTAGTTCAGGTTCAGGGATCTGCCCTATATCTTCCACTGTGAAGACAGATGCAAAGAATTCATTTAGCTTCTCTGCAATCTCCTTATCGTTCTTTAGTACACCTTTGACTCCCTTATCATCCAAGGGTCCAATCGCCTCCCTAGATGGTCTCCTGCTTTGAATGTATTTATAGAATTTTTTGTTGTTGGTTTTTATGTTCTTAGCAATGTGCTCCTCAAATTCTTTTTTAGCATCCCTTATTGTCTTCTTGCATTTCTTTTGCCAGAGTTTGTGTTCTTTTTTATTTTCTTCATTCGGACAAGACTTCCATTTTCTGAAGGAAGACTTGATGTGTGTAGTTGCAGGCCCACCCTTTATCCTACACATGTCTTCAGCAGACATCATCACCATCACCGTCATCACAGGGTCCTAGGCAGCTGCCTTACACTGAGTCAGGCCATTGGCCCATCTAGCTCAGAATTGGCTACTCTGGCTGGCAGCAGCTTACCAGGGTTTCAGGCAGAGTCTCTCCCAGTCTTACCTGGAGATGCTGGAGATTGAACCTGGGACCTTCTGCATGTGAGGCTGATGCTCCAGCCCTGAGTGAGGGTCCTCCCCCAACCACTACGGCCCATTTAACTGCTCACAGGCACTCAGCAAAGTGGGCCACTATTTGCCTCTGCTGGGAAGAAGACAGGGATGGAGGTGCAGTCTAGAGGCTGCACCTGGAAGGATGGGCTCAGCCTCGCGTTTGGTTTCACCTGGCACAAACATCAGGAAAACCTCCCTGACTGTTAGAGCCACACAACAATGGCACCAATGACCTAGAGAGGTATTGGGCTCTCTGACACTGGAGGCATTCAAGAGGCAGCTGGACAGCCATCTGTCGGGAATGCTTTGATTTGGATTCCTGCATTGTGCAGGGGGTTGGGCTTGATGGCCTTATAGGCCCCTTCCAACTCTACTATTCTATGATTCTAAGGTAGCACAAGAGAGGAGACTAAGACAGAATTTTGTTTACTTAGTTATTATTTGTGATTTTATAACACTGAAAACAATCAATAAACCATGCTAGGAAGCTGGGCAAGGTTTTGGAGCGGGTGGTTGCCAGCCAACTCCAGGCACTCTTGGATGAAACTGATTATCTAGATCCATTTCAATCCGGTTTCAGGCCCGGTTTTGGCACCGAAACAGCCTTGGTCGCCCTGTATGATGACCTGTGTCGGGAGAGGGACAGGGGGAGTGTGACTCTGTTGATTCTCCTTGATCTCTCAGCGGCGTTTGATACCATCGACCATGGTATCCTTCTGAGGAGACTCACGGAGTTGGGTGTCGGGGGCACTGCTTGGCAGTGGTTCCGCTCCTACTTCGCGGATCGTCACCAGAAGGTAGTGCTTGGGGAACATCACTCGACACCATGGACTCTCCATTGCGGAGTCCCTCAGGGGTCAGTTTTGTCCCCCATGCTTTTCAACATCTACATGCAGCCGCTGGGTGCCGTCATCAGGAGTTTTGGAGTGCGTTGCCATCAGTATGCTGATGACACGCAGCTCTATTTCTCCTTTTCATCTTCTTCAGGTGAGTCTGTTGATGTGCTGAACCGTTGCCTGACCGCGATAATGGACTGGATGAGAGCTAATAAACTGAGACTCAATCCAGACAAGACCGAGACATTGTTGGTGAATGCCTTCCCTGCTCAGATGGTGGATGTTAACCCTGTTAAACATTCTCGAGGATTGATATGATCTGGATGTCTAAAATTTTAGCGAAGGACACTTTTAAAATGGATATATTACCAAAAACTTTTTCGGATCATAACCCTGTGATATTAACTTTAAAAAAGAAAAATCTTGGATTTAGATGGAGACTAAATGAATCTTTATTACAGAATGACAAAGTAGTACAAGAATGTAAGTAGAAATTAAAAGAGTTTTTTGAACATAATTTACATAAAGGAACAAGTGAAAATATTGTTTGGGATACAAGTAAGGCATTTATGAGGGGATATTAAATGTAACTCTGAATTAAAAAAAAAGAAACAACAGAAAATGCAATTAATCTTGGAAGAAATAAAACAAAAAGAGGAAGAATTGAAAAAGAATCCAACTAAAGTTTCTATTGTAAATGAAATCAAAATGTTACAGAAGCAAGTATCAATGCTGACAGTTAGAGAAATTGAAAGAAAACTAAATTTTGCTAAACAAAGGACTTTTGAATTTGCAAATAAACCTGGGAAATGGTTAGCATATAAATTAAGAAAAGAACGCCAAAAAATATCATTTTAAAGATACAAGAAGGAGATGAGACGTTGACAGATAATGTAAAAATTAAAAAGATTTTTCATCAATATTATTCAACATTGTACAAATGTCAGGAAATTCCATCTGAAAAAATAGAAGAGTATATATCTAAACAGAATTTGCCTAGAATTACAGACTTTCAGAGACAAGCTATTAATGGTCCTATTACGTCAAGAGAGATATCTGAAGCTATAAACAAAATTAAATTAGGAAAGGCACCAGGACCAGATGGGTTATCTGCAATGTATTATAAATGTTTGGAGGAAGAACTCTTACTACCTTTACAGTCTACAATGAATCTTATTCTGCAAGAGGGAAAGATACCGGATAGTTGGAAAAATGCTAATATAACATTAATACCTAAAGAGGAGCAAGATTTAACTAAAACAAAAAATTATCGACCAATATCTCTATTGAATAATGACTATAAAATTTTTACAATGATCTTGGCAGAAAGATTGAAAATAATATTGCAACAATTTATTCAGGAAGATCAATCAGGGTTTTTACCTAAAAGACAATTACGTGACAACGTCAGGAATGTCTTGAATGTCTTGGAATATTTAGAACAACGAAATGATAAACAAGCAGCTTTGATTTTTTTAGATGCTGAAAAAGCATTTGATAATTTGAATTGGAAATTTATGTTTCAGGTTTTGGAGCAAATGGATTTTGGAGACAATTTTATAAAATGGATTAGATCGATTTATACATCTCAGAAGGCTCAGATAATTGTTAACGGAGATTTAACGGATTCATGTGAAATACAAAAGGGTACAAGACAAGGATGTCCTTTATCTCCCCTTTTATTTATTTTGGTCTTAGAAGTGCTGCTTAGAGATATAAGGCAAGATAAAAGAATTTCGGGATTAAAGATAAAAAAAGAAGAATATAAATTGAGAGCATTTGCTGATGATTTGATAATTGTACTAGAAAATCCTTTGGAAGGAATTAATGTATTGATGGACAAATTAAAAGAATTTGGACCGTTAGCAGGATTTAAGATCAACTATCAAAAAACAAAGATGTTGGTGAAAAATTTAACTTTAAGGGAACAGAAAGAGTTAATGGACAAGACAGATTTTACAATAGAGAAAAAGTTGAAATATTTAGGTATCATTATGACAAATAAAAATTCAAAGTTGTTTCATAATAATTATGAAAAATTATGGACAGAGATTAAGAAAGATTTGCTAAGATGGGATAAACTACAATTGTCATTAATGGGTAGAATATCTGTGATAAAAATGAATGTATTACCGAGAATGATGTTTTTGTTTCAAACAATACCTGTAATATCCTCTGATTTACCTTTTAAACAATGGCAAAAAGATATCTCTAAATTTGTATGGCAAGGAAAAAAACCAAGAGTTAAATTTAAACTACTACAAGATGCCAAAGAAAGAGGAGGACTGGGATTACCAAATCTGAGACTTTATTTTGCTGCCTGCTGTCTAGTCTGGATAAAGGAATGGATTTTATTGAGGAATAAAAGACTATTGGATTTGGAGGGCCATAATTTGAAGTGGGGATGGCATGGATATCTATGGTATGACAAAGTAAAAGTAAATGTAGACTTTAACAATCATTTCCTCTGACTTCCGGGAAGGGTAACTTAGCCTGTGCCTGCTTTTGGGACGGGCTCCCGCCGCAAAAGAAGCTTATTCAGATATAAATCAGTCAAAACATTTTTTTTTTGACTGATGAAACTTCTCCCGGGCAGGGAGAAACGAAGAGATTAACCTCAAAGCCTATTTTTGTTGGGAGGACTAGATTTCATTGATTTATGAGACGAGGTCCAGCCAACAAGGAAGGACGGATTTTCAACAAGCTCTATCTGATAAAGCGACACGTTCATCTTTTCTTTAGAGAGAGAACGGACTAACAGGCAAGCACCCTTCTTTCTATATTTTTTTACTTGACTTAAACTGTTGCAGTAAAAGGAGATTTGCCAGATGGATCGGCTTTGGACATCTTTTCGGTGAGCTATAACTCTTCTCTGCTATGCACTAATTAACAGCTTATCTCTGTTTTTGTTGCAAAAAGCTGTCCTGGATTTGCATTCTAAAGATATACACAGAAGAGAGATTTCTATTCCTGATTTCTATTCTGAAGAATATTATATTGTCTGAGATTACTCTCTTTTTGGTTTATTTTATTTTGACGAATCTGTTTCCTGACGACGCCATTAATTGTTTCGATCCTGGGAACTACATTTTGTTTTCCTAAGCATAGTGAGATAAGGCTGGCTGTTCTGTTTATACTGTGATGTCATCAAGTTTGGAGTATTAACCCAATTGTTGCTGAAATAAGAAGTGGTTCTCTTATATTTTTCTTTTAAAATGGCAATCAAGAAAGTGGCTGAGAATCTGGAAGTAACTAGGTTTCAGAAAATAATGGATGAGATTGAGATAACGAAACGAACCCTGCGACAGGGTTGTAAGGAGCTGAAAATTGAATTGTGCAAAATGATCCAGGAGTTTAAAGAAATAGGGGTCCCTGTGAGAGAGGAGACCCTGGAGCCTGGAACAAACGTGGAACAGGAAAAAGATTTGGAATTTATGGATTTTAGAAATAAAATCTACTGTTTGGAATTCAATGTTATCTCTGAAGAAATTAATGAAGATATTGGAGATAAGGTTGTCAATGGCATGGATAATCTTCTGGACTGGAATGATGTGATGGAGCCTAATATGGAGAAGACCTATGGAATTAACTGCAGCCATGTGACAAGGGAAAAACTTTCAAGAGATGAGCCAGTACATTTTGTAAAAAAGAACAGAGATATGTTTTTACTGCAGTATTCCAGCAACCTATTCAGAATGGATGGCAAGAAAATATTTGGGATAGAGGAAATTCCCATTAGACTCTTACTATATGACTATGGTTATGACAGCAAGATTATTACGGAATACTGATAATGGAAGATTGGACACTGAAATTACTGGAGTTAACAAGACTATTGAAGATGGAAGATGGAAGATGGAACTAATAGGGATAATAGAATAATGGCTATTGAAATTATTGAACCTAATAGACTCTGATGAGATGGATTAATCGAAATGTTTATTTTGACTATGGTTATGACAATAAGATTATTATAATTATTAATGAGATGGATTAATCGACATGCTTATCTGGAGAAAAATTGATAGATATATTTCTTAAAGAATTGAAACCTCTCTTTGACTTTTTGTGGAAAGAATAAAGTAATGTTTATGAGATTTGATGATTAAGTAAGATAACTACTGGAGGAAAGTGATTTTATAATATGATTTAAGAGACAGGATTGTTATACATTGTAGACCTATAACTGATTTGATCTGTGACAAATGGGAAGTTAATATTTCTATGGTTATGACAGCAAGATTATTACGGAATACTGATAATGGAAGATTGGACACTGAAATTACTGGACTTAACAAGACTATTGAAGATGGAAGATGGAAGATGGAACTAATAGGGATAATAGAATAATGGCTATTGAAATTATTGAACCTAACAGATTCTGATGAGATGGATTAATCGAAATGTTTATTTTGACTATGGTTATGACAATAAGATTATTATAATTATTAATGAGATGGATTAATCGACATGCTTTTCTGGAGAAAAATTGATAGATATATTTCTTAAAGAATTGAAACCTCTCTTTGACTTTTTGTGGAAAGAATAAAGTAATGTTTATGAGATTTGATGATTAAGTAAGATAACTACTGGAGGAAAGTGATTTTATAATATGATTTAAGAGACAGGATTGTTATACATTGTAGACCTATAACTGATTTGATCTGTGACAAATGGGAAGTCAATATTTTACTTTTTATTTTTTTTTGTCTAACTATTTTTGATTTTGTTTTTTGTCTTTGAATGTTTTATGGTTTTGTTTTGTATGTTTTATGAAAATCTGAATAAAAATTATTGTAAAAAAAAAAAAACAATCATTTCCTCTGTTGAAAATATGGAATAGATATAAACCAAGGTTTTATTCGAAAATACCATTATGTGTCTCAAGTCAAGAAGCGTTTTATAGAAGAGAAATGGCTGGAAAAGAGAAATGGTTAACTTATCAAGAACTATTAGAAAATGTACATGGAGAATATACAATGAAAGAGAGAGAACAACTGACAAAGGAAGGATATAGTTTTCAATGGTTTGCCTATTTACAATTGTTAGAAAGATATAAAATGGACAAGAAAATGTATGGGTTTGAAATAAGTAAATCTGATTTTGAAATAGGATTGTGTACAAATGATGAAAATATAATTGCGAAAATGTATAAACTCTTATTGAAAATGGATATGGAGGAAGAACAAGTAAAAGAGTGTATGGTAAAGTGGGCAAAAAATTTTGGTCATAACATACAAATGGATCAATGGGAAAATATGTGGAAAAAAGGTTTGAAATTTACACTATGCCATAATCTTAAAGAAAATTTTTATAAAATGATGTACCGTTGGTACATGACTCCAGAAAAGTTGTCAAAATGTATAGTAATGTTTCTAATGTTTGTTGGAAATGTAAACAACAAGAAGGATCATTTTATCATATGTGGTGGTTATGTAAAAAGGCAAAATCATTTTGGGCACAGATAGGTAGGAAGATGCAAAAAATTCTAAAGATAAATATTCAGTCAAAACCAGAATTTTTTTTATTGGGTTTTATGGATAAACAAATAGAAAAGAAATATGGAAGAATAATATTATATATGATTACGGCAGCAAGATTATTATATGCACAAAAGTGGAAAATGGAATCAACACCAACAATGGAAGAATGGTTATTGAAATTAATGGACTTAGTAGAAATGGATAAATTGACATGTTTACTTAGAGAAAAATCGACAGATACATTTCTTAAGGAATGGAAACCTCTCTTAGACTTTTTGTTGAAAGATCAAAATAAAATGATGATACTGGGATTTGACGATTAATTAAGACAGCCTATGGAGAAAAGGGACTCTGTATGTATACATTAAGGGACAGGTTTGATGTATATTATATACTTATAGCTGATCTGCGACAAATCGGAAGTCAACTATTTTATGTTCATTTTTTGTTGATGTATTGTTATGTCTTTTTGACTTTGTTTTGTTTGTTTTTGGAAAAATTTGAATAAAAATTATTAAAAAAAAAAAAGATGTTAACCCTGTTCTGGATGGGGTTACACTCCCCCTGAAGGAACAGGTACGTAGTTTGGGGGTTCTTCTCGACTCTTCCCTGTCTCTCGAGGCCCAAGTAGCCTCGGTGGCACGGAATGCGTTTTACCATCTTCGTCTGGTAGCCCAACTACGCCCCTATCTGGACAGGGACGACCTCGCCTCCGTTGTTCACGCTCTGGTAACTTCAAGATTGGATTACTGTAATGCGCTCTACGTAGGGCTGCCCCTGAAGACAATTCGGAAGCTTCAGCTGGTGCAGAACGCAGCTGCCAGACTACTGACGAGGACCAGTCGGTCTTCGCATATAACACCTGTCTTGGCGCGCCTGCACTGGCTTCCTATTTGCTTCCGGGCGAGATTCAAGGTGCTGGTTCTTACCTATAAAGCCTTACACGGCGTGGGACCTCAATACCTTGTGGAACGCCTCTCTCGATACGAACCTACCCGTTCACTTTGTTCAGAATCTAAGGCCCTCCTCCGGGTACCAACCCATCGGGAAGCCCGGAGGGTGGTTACTAGATCTAGGGCCTTTTCTGTGGTGGCCCCTGAGTTGTGGAACAGCCTCCCCGAAGAGGTACGCCTGGCGCCTACACTTTTATCTTTTCGGCGCCAGGTAAAGACCTTTTTATGCTCCCAGGCATTTTAATTTTCTTAACCATTTTAACCTTTTAATCCGTATTTTTAATTTTTGTCGTATTGTGTTTTTGTAGTGTTTTTTGTTGTTTGTTTGTATATGTTTTTATGATTTTTATTATGATATATTGTATTTTATCTTGTTTGTTCACCGCCCTGAGAGCTATTCTGCCAAGGGCGGTATATAAATTGAAATAATAAATAAATATAAATATAAAATAAGCTGTAAAAGACCACTGCAGCATTCATATCAGTAACAACCATCAGTGTGGCATCGTGGTTAGAGCAATCCTCCCCAACCTGGTGCCCTCCAGATGTTTTAGACTACAGCTGTCATCAGTGCCAGCATCATATGGCCCAGCCATATTCTTTCTACTCTGAGCCAAAGGTCAGCAGGGCCTTGTATGTCCAACCATGTGCTCATGCCCAACAGCATGGATAGCTTCACAAGAGGATTAGACTAATTCCTAGAGGATCTCTGTGTTAATGGTTATTAGCTATGAGAACTCAATGGAACCTCCATGTTTAGAGTAGTATACCTTTGCATTCTACTCTCTGAGCATAAACAGATAAAAGTCATCACTGTCACTGTCCAACTTGCTGGATCAGGCCAAAAGGGGCCCATTTGGTCCAGCTCTCACAGTGGCCAGCCAGATGGCCCAGCGGGAATCCCACAAGCAGGACCCGAGGGCAACAGCGGCGCTTTCCCCATCTGTGATTCCCAGCAAGTGTGTTCGGAGGCCTCAGTGGTGGCTGGTGCCCAGTTTGGCTGGTGGGGCGGAAGGCAGGGTGGGAGTTGCACGAGAGCCAAGGGCAGGCGGAGCCAAGGAAGGCTAGGAAGGCTGGCTTCTTGGCTTTACATCAGCCCAGACTTGGGGATCCTGGAGGTGGAGTAGCAATAATATAGAGAGAGACTATATCTCTGACTAGAATACCGCTACCATCCCTGCTTGGATTTGAAGCCCTTAGTTTAAAGTCTGGTGGTCAGAATGGCTTGGTAATTTTATTGATTTACCGTTCTCCATGTTGCCCTATGACCGCCTTGCAGGAGCTGTCTAATTTGATATTGGAACTAATGCTGGTGTCCCCTAAACTGTTAGTATTGGGAGACTTTAACATTCATGTTAATTCCTCTTTATATGGTGCGGCCCGTGATTTTGTAACGACTATGACCACTTTGGGATTATCTCAATTGATTAACGGACCCACACATAGAGCAGGTCATACTCTTGACCTTGTTTTCTATACTGGCTCTGATAAAGAGAACTCAGCAATTAGTGACCTATCTATCCGTCCATTACTTTGGACAGACCACTATTTGATTAAATTCAAAATACCACCATTACATATTCCTGTGAAAGGAAAGAATCCTTTAAAAATGATCCGCCCAAAAAGACTATTAAATTCAACCGTTTTCTTATCTACTACTGAAAAATTTTCTAGTAACTAGTAACTTTATTGTCGATTTAGTCGACGCTTGGAATAACACAATGTCCTGGACTATAGATGCTATTGCCCCTCTACGTCCACTTACCCATTCTCGTTCTAAAGTTGCCCCATGGTTTTCTAAAGAGTTGGCAGATATGAAACGGATTTATAGGGGCTTAGAGCGTCGTTGGCTGAAGACACGGAGCCTTTTTGACCAACGTCAGGCTAGGAATTTTCTGAAGCATTATATGGCATCTAGACTTACGGCACAAAGAGCCTTTTTCTCGGCTGCTATTTTGTCTGCTGACAACCGTCCAAAAGAACTCTTCCGAGTGGTTAAGAGTCTGCTTAACCAAGACCAACATAAGCCGAACTTTGATCATTCTGCTTCCCGTTGCCAAGAACTAGCCACATTTTTTAGTACAAAAATTGCCCAGATTCGTTCTAATCTTGACTCTAACAACATTATATCTGATACTATGCCCCCCACTACTGTGACTGATTGTTCTCTTACTTTAGACTCTTTTCAGCTTGTCCATCCTGCTGATATAGATAATCTTCTGGAAGGGATGAGACCCACCACGTGTTCATTAGATCCTTGTCCCTCCTGGATTATAAAACAGTCCAGGATG
Source organism: Rhineura floridana (assembly GCF_030035675.1). Taxonomy (NCBI): domain Eukaryota; kingdom Metazoa; phylum Chordata; class Lepidosauria; order Squamata; family Rhineuridae; genus Rhineura; species Rhineura floridana. The sequence goes on from NC_084486.1 coordinate 153,720,143, forward strand.
GGACTTGCAAATCAGATCTGCGAGGTGATTAATGCCTCCCTCCAGCAAGGCCATCTCCCAGGAAGTTTAAAGGAAGCAATTATTATTCCCCTACTAAAAAAGTCCTCCTTGAACCCTTCCTGTTTAAACAATTTTCGTCCTGTGTCCAATCTGCCTTTCTTAAGTAAAATTATTGAGAGAGTTGTGGCCTCCCAGCTCCAAAGTTTCTTGGAGCTAACAGACTTCTATGACTCATTCCAGTCTGGTTTTAGGCCGGGCCATGGTACTGAGACCATATTGGTGGCCTTAGTGGATGATCTCCGGAAGGAGTTGGACAGGGGAAGGATGTCCCTGTTGGTCCTTCTGGATCTTCAGCAGCGTTTGACACGATTGACCATGACATCCTCTTGGGCCGCCTCTCTGAGGTGGGCTTACGGGGCACTGTTTTAAAGTGGCTCTGCTCTTTCTTGGAGGGCAGATCTCAGAGAGTACTGCTTGGGGATTTTAGTTCTGATCCCTGGCCGTTGTCATGCAGAGTACCACAAGGCTCGGTGCTTTCACCGATGCTATTTAATATTTATATGAAGCCGCTAGGTGAGATCATCCGGAGTTTTGGAATTCGATTTCACCAATATGCTGATGACACCCAGCTTTATTTTTCCTTCCCTCCGGATATGAGAGATGCTATCCTCCCCTTAAATAAATGTCTAACAGCAGTTAAAACTTGGATGACGCAGAACAAACTGAAACTGAACCCAGATAAAACAGAGGTGCTGGTGGTTGGGGACCGAACCAAGTTGGAAATAGGGAATGTACCGTCATTTGACAGAACTTTACTCCCTTTAAAGACCCAGGTTCGTAGTCTGGGTGTCCTTCTAGATTCAGCCTTGACCTTGGAGGCCCATGTTTTAGAAACTTCCAGAAGCGCTTTGGCCCGCCTAAAACTCATTCGCCAATTGCGCCCCTTTCTGGAGCTCTCTGACCTAGCCACGGTCACTCATGCCTTGGTTACGTCTAAGTTAGACTATTGTAATTTACTTTACACAGGACTTCCTCTTAAAACACTCCATCAACTGAAACTAGTCCAAAGAGCAGCTGCCAGGATGTTAACGGGAGCGAGTTGGCGAGCCCACACTACCCCACTCCTAAAACAACTACACTGGCTCCCAATTTCTTATCGAATTCAGTTTAAAATTTTGATGTTAACATTTAGAGCGTTATCTGGCTCAGGCCCTAGTTACCTATCAAATCGTATCTCATTTTATGAACCTGCTCGTCCCCTAAGATCTTCATCAGACCCTGGCCTTAATATTCCTTCCTTTTCTCAAATTCATCGGACTGGCATTAGGAATAAATCTTTTTCGGTGGTAGCTCCAACTCTTTGGAACTCTCTTCCACAGGAAATTTGTTTTTCCCCGTCTTTGATTAGTTTTCGTCATCAAGTTAAGACCTTTTTATTTCAGTTAGCTTTTAATTTATAATGTGAGAGATAATTGTTTTTATATATTGTTATATTGTATAATTTGTTTATATTATGTCATTGTTTTTGCCGCTTAGAATTCTTTGGAACTGAAGCGGGATATAAACTTTTTAAATAAATAAATAGGTTGGTCCCCGCCCTGCTGAGGCTAGCTAACGATGCTGAGCCAATGGACCAGCCTCCACTGAGAGGCATACTGCCCCCAGCAGGGGAGGAAGGACATAGCCATGGCGGCTAGTTCACAGAAGCATACGTCATTTCATTCATTTCATTGGCGATCACTCGTGGCCGAGTAAGATTGTCTTCCAAGATAAGGTCTTTAGCGGTGAGTCCGTAAGTGACTGTGGATGCCAATTCTGGATCCACACAGCCTCCCATAGTGAGGGCAAAGGTTTCCAGATGGAAGATGGTCACCATGAGGATTTGCTTGACGTGCCTTCCGCTTAGCTCGTTTGTCCCTTTCGCCCTGTACTCATGCTTCTTCAAAGTCCATAGCACCTTTGATAATGGCCGACCTCCAGTTGGGATGCTCATGGGCCAAGTCATATATGGGTTGCTCCTGCTGGGAAGTGAATACTAGATCAGCTGGACTTTTGACCTGATCCAGGAAGGTGGATTCTACATCCTTGGATGAGCAAGCAACCTGCAGGTAAATAAGAGCCGTCTCATTCATTGTTTAAAGAAACAGCTCCTGTGAATTCTCAGCGCTTTCAGCAGCCTCTACTTATTGACCTTTTGAGGATCATTAATCACATTTCCGCATCAATCCAGCCCCAGTCTATCTATCAAGCACTAGAGACACTGCTGGCATTTGCTGCCTGCAAATCCTCTGCAAAATAACGTGTTTGTGCTGTTGGGCAAGGTCTCATAATGAGACCTGCAATATTCCACACTCTGTGATTTGGTGTTGGCTGCAAAGGCAGGTGTGGCAGCCAGGCAGGCTGTAGAGGGATGCTCATAATCCCCACACCCTCTCAGCTATCTCAGAAAGAACCCCTTGGCTCATTGTAGGTTTTTCCAACAGTGACTGACTGGTGCAAATTTAAGGAATATCAACCCAAGCCAGGCACATAGGATTGATAGCCACACCATAGGCAGAGGTTTGAGGGGGTCCTGTGCAGAGTGCTCTCCTACAGCAAGAAGCCCTGGCCAGGTGCGCTTACCTGGTGGCAACAGAAGCAGCACTGCACTGATTCCAAATCAGCATGAGGCAGCTGTGTCAGAGCCACACGTTAAGTTTCCCACAGTCCCCCCCCCACATTCCTTCACTGTGGGAAATCAAACTGGTTGACACTACTGCATCAGGGGCATGGTGGAAATTTAAAATGGTGGCTCTGATGCAGCTGCCTGGCATTCAGCGAGGGGTGCTTCAGAACAGGCATGAGCACAGTGATGGCCTCTGCCAGAGGACTGCCCCCCATCAGCTGTCTGAGGGTGCCACCTACTGGCTCCAGGCCAGGCAACTCGAGGTCCCGGGTCCAAATCCTCCCAGCCACCATCCCAAAGACAAAAGAAGTCTGTGCCGGGCCGAGGAGTGCCATCTGTGTGGCAACAGCAAGATGAGGAAAGGAAAGCTAAAACCCAGAATGAGCTGAGGCTGGCGAGGGAAGCGAGGAACAACAAAAAGGGGTTTTTCAGATATGTTCGAAGCAAGAGAAAGACAAAGGAAATGGTGGGACTGCTGCTCAATGAGGATGGCAAAATGTTGACAGATAACAAGGAAAAGGCAGAACTGCTCAACGCCTATTTTGCCTCTGTTTTCTCCCAAAAAGGGAACAGTGTGCAACCTTGCATAGGTAGCAATCTCAGTAAGGGGTCGGGACTGCAGTTCGAGATTGATAAGGAGATAGTCAGGAAGTATCTAGTTAACCTAAATGAGTTCAAATCTCCAGGGCCTGATGAACTGCATCCCAGAGTATTGAAGGAACTTGCGGATGTACTCTCGGAACCTCTTCCCATCATCTTTGAGAAATCCTGGAGAACGGGAGAGGTGCCGGAGGATTGGAGACGGGCAAACGTCGTCCCGCTCTTTAAAAAGGGTAAAAAAGAAGAACTGGGGAATTACAGGCCGGTCAGTCTGACTTCAATACCGGGAAAGATATTAGAACGGATAATAAAAGAGTCCATTGGCAACTATCTAGATGACAATGCTGTGATTAGAGGGAGCCAACATGGGTTTGTCAAGAAAAAATCCTGTCAAACTAATCTCATCTCTTTTTTTGATCGAGTCACTAGCTTAGTAGATGGTGGAAATGCTGTAGATGTCATCTATCTAGATTTCAGCAAAGCGTTTGACAAAGTCCCCCACGACCTTTTGATTAGCAAACTGGTCAAATGCGGACTAGATGGAAATACTGTCAGGTGGATTCACAACTGGTTGGAAAACTGTACTCAAAGAGTGGTCGTCGGTGGCTCTGCTTCGGACTGGAAGGAGGTTTCGAGTGGAGTGCCACAGGGTTCTGTCCTGGGGCCGATACTCTTCAACATTTTTATCAATGACTTAGATGATAGGGTGGAGGGAAGCCTTATGAAGTTTGCGGATGATACGAAACTGGGAGGGATAGCTAACACAATGGAAGACAGGAATAAAATCCAAAGGGACCTGGATAGACTAGAAAATTGGGCTGAAATTAATAAAATGAAATTCAATAAAGACAAATGCAGGATTCTGCATTTAGGCCACAAAAACAAAATGCACGGGTACAGGATGGGAAATACCCAGCTTAGCAGTAGTGCGTGTGAGAAGGACCTTGGAATTGTAGTGGATCGCAAGTTGAACATGACCCAGCAGTGTGATGCTGTGGCAAAAAAGGCAAACGCGGTTTGGGGCTGCATAAACAGAGCTATAGTTTCCAGGTCGAGGGAAGTAATAGTCCCACTATATTCTGCATTAGTCAGGCCTCATCTGGAATACTGCGTTCAGTTCTGGGCGCCTCATTTTAAGAAAGATATAGACAAGTTAGAGTGGGTTCAGAAGAGGGCAACGAGGATGATAGCCGGTATGGAGAACAAGTCTTATGAGGAAAGGTTGAAGGAACTTGGCATGTTCAGTCTGGTGAAGAGAAGGCTGAGGGGCGACATGACTGCACTCTTTAAGTACCTGAAGGGCTGTCACATAGAGGAGGGTACAGATTTGTTCACTGCTGCCCCAGAGGGTAGGACTAGGTCTAATGGTTTTAAGTTGCAGGAGCGTAGATTCAGATTGGACATTAGAAGGAACTTCTTGACAGTAAGGGCAGTTGGGCAATGGAACCGACTGCCTAGGGAGGTGGTGGGATTCCTTTCACTGGATGTCTTCAAGCAGAGGCTGGACAGCTATCTGCCGGAGATGCTCTAGCTGTGGATTTCCTGCTGTGAGCAGGGGGTTGGACTCGATGGCCTACAAGGCCCCTTCCAACTCTATGATTCTATGATTCTATGACTGAGCAGCCACTTCAAGGGGTGGTGTGCCGGCAAGACAAAATGGAAATGCACTGCCTTCAAGTCAATCCAGACTTGTGGTGACCCTATGAAGAGGGTTTTCATCGTAAGTGGCATTCAGAGGGGGTTTACCATTGCCTCCCTCTGAGGCTGAGAGGCAGTGACTGGCTGCATGGGGATTCGAACCCAGGTCTCCGAGGTCGTAGTCCAGCACCTTAACCACTACAACACACTGGCAAGACAACACAGGCATACAGACAAGACGCACAGCCCTTGCAACGTTTATGGCAATAGCTTGAATCTGAGGAGCAGTTAACATGACCCTCTTGGTGAGCTGAAGAGGTGGGTGGCATTTGGCTCTGTATAGAGTTTGGCAAGCAGTGAAACCATCTTATGATGGCTTCTCAACAACACGTTTCTCTGTGGACACACACGGTCCTCTCCATGCTTGGCATAAGTAGCCAAGCAAGCAGCCCAACTGATGCCACCTAATCAGTTGCAATGAGCCTTATTCAGCCAAAAGCCCATTAAAAGGAAGTTCATTGCTGGACTTCAGCACAGAAGGTGGATTTAGGCCTCTGCAGCTGACCAGGCAGATCTGGCAGGTCACTGCCTCCATTCTCCTGCTCTGAATTGGCACAATCAAACCTGGCTGGGTTCCATTCAGCCTCTTCACATCCTCACAGGCTCTTCATCTCCTGCCTTTTCCCATGAGCTTACCCCCATCCGCACCCACCCGGCCACTTCCCCTCCCCAGCTCATTGATGGAGCAACTATTTGAATAAAATTGCTCCACTGCAAAAAGCGGAAACAGCAGCAATGGGGGAAAAACACCTTAGGGCTGACAAGCATGCATAAATTACAGATACCCACACCCAGCAAACCAGAATCCACATTCCTGGCATAATATAAACAGGGCAGTGTATACTCTGCATATTTTAAAAAAAGGCTACTACCATTTGTACTGTATTTTGTGTGAACTGCTTTAGATGCATACGTGATAGCATATAGGTAAACTGGAATTCGCTCCTACAGGGTGCAGTGATGGCCATCAACTTGCATGGCTTTAAAAAGTAAATAGACTAATTCATGAAGAAGGAGAAGGTTATAAGTGGCTACTAGCCATGATGGCTGTGCTCTGCCTCCATGGTTGGAGGCAGTGTGCTTCTGGATACCAGTTGCTAGAATCCACAGGAGGGGAGAGGGCTCTTGAACTCAGGTCTTGCTTGGGGGCTTCCCATTGGGGCATCTGGTTGGCCACTGTGAGAACAGGATGTTGAACTAGATTGGCCATTGGTCTGACCCAACAGGCTATTCTTATGCTCTTTATGTTGTTATGAGCACAATAACCCTCACAACATTGCAAAGTAGGCCAATTTACCCTCAAACTGTGGCGGGGAAGCTGAAGCTGCATGATAGGTTTGCTTGCAACCACTCAGTGAACGCATGTCTGAGCTGAGGTTTGAACCAGGAATGTACCAGTGTGGTGTGGTGGTTAATGTGTTGGACTACGACCTGGGAGACCAGGGTTCAAATCCCCACATAGCCATGAAGCTCACTGGGTGACCCTGGGCCAGTCACTGCCTCTCAGCCTCATGAAAACCCTATTCAGAGGGTCGCTGTAAGTCGGAATCGACTTGAACGCAGTACACATACAAACATGACCATTCCTAATTTTTATAGTACATTGACTCTCAGTGCCCCCTCTTCCAAATTCTGCATAAAGAGGCCAATCAGAATAGTTGATGTAAATTTTTATAGTTACCTTATTTATTTTGCATCTGCATGTGGTCAGGGGCCAATCTGCAGAGTACAACACTGTTGTACCTTGATTACTAGAATCCTACTTACCTCCTTCTGTCTAGAAGACAAAGAAGGAAAGCCACATCAGTCGACTACAAAGTTCTCTTGGAGGGCATTCTCTGCTTAGCGGACGGGAACAGTTTGTTTATTTATCTACCAGGTTTAAATTCCGCATTTTTAATTTGCATGAATCAGCCTACTCTCTGAGTAACTTCCAGCCTGCAAAGTGGAGGCAGCAGAATCACTGCTCAGTTTAACTATATTGCAGAGCTGGAAGGAGCAATCTCGGTCCTCTTCTGTCGGCCCACCCCAAAACAGGCCACTGAATCTCCAGCCCCTCACGAAGTTCAGGTTTTAATTGGAAGAGAGGATACCTAAACTCTGTTTCAGAAGCTGCTGCTGAGCCCTGGAACACAAAGCGATGTGTCAGCTGGAACTGGTGTTTTCTCTGCACCTGTTGCCAGCAGTAAAGGTAGTCAGTCTGTCATCCCTTTTTCAAAAACACAGCTCTCTCTGGGTAGAGACACACTCCCTGTTTTGCCGGTTCCAGTGCATCTCCACCTCTCTCTTCTGAAAAGGGGAGCACACAACAGCACTAGTCAAACCCCACCCCTTTTTACTGTAAAACCTGGTGGGAGGAGCTCAAGTGCATTTTTTTAAAAAAAAAATCAGCTTCAAACAGATTTCGCATCTGATTGGTAGATCCACCCGTTCCCCCTCCAGGTGCGGCCAATGGAAACACTTTGCTGTAGGCGAGTGACTAGTGTGGTCACAGCGTCTCTCTCTGTGCACACTACAGAATCACAATACACTGCGATACAGAATGTCAATCTGAATTCTACTCATCAGTAGGTAAAGATTTATTGATTAATTACCAAATGCAAACTAACTAGTCCAAAAAAAAAAATCTTACAGAGTCCACCCACCCCACCCCCAATCCTGCTTTTACCTTAAGAATGGTAGCTTATAACCAAATGGAGGGTTTATTCTGGTAATGAAAAAGACACAGGAGAAGCCTCAGCAATTATTAAGAGCCATGCAGAACATGTTCACTGTCCTGTGTAAATGACAGGACAACATCCTCTTGATGAGACTATTGTTGGCTCTTTTGGGAGGAAGGGAAGGATAGAAATGAAATCAGTAAATAAATATTGTATCAGACTTAATCTGTAACATCTCTCTCTGTGTCTCTCTCAATCACTAAATAGGAAAAGACTACCTCTGGGACATGCCATAGAGGAATTAACCTGAAAATAGATTCAGAAGGGCATTAGTTGCTGGAAACCACAGGAGGGGAGCGTGCACTTGCACTCAGGTCCTGCTCACATGCTTCCCATTGGGCCACCTGGTTGGCCACCTTGAGAACAGCATGCTGGACTAGATAATAGAATCATAGAATAGTAGAGTTGGAAGGGGCCTACGAGGCCATCCAGTCCAACCCCCTGCTCAATGCACGAATCCAAATCAAAGCATTCCCGACAGATGGCTGTCCAGCTGCCTCTTGAATGCCTCCAGTGTCAGAAAGCCCACTGCCTCTCTAGGTCGTTGGCTCCATTGTCATGTGGCTCTAACAGTCAGGAAGGTTTTCCTGATGGGCCCCCTTTAACCTGATCCAGCTGCTTCAGGGCTCTTCTTATGTTTTTATTGATGCACTCCCCTCCCACATTCAACCAGAATGGGGAAATCACAGATCAGTGTGCCTTTGAACATCCCACTCAGAGTTCCGATGAGCCATCAGGAAACAGGAATCCAATTTTTGTTTTAATTATTAAACTCAAACCTTGACATGCAAGGCAAGTTGCTCCAGATCTCTAGGAATCTTTCTTCCAAAGAACACTCTTATCTTGACACAAGAAGTCTTGCATTGCATTACACGCACACGCACACACACACACACACTCCATTGCTAAAGAGGGATCCATTGCCCTTCCCACCCCCACATCATCACCAGCCAGCATTTCAGACTTAAGTCAGGTACCAATGGACTCCTGCTGGGAGGAAGGGTGGGATATAAATCAAATAATAAATAAATAAATAAAATCCTATTAGTTCCTATTTGTTCTGACACCCAATTATTTGTCTTTTTCGCAGTCCATGGTATGCGCAAAGCTCTCCTCCAGCACCACATTTCAAATGAGTTGATTTTTCTCTTATCCGCCTTTTTCACTCTCCAACTTTCACATCCATACATAGAGATCAAGAATACCATGGTCTGAATGATCCTGACTTTAGTGTTCAGTTATACATTTAATGTTAACCCAAGATAATAAATCATAGTAAAAATGGAGGCTTTTAGTAGACAATCATTTAAAACGGTTTATTATTATGTCACAGAACAATTAAAAGTACTAACAAGAGTAGCTGAGCTTTGAGAGCAATTTGAATTTTTTTGCCACACTTCACTCGTGGCTCTGTGGCTTTGGGGCACGGCCCCTTAACCATAGTTAAGAGGTGGTCTGGGTTTGCGGATAACACTAAGCTATGGTTAATATTAGCTAGGGTTTATAAACCAACTACAAACCTTGGTTAATGTGCGATCTTTAACCATGTTTAATAAACCATAGTTCAGCTGTTGGGCTGGGTTCACACTTAAAGGAAGACATCGTTTAAATAAACCATAGTTTAATAAACCATGGTTTAGTGTTTTGTGAAAACCAGGCCATTGTGCGTGAAGGACCCAATGTGACCACACACAGATACCTTAAGCAGTCCCTATTCCCAACTCAAAGACTGTTAGATCTGCATTTGGTCATATTCTTTCTTTTTTTTAACCCATTTTTCTCAGAGTCCTCCTGCTCCCCCCCCTCTCTCGTGTTTGTTTGCCTGCCCTTCCTCTGTCAGGAATTAAAGGATGCAGAGTTTCCAGGCACAGCTGGAGCTCCAGCGGCACCAAGAAATGAGTGCCTGATGTCAGCCAGTCATTCACTTCAGGCCATCAATTCAGCCTTGAGTCCACCTCATGCCAGAAGGAATAAGGGCCTGCCCAGAAACACTCTCTGCTGCCTTCCATCTGTATTGTCTTGGAAAAGCCCCAGGAGCACAACTGCCACTTGCTGCTGGATGGATTTGTTATTTATGCCGCTCATTGCTGCTGAGTTCAAAAGGAAGCCTCCCCTGCCGGCTGCTACGGTTCTCCTCAGTCTGGCTGGAACCCAGGAGTGGCTTTCTTTTCTTTCGTGGGTAAGAGAGGAGAGAAGCAGAGATGCACATCGGTCGCAGGATCTCAGCCTTTGGAAATGCAACAGCCGAAATGATTTAGGATGGTACAAATAAAAGGCGACTGCAGAACAGCTCGGAGAGGATTTCTGCAAGCTTCACGAGTGGCAAATGTGGTTCATGTAAGAAAGTATAAAGTGATGTGTTTGGGTCACATCGCTTGACCACATGCTGATGGGGTCTGAGCTGGTAGTATCTGACGAAGAAAGGGATCTGGGGTTGTGGGGGACATTAGCGCAATGCAAATCAAAGCTGTGTTGGTCTGTTAGGAAAACACACACACACACATCTAAAACCCACAGTTGGGTGATTCCATTATTGGGATTTGGGGTGTGTATACATTACTGGCTTAATGTGTTGCTGCGTATCAATTCGCATTTGCACACCTCTTGATATATATTTTTTTAAAAACTGCTCTGTGTATACAGCAGTGGGGGGGATGGGGCAGGGATGTCTTAGCCCAACGTGCATTATCTGGCTTAGTTCCGCACTTCATCCCCTGTGAGGAAAGGCTGCAGCATTTGGGGTGGAGAGAGAGAGAGAGAGAGATGTTTTTCTCTCTCTCTCATCATGCTAGAGCCATATGGGGTCATCCAATGAAGCCAAATGGTGGGAGATTCAGGACAGACAAGAGAAAATACTTTTTCACGTGGCGGATAGCTAAACTAGTTGTTCCCCAAGAGGTATGAAATGAATCTTTATTGCTCAAAGCCATAGGCTACCACAATTCATCACATGTAAAAGGAAAATTTAAAAATACATATTAAAATACAAGTCATATTTCAACAAACACAGTTCAACAGCATACAGTAAAGGAACAACAGGGCTAAATTTCAAATAAATTTTCCTCTCCCGAGTGAAAGATACACTGACCTACCCCATGACTTAGTGAATAAGTATTACAGTGGTAATGGTGCTGGGGCACAACCCACTCACCCCACAAGTTTTTTTTGGTATCTAGCTCTTAGTTTCCCCACAGCTAGAGCAAATTTTGCCACCTGTGTAGTTATAAATGTATTGTTCCCTGCTAGCAGAATACATATCTGTTCCAAGAAAGATTTATTTGACAAGGAGTGAAGGATGTAGGAAAGAAATTTAAGCCTTGGGGACTTGTATAGGGAGCAGCTTAGTAAATAATGTACAACATCCTCAACTTTGCCAGATTCACAGATACAAACTCTTTGAAGAGTTGGAACGTTAGAAAATCTCCCATCCAAAAAGGCAGAGGACATGGTCTGAAGTCGTAAAGCTGTGAAAGATTTTCTGAAAGGTGCCACTGTCAGAAATCTGAAGTATTGCTCCATGGCAAACGTTGTTTTATATAGTGGGTACCAAATAGAAAATGACATTTGGGTAACTGAGTAGAGATCCCACTGTTCAGAATAAAGATGGATTATTTTTTTGAACAGCTGTTTAACAGGAGAGAAGGAAGGTAAAACGTCCATGTTAATCCCATGAGTGGACAGAGTAGATTAAACAGAATTTACTCAACAGCTTTGGGTTGGAGTTTGCAGTTGTTCTACAAAGTATTTCTTTGTCAAATGCAAATCATTCATACAAGCCAACTTCAGCCAATACAAGGCAAGTGCAGCATGAACACAGGATTGTATAGAATAGAGCCCTATCCAGAGCTTGGAAAAGTTACTTTTTTGAACTACAACTCCCATCAGCCCCAGCCAACATGGCCACTGGACTGGGCTGATGGGAGTTGTAGTTCAAAAAAGTAACTTTTCCAAGCTCTGCCTATTTCTGCCCTTAATAGAGATGCAGGTGTGCTTTGAGTGGCAGCTAACAGGGATCTCATGAAGGAATTCTGCACTACCTCGAGAAAAGAGGCATTTGTATACCCCCAGAGCTCTGGTCGTACAGCAGTTGTGGGACTATCTTCTTCCGAAACACCTCAACTGCAAGTGCAACCAAGCTCCTCCCTTGGAACTTAGAAAAATGCACCAATGATTGTATGGAATGGGAGGATTTCAACTTGACTGAATCCCCAAGAGGTAGTGATGGACGCCATCAGACAAATGCATGGAGAACAAGGCCACCAGTGGTGCTAAGCGTGCCGGCTGTGTCCTGCTTCCAGGGTCAGAAGTCCCTCTGGATACCAATTGCTGGGGGACATGAGTGGGAGAGTGCTGTGGTCCTCACGTCCTCCTGCTTCCGGACTTCCCAGTGGGGCACCTGGTTGGGAGAGAGGATGTTGGATTAGATATGCATAGGTCTCATCCAGCAGCGTGCTTCTGTCATGACTCGTGAATCTAGCAGTGATCTGGATACAGAGTTGGGGGCTGCAGGAGCACCAGAAGCAATGCTGGGTCAGGTTCAGGGCTTTGCACATTAATACTATTGACACATGCATTTGGAAAGGACACCAAGTGACTCTAATGCCTCTCCGTCCCCAGGAAAGATCCCCTACACAACAGCCTCATACAGGTAATACTACACATTTCATAATGCCGCACACAGCTAGCAGACAGCAAGAGCAAACCAGGTTATCTGCAGAACAGAAAGTTCTAGAAGATTCAGGCAAGTGAACCAAACAGCAGGATGCAAGTGGGAAGTCCAGTGAGGACCTCACCATACCCACTCTTGACCAGGTATGGTGGGGTTTTGGGGGGACTCAGGGTAGGCCTGGAGATTCACGTACTGCCCCTGCTATTGCTTGACAGGACTTACAACAATGACCTCAAAGTTTGTGTCCAGGACTCAACACTAGTGGGGGGGTTTCAACTTCTAACCACCATCCTGCCAGGCATAGCTTCAGAACAACCATGAGGTTGTCCTAATATATTACCTGTGTCCTCACTGTGGGAGGCTGTGTGGATCCAGAACTGGCCTCCACAGTCACTTACGGACCCACCGTTAAAGACCTTACCTTGGAAGACAATCTTACTCGGCCACGAGTGATCGCCAATGATGATGATAATGATGATGTCCAATGTATAAAGCTGGACACATTTATTTATTTATTTATTTATTTATTTATTACATTTTTAAACCGCCCTATAGCAACAAGCTCTCAGGGCGGTGTATAAAAAGGTAAAAACAGGTTAAAATCCAATAGACATGGTAACAATACACTATAAAATATACAAACAAAATTAAGCATTGACATGTGCCTGGGATTCAGGTGGTCTAGATCGCATCATTGTATTGCCTTTCCTGTGGATAGTGATTATTTTGTCATAGTCTGCAGCGATACTAATGGAATACATTTGAACTCGGGGACATTCAATGAAGCTGAATGTTGGAAGACTGAGGACAGACAAAAGAAAGTGCTTCCTCACACAGTGCATAGTTAAGCTATGGAACTAGATGCCACAGGGGGCAGTGATGGCCACCAACTTGGAAGGCTTTAAGAGAATTTGACAAATTCATGGAGGAAAAGGCATCAAAGGAAAAGGGCACCAAAGGCTACTAGCCACAATGGCTATGCTCTACCTCCATAGTCAGAAGTGGTATGGTTCTGAATACCAGTTGCTGGAAACCGCAGTAGGGGAGAGTTGCTCTTCCACTCTGGTCCTACTTGCGGGCTTCCCATTGGGGCATCTGGTTGGGAACTATGAGAACAGGATGCTGGACTAGATGGGCCACTGGCCTGATCCAGCAGCTGTTCTTAGGTTCTTGTGTTCTTATTGTTTTCTAGAACTGTTTAGGATAATTAATTGGTGAAGTGAATCTTCACTGAATTTAATATACTCATTGGTATCTCTTCCACCATTCTAGGAAGTCCTGCAGAAAAATTAAGGTGGAAAATGTGTGAGCAATGTTCCTGACTGGCCAAAAAGATCTAGTCACTAGGATCTACTGGTTTCCTGGACATTATGGGTAATAAGCCGTCTCCCAACCCCAAATGGCTCCAGTCAAATTCCATTTGCCTTCTAAACTTTCCCAAACAGGAGACATAAGCTATCTTGAAATGATTTTTTAAAAAGGATTCTTTGGTAATTACACTAAATCCCCTCTTCTCTCTATAGTTGCTTCTGAATACTAGTTGCTGTGAATCACAACTGGAGAGAGTTGCTGTTGCATTCAGGTCCTGCTTTCAGTCTTTCCATTGGAACATCTGGTTGGTCACTGTGAGAAGAACCAGATGCTGGCCTGATCCAGCAGGCTCTTCTTATGCCCTTATGTTCATTATCTCCTATTATTCTTGTTTTGTGGGCATGCACATTGCACGAATGCACGCACGCACACACACACAAGTTTGGGATCAAGCTGTTATTGGAACCAAAGTACAAAACAATGCACAGCATATCAATACAAACTAATAGTTTGGATTCACATGCAAAATAACAGTCACCTATACTTACCATTTGAGGGAGGGGAGAGAATATCCTTTATTTATTTATTTATTTATTAAATTTCTACACCTCCCCATAGCCGAAGCTCTCTGGGCGGTTTACAACATAAAAAAATCAATATACAATATATAATATACAATTCATATTTGGTACAATTAAAAGGAAAAAATACATCACATTTTAAATATACATAAGTAAACATAAAACTCAACAATGTACATAACATAATAACAGAATGAATAAAACAAACTGAACATAACAATTATAAAAATATCTAAAACATATTCTCCAATGTCCCGCTGTGCTTCTCCCCACCTAACCCCATAGCACATTTCTTCCATTGTCCTCTTTCTCGAAGACAACCCCAAGTGCGACGCCAAGGTGCTGCCTCAGGCAGCTCTTCCCCTTCATATACCTGGAGCAGAAGACAAAAAAAGAAGGCAGGGTAGATAAATGGCAACAGCCGCAGCAGCACACCGAGGACCATTAACAATTTCCAATTCTACTCTTTGTATACTAGGCCTACCTCTTCCCTTAAGTGATCCAGGTATACCAGAGGTAGGGGATCTCTGGCCTAGGGGCCAGATGCCACCTTCCAGACCCGGAGAAGACCCCAAACATCCGACATGCCCGGGTGAAAGCTGGAGATCTGGCAATCCTAGATAATAATAATGCCTGTTGTTTGCTGGATGGAGGCTGGACTGAGATGTGTGTGGACATGGGGTGAGTGCATATGTAAAAACCTTGGGCTGAAAATTTCCCCAGCTCTAATAGATAACTGTTCCTCAGCTGGCATGCAAGTGTAGAGAGATTTGCTATAAGAAAAAATAGCAGATTTAAAGGGAAATATCTACAATCTGCATCTAATCATTTTGTTGTTATGTGCCTGCAAGTCGATCATAACTTATGGCGACCCTATGAATCAGCGACCTCCAATAGTATCGGTCATGAGCCAGCCTGTTCAGATCTTGTAAGTTCAGAACTCTGGCTTACTTTATGGAATCAATCCATCTCTTGTTTGGTCTACCTCTTTTTCTGCTGTTTTTCCCAGCATTATTGTCTTTTCCAGTGAATTGTGTCTTCTCATGATGTGTCCATAATATGATAACCTCAGTTTTATCATTTTAGCTTCTAGTGTTAGTTCTGGTTTAATTTGTTCAAACACCCAATTATTTGTCTTTTTCACAGTCCATGGTATCTGCAAGGCTCTCCTCCAACACCACATTTCAAATGAGTTTATTTTTCTCTAATCCACTTTTTTCACTGTCCAACTTTCACATCCATACATAGAGTTCAGGAATACCATGGTCTGAATGATCCTGACTTTAGTGTTCAGTGATACATCTTTGCATTTGAGGACCTTTTCTAGTTCTCTCATAGCTGCCCTCCCCAGTCCTAGCCTTCTTCTGATCTCTTGACTATTGTCTCCATTTTGGGTAATGACTGTGCTTGGATTAATGATAATCCTTGACAAGTTCAATGTCCTCGTTGTCAACTTTAAAGTTACATAAATCTTCTGTTGTCATTACTTTAGTCATCTTTAATCATTTAATCATCTTTAATCATTTTTATCGTGCTGTAAAACAAACACTAAAAATCTCTGCTCTGTTTCAGTATATCAGAAGAACCATCTGATAAAAAATGAACCTTAGATTGATTTATCTGCTCTTCTGTTTTCTGCCAAAAGGTCCCTCGACAACATTTCAACCCATTATTATATAATTGAACCCAAGATGCCTTGTGGTTTCCAATCAGAAAGCCACCAATTTCTTCTTCATTATTTTCCATTTACCAAGTTGTTCCAGTGATCTTGTGACTCACTTTCATTGGGAAGTAGCTGAGGTTTTCCAATTTGCAAGTGGGTTTGGCTTCGCTACCCGTCGACAAGACTGGGCAAACTCCCATAACAGAGGGGCTAGCTTTCACCAAAGTGTCCCATTCCACCCTGACTTACCTATGTGATGTCTAGTGGTGTAAGGAGCCAAGGGGGGACCAGCTCTTAGGCTTGCCCAGTTTGTGAGTATTCTAGCTTAGGCTAGGTAAGCGTTGTCATTTTGTGTTTGTGTTGCACTTTCGCATTGTGTTTGTCTAGGTGTTGACTGAGCCTAGCTCTGTTTCAGAGTATGTTTCAGGCTTAAAGGAATTTGTATGCTGCTCTATTATATGCACTTTCATTATCTTTAATAAACTACCTCATATTACTTGGTGTGTGTTACTTGGGCCTATGGCTCTGAAACCAGTACCTTGGCCACAAAACAACTGACTACTGGATTGGGTTTGGCTGGAGGCTCCAGAGCAGGGAGTGTAAAGTTTGGTTGTTGCGCTTAGAAATCTCTGCCAGTCTAGCTGGGGCTCTGAGTTCCCCTTGACTCAGACTGGGAAACCAAGTTAAGGGGTGGTGGCAGTCTACCTACCTTACAGGGTTGGCATTGGGATTAACTCAGCCCTGGTAAGGAGAGGCACGAGGTGTGCCTGGTCTGGGACAATTGCCCTGGGGTTAAGGGGTTGGCCTGGGTGATTTTTTGACATTATCTGCAAAATCACAGGACACGAGGCACCCACCCACTGATGTAGCCACGCTGTTGTTCCTAAATGGAGAGTGGAAAGATAGGAGATGTTCTTCGCACACCAAAGGTTTATCATCAACTTCTGCAAATTGTGCAAACCTAGAAACTTACCCTGGCCTCATCGATGCAAGAGTGGTAGACACAGAAAGGTTTGGGGTACTGCATTTCTGGAAAAGTGGATTTGTCAGGTTCAGATGGGCAGAGGACAGCAAAAGAGTTTCTGTTTGCTGTTGAAAGAGATGTCATGTGGGAAGATGGTGGATTGAATCGCCTAACTTTAAAAAAAGCCGAACACCCTTAAAAGCAGCTACATGGTGAATGGAGATGACAGTCATCCAGCTCTGACTGCAGCAGCAGCACTGAGGATAAGGCACTTCAATTCTTTCTCTCTCACCTTTTTCCTAGTCAAAATTCTTCCGCCATTGAAACTCATATTAGCTCAGTGGTGGTGATGGAGGTGGGAGTCACCACAGAGCAGGGGTGTCTAACAGGTTTTTCATACTTGCCAAAATCGTGGCAAATGTAGTAACATTTTTGCCACATGACAGCTGTTTTAAAATTAAAAATAGTCAGACCCGCATCACTGAGCTGCCTCCTCTGGGTCATACGGAACATGTGAAATAAGAAAGCGGAGGGCTTTCATGTGTCCCGCAGATGAAAGGGAAGGGAGGGGGCACAACTGCACAACTTTCACACTTGGTACTTTTTGCAGAAGGTTGGGGATTCAGGAGGGGCTTGCTGAAAAAAACAAATAGGTTAACATTGCTAACAATTTCCAGAGGAAGGTGAGTGTTTTTCAAGGAACCCAAGCTGACAATAACAGATGGATTTGACGGTGATATGTCTTCTCAACAATTTCAACAAAAGAGAAACGTGGCTCTGTCTTTGGACCTCTGCTCCACGTCCACTGCGGAGAAAGTAGGGTGTCTGTCCAGCAGTCTTTGCCTCACTGTGCCTCCTATGCTGCACCCCACACCCCACTCTGCACGTTGCTCCTTTCTTCAGAGATCATTGTGGGTTTGGCATCTTGCCTGAGGTGTCATAAAGCCTCTTGCCCTTCTGGCCTACCTGAATCCTTTAGGGCAAAGCCTGTTCTTGCCAAGGCTTGTAGAGGCAAAGAGACTGATATGTGGAAGACCCAACTCAAGTGTGAAGTGTGGGTGCATGCGTGCGCATGACAGAATGTGAAGTGTGATTAGTTCCAGAACAGCAGCTGTGGTAGCCTGTTGCAGGAAAAACAGCAGCATTTTGTGGCATCCTAGATTTGCGGTGGCTGAAGGTTTCACTGGGCAGAACCTACTTCATTGAGGTACCTTGTGAATGTGGCATTCTGTCCCCTCTGTGCATTGGGTGAGCCTGTCTTGCACAGCCTCTGTGGCTTTTATTCGAATGACAAGCACAGCGAGTTCATGCAGCCCTGTGGAACTGTGGAGAAAAATACAGAGAAGTTGGGCCGCAGCTGGATAGTGAAGGATGGAGAGTGGAAGCAAGTGTTGCGGGAGGCAGCCCCTTTCCAAGGGGCTGCTGTTCTCTTGTGCTGTCTGCAGCTGCCTCCTCCACCTTCTGCTCTGCCCCTCTCACTCTTCTTGTCTCTCTCTGATGGATGCAGGCAGCCTTTTAAATTTGGTTAGGAAAGGCTCAGTGGTATTTATTTCACAGTTATACCCAAGTGTTCCAGCACAGTTCCCAGACAGGGCCAGCCCTTCCATTAGGTGAAGTAAGACATTTGTCTTGGGTGGGAGTTCAGGAGAAGCAGCGGAACAGCAGATCTTCCCAATCTGTTGGAGGACTATCCTCTGCCACCATTTTGCACAACCATGGCCTGTTTGCGCACTGGCCCTGCCTTGCCACATTCAGGCCATATCCACACAATATATTTAAAGCATGATTATCCCACTATGTTCCTGTATTCCACTTTGACAGCCATGGCTTCCACCTGCCCCCGCCCCCAAGAATTCTGGAAGCTGTAGATAATGCTGGGGAAAACAGAAGGGAGTAGAAAAAGAGGAAGGCCAAACAAGAGATGGATTGATTCCATAAAGAAAGCCGCAGACCTGAACTTACAAGATCTGAACAGGGTGGTTCATGACAGATGCTCTTGGAGGTCGCTGATTCATAGGGTCGCCATAAGTCAAAATCTACTTGAAGGCACATAACAACAATTCCCCTCACAGAGCTACAACTCTCAGAGCTCCCTAAGAAGAAGGCTTGATTGTTAGACCACTCTGGGGATTGGATAGCTGATATTTGGTTACTAGAAATCTGGAGAAAGCTCTAGAAATACACTGTACATGATTGGGTATTAGAAAGACACCACCTTGGTTAGAGTGTTGGACTGCGACCTGGGAGACCAGGGTTCGAATCTCCACACAGTCATGAAGCTCACTGGGTGACCTTGGGCCAGTCACTGCCTCTCAGCCTCAGAGGAAGAAAATGGGAAACCCCCTCTGAATACCGCTTACCATGAAAACCCTATTCGTAGGGTCACCATAAGTCAGGATCAACTTGAAGCCAGTCCATTTCCATTTCCATTTTGTATGTATCTCCAGACTTAACGTACATGCACAAATATTCTATGGATAAAATAGGTCAACTCATGCCATTTATACAGACTATACCTCTGGTGACAATTTATACATTTGTTGACTTCGGAGGAAGACCCCTTGTGGGTTGAGACGCGATTTGTTTCCAATATTATTGTTGGTCTCATGAGCTTGATGTTCAGACATCACTTTATATTGCTGTGCTCATAATGATTGCATTTTAGAAAGTTCATTTATACCTTTTGTGTATGCTGAAAATATTAAAGTTGAATTATATTTTTGGTACATATTTTAGCAGCATTTCACATATTTTTATTCATACCCAATTTTGTGCCTTAGACTATCCACTTTCTCCACACCATGCATAATCTTATACACCACTATCATGTTCCCCCTTAGGCCCTTACTCACTTTTCCCCTAAACTAAAAACCTCCAAATGCTGTAACTTTTCCTCTTAGGTGAGTTGATCATTTGGGTTGCCCTTTTCCGAAACTTTTCCAGCTCTACAATCTCCCTTTTGAGATGAGCAATCAGAACTCCACACAACATTCCAAGTGCGGTCAAACCATATTTATATAGCAGCATTAACACACTGACAGTTTTTTTTTTTTTTAATTGCAATGAATTGGTAAGTGGTGGGAGGTTCTACAGCTTCCTGGGCCTGAGAAACAAGCATCGCTGCCCTGCAGGTGGCAGCAGACAACTGATCCTTTGGACCTTTGCTTTCCGTCCCTAGTTGTTAGATGCTACGGTTGCCTGTCTCTCCGAAAAGGAGCTGGTCATTAAGAGGGTTTTCGGCAGCAGAGATTGCATACAAGGTCTAAGTGAGCCATGCAGTATGCCAGTCTTCTCCAACCTGGTGCCCTCCAGATATTGGTGCACTGCAACTCCAGCTAGCTGGGGTTGATGGGAATTGTAGTACAACATCTGGAGCACAGGTTGATGAAGGCTGCTGCATGCTGCAGTACACAAGGGAATGGGTATTGATGAGAGAGAGCCCCAGAGACCGAGGTTGATCAGTCTCTCTGTGCAAATGAGGCACAATTATGGAACAAAAAGCACCTGACTAGGAGGAAGTGGTGCTGGAATGGAGGTCACTGAGCAGAGAGTGCACTCGCCCCCCTCCTCCCAGCAGTGGGAGGTACAGGAGCTCACCTTTTACCAGTGTTGGTTCCCTTTGGAAGGTGGTCACTGAAGGCTTTTGGCATTTGCAATAACTGAGTTTATTAACTGAGCTGAGCACAGGCAAAGGCACAGAGTGTAAGAATTTCAGCAGGCAGCCAAATCCACTGCCCCACATCAGATCTCTAGAGAGTGGGGAGCCAGCGCCCCAAATGATGCTAGCTCTGCTCTTTCACTCTCTGTCCAACTCCAAAGCCACAGCCTGTTCTCCACTCACAAATAGCCTGCCATCTTCTCCTGGCTAGAGGAGGGTATTAAAATATAGTAATTTTCTTTGGTCCCTGTGAGGATCCCACCTCAGACCTCCACCTGTCAGGTCCCTCCAGTCAGGATCCCATGTTTTATTTGTTCTCTCACCGGCTCTAGCACAGATCTTGCAAGATCCCACTGCTAGGCAGCACTACCAGACACTCCCTGTAAAACAATATTGCCTTAGGACTTTGCCTTAGTCCCCTTCTGGCTTATTGCTACTTTGTGTCTGGGTGCACTTGCAGGCCACAACCCCCCTGTACCTTTGTGCCTATAAAGCATACAGCCCTGGGTTGCTCTGGATACCTGATGATGTTACACTATCTCTTCACTGCTGCCACCATCTGATACTGTTTCTACACCTTGGTAATTACCCTGCCCTCCCTTCTGGTCTGTGTAAACCTCAGCCAAGAATCAGGCTTTTGGTAAACCAATACAATATTTATTTATAAACACCAGGAAATAACAAGATTACTTATGGGATATTTAACAAGCGTATGGTTTCATATACTGTCACTCTTTATGTTTCCAGTCATATCTGCCTTAATACCAGCCAAATATAATCCAACCCACAACCAACTTGAACCCACAACAACCCACCAACCGACTCAACCAACAGAACTCTTTCTCAACTGTCATCCTCTCATTTATACCTTCAGCCACTCAAACGCTCAGCTAATCACAATACAGCATTCTCCAGCATTCTAGCCCATGTACTCCCCCCTCTCACTCACTCTACTTACCACATTTACCCTACAAAACCTGCACTTACCATATTTACAGTAATCAAAATATAGGGGCATCACAGTCCCCTCCTAGCCTTCTTGGGTCATTTATCTGTATCAAGGTAATAATCTAACAATTGGCTTCCATGGAGACACATGGCCTGTAGTTTCTTTAACAAAATATGTGCCTTTAAGGGGAGTCTCCAGCAGGACTCCTGACTCCAGCCTCTCATGTCCCAACTCGCAACATAACGCAAGGAAACGGAAAAGACGCACATAATTTTTGCCCAGCACAAAACAATAATAGAACAGACTCTTCAAAATCATCTCCATTTATCATTTACTCAGATTTCCAGCCTGCTCCATATCACAGTTGAATGTACCGTATATATTTATTTATTTCATGGCTTTATTTTATTTATTTATTTAATTTCATTTATAAACCGCCCATTGCCAATGGCTCCCTGGGCGGTGTACAACATACAATAATACAATAAATGAACAAAATCACAGATAAAAATACAAATTCATAATAACACTAAATGATATTAGCATAGCTAAAACATTAAAACAGTAAAATACATAGAAATATATTAACATGCCTGGGAGAATAGGAAGGTTTTAGCCTGGCGCCGAACGGATAGCAGCGTAGGCGCCAGGCATACCTCCTCGGGGAGACTGTTCCACAATTCGGGGGCCACCACCGAAAAGGCCCTAGATCTTGCCATTACCCTCCGAGCCTCTCAGTGAGATGAGGCAATTGACATTCGAACAACCAACAATAATAATAATAAAAATAAAATAAAATAAAATAAAATTTTATTTATGAGTCGCCTATCTGGCCGACTGAACGGCCACTCTAGGCGACGTACATTGCCACAATAAAATACAATATAAAACCCAAGATACAGTAATTAAAATTAAACAACATTAAACTAAACAACATTAAAAGCTGACCCACCCCCGGAGACCCCATAGGCCTGCCTGAATAGCCAGGTCTTCAAGGCCCGACGGAAGCCTGTCAGGGAGTGGGTATGGCGAAGGTCGAAAGGAAGGGAATTCCAGAGGGTGGGGGCCACAATCGAAAATGCCCTCTCTCTGGTCCACACCAGCCTAGCTGTTTTAGCTGATGGGACCAAGAGAAGGTCTTGTGTGGCTGATCTTGTCAGGCGGCATAATTGGTGATGCTGGAGGTGCTCCTTCAGATAAACTGGGCCGGAACTGTATAGGGCTTTAAAGGTCAACACCACCACCTTGAATTGGGCCCGGTAGACAACTGGTAACCAGTGTAGATCTACTAACACCGGGGTGATATGATCACGGCGATGGCTGTTCTTAATCAAGCCGCATTCTGTATCAGCTGTAATTTCCGGACCGTCTTCAAGGGTAACCCCATGTAGAGCGCATTACAGTAGTCTAAGCGAGAGGAGACCAGGGCATGTATCACCCGTGGGAGCAGATGAACAGGAAGGTAGGGTTGCAGCCTCCGTATCAGATGTAATTGATACCAAGCCGTCCAGCTCACTGCCGAGACCTGAGCCTCCATGGACAGCTGGGAGTCAAGAATGACCACAAGGCTGCGGACCTGGTCTTTCAGGGGTAATCTTACCCCATTAAACACCAGGTCTATATCTCCCAACCTTCTCTTGTCCCCCACGAGCAACACCTCGGTCTTGTCGGGGTTCAGTTTCAGCCTATTGCTTTCCATCCATTCACTTACGGAATCCAGGCACTTGGACATGGTATCCACAGCCAACTCTGGTGAGGACTTGAACAAGAGATAGAGCTGAGTGTCATCCGCATATTGGTGACACTGCAGCCCAAATCTCCTGATGATGGCTCCCAGCGGCTTTACATAGATGTTGAATAGCATGGGGGAGAGGATAGATCCCTGTGGCAATCCGTCGATGTCTGTCTGAGAGATAGGAATGGAGCCATCATAAAACGGTGCCCCCTATTCCTAATCCCCCCAGGCGATCTAAAAGGATACCGTAGTCAATGGTATCAAAAGCCGCTGAGAGATCCAGGAGGACGAGGAAGGTATATTCTCCTCTATCCAACGCCCTCCTCATATCATCCACCAGAGCGACCAAGGCTGTTTCAGTTCCATGTCCAGTCCTGAAGCTTTAGTTTTAACTAAATGAGAACTAAAGACACATTTACAAACAATACAGAATAAACACGTAAGACAGAGACCTTTCCCCCCCAGCTGGGTCAAAACCCAGTTTGTTAAAACAAAAATGTCTTCATTTGTTTCTGGAAAGTACAAATAGTGGCTGCCTGTCATGGCTCAGCAGGGAAGTTGTTCTGCAGAACAGGGGCAGTCACAGAGAAAGCTCTGCTCTGAGCTGCCATGGAGCAGGCTTCTGATATTTGAGGAATTTGAAGGAAAAGACTCTTCTGCAGAACTGCAGTGACCTGCTGCGCATGTAAGGAAGAAGGGGGCCTCTTTGCTTTTCAGCCACATAGGGCCACATGTGTTAGTATCATATATAAGATTGCCAAGTCAGAAGCATCCCACACCCTGAGATTTAAGGGGCGGCTCCTAGTTATATCACAGGGTGGGGCCGAGTGATGTCATTAAGCATGAATCATGATGCATTAAGCATCAACCACACTTGCTTGCAGCATGCCCCTCAAACAAACAAAAAATCTCTGATTGGAAATTAAGATAGAAATCTCAGCTAAATGAGGGTGTTTCCAGGTCCAGCTGAAGTGCCAGATCATTCCTTCTCAGCTGTTTAGGGAGCCTCGGTAGGGAACATTTAATCTAGCCTACTTGCTTCTGGCAAGAAAGGTTTAAGTGCCCTCAGACCAGGCCAGTCATCAGAAGGCCATTGTAGGAAGAAAGCTGCCTAGTGTTGTAGAGATGTTAGATGGGAGCACTCAGGAGTAAAGATGGATGCCCCTGAAAGCTGCGATTCTAAACACACTTACCAAGCCCCATAGAACTCAATAGGACTTACTTCTGAGTAGATATGGTGTGGATTGTGCTGTTGGTAACACTTGACTATGGATTCTCTGCAAAGACATCAGCATCCAAGCAGGGTTGGCAACCCCCTGCCTGGAATGCCCTGCCCCTACCTTTTAACATGGCTGCTCCAAACTTCTTTACAAATTTGACCCTTCACTTCAGAAAGAAGTTTGAGAAATGAGTAAGAGTAAGAAGATTTTCTACCCTTTTCTGTCTACCCTGTGGGCTGCTATAAACTCACTTTGACAGCCAACCCAATTCCAGTGAGTAATAATTGACAGAGAGAAAATGCACATTGTTTGATCTACCTTCACAGACAGCAGTTTGGTAACAATAGCAGTTGAAGCCACACTTCCCAGTATATGAATTCTCTTTTATCACTATTGGGCAAGAAACAAACTGTCACGCAACCAACAAGGTGCCTCATCAGTGGGTTAAAGGGGTTGAGCTAAGCTCACAGAACCACTGTTGTTGCTTCTATGGATGTAAGGGAGTGAGGTTAAAGGTAAATGAAATGCAAACAGAAAAAGAGAAACAAAAGACAGTGATGATTTCCTAAATGCAATACCATACCAACCACAACAAGATTCCTATGAGTAAGGCAGAAAACTCAGCAACCCACAACCAGTCAGGATTCCTAACCAAAAGCCAAAACTAAAAAATTCCTGGCAGCCAGTCAGCCAAGTTCACAGAAATCCTCATGCAGCACAACCTGACGCAGGGGCTGCAGTTAGTGCAGAATGCTGTAGCACGATTGCCGACAAGAGTGATACCCTATCAGCACATAATACCTCTGCATTGGTTTCCAATTTGCTACCAGGCCAAGTTCCAGGCAATAGTCTTTTCCAAAGACTGGATATTGGACCTTTGCATGCAAGAGCTACAGCCCTTCCCCTGTTTACGACGGTTCTTCTCAATTTACTAATGAATGCACAACACACCTAGGAGAGATCTACAGCATTAATTTAACACACATTTGAAGCACATGAATCCCACCACAGAATCATGGGACCTATAACTGTGAGGGGGAAACTACACTTCCCAGGATTCTTTGGGGGAAGCCATGCACTTTAAATGCAAGTTGGTTGTGCTTTAAATGTATTGTGTGGCTCTACCTCATAACCTTTGCCTACATGTAAATCGGTTTAATTAATTTTTTAAAATGGAAATCAGCTACAAAGTTTACTGGGTGACTATGGGCTATGCACCATCT
Organism: Rhineura floridana; assembly: GCF_030035675.1. NCBI lineage: Eukaryota > Metazoa > Chordata > Lepidosauria > Squamata > Rhineuridae > Rhineura > Rhineura floridana. Next base: position 153,745,799 of record NC_084486.1, read on the forward strand.
CTCAGCCTAATCTGCCCCTTCGAGTGGAAACAACAGGGGTGGACCATGACCACCCCAAGGAAGAAGAGCACACTTAAAATGTACAGGAAATAATAATTTACAACCATAGTGTGAAATCAGATACTTTTTATGACATAGTATGAAGGAATATTTATATAAGCATGACTGTCAAAGGTGTTTATTATTTATACAACCTGTAAAGATATTTATAGTCCAATCCTATGTTTGTTTACTCAGAAGCAAGTCCCAATGTATTCAGTGGGGCTTACTCATACAGGGAAGTGTGCACAGAGCTGCAACTTCAAGTGCTAAGGAACTTCACTCACCCAACCCAAAATTCAGAATCATGCCCCTTTAAGTTGTTTTGCAACTGTTTATACTTGTTTTATGATTACTGGATTTTAAATGGATTTATTTCGTGTTGTGAGCTGCCTTGGTTTCCAACCCTACTTCACAGAGTTGTTGGAAATATTCCATATACACACACAGTGGAGATGTAAAAATACATACACACCATATAAGGGTTTATTGTCAAAACCAGTTAGTCATTGCAGAACATTTTTTTTAAATTAAGTCAGTATTAGATTCCTACCAAATAAAAGCAATGACACTTAAGTAAGCCCTGCCTAATTGTTTTTAAAAATAGGATTGGAGGGGTAGAGAAAGATTAACAACACAAACACAATCCTTTGCTATGTTCACTCAAAAGTCTCATTGATTTACAGCACAATCCTAACCATGTCTACTCAAAAGTAAACCCTATTTAATTCAATGGGATTTACTCCTGGTATGTGGGATTAGCATTGCAGCTTTACTCCCAGAAAAGTGAGTATAGGATTACAGCTTCATATGGGGAAGGTTTTCAAAACAGGCTATGAATTAGGGGGAAAAAACCTGCCCTCTTCAACAGGCCAGGAAAATCTAAACAAGTTGCATGTGGATTTCTTTTAAATTTCTGTTCAAAAATTATTTGAAAGATAAAATGTATACAGAGCTTGGAAGATTACTTTTAAAAAGTAATAAATTACAGTTACAATTACTTGGCCAAAAAAGTAGTAATTACAGTTGCAATTACAATTGCTCTGAAAGTAACTGATTACTTTACTTTTTCTCAAAAGTAATCACTACAATTACATTTAAGTTACTTTTTTAAAAAAAATGCCTACAAGGTGCTGGCCTTGGCTGCTTCACATTTAAGTAGCCTAAAACAATATTAAAACTAAACACACACACAGGGGGTAGTAGAAGCGTTCAAATCCCCACATAGCCATGAAGCTCACTGGGTGACCTTGGGCCAGTCACTGCCTCTCATGAAAACCCTATTCATAGGGTCACCATAAGTCGGAATCAACTCGAAGGCAGTACATTTATTTTTTATTTTGAAGATAATGATTATGATAATGCAGCATTTCAAATTAATTCTGTATGAGAAGCATTCCATGCCAAGCTTGGAAAACCAAGGAGGAGGTATAAAATGTAGACAAAAATACTTTTGACAAAATGCCGTTTATCCTTTATATCTATAACTATAATTAACAATACAGCTGAATGATGTATGTAAAGTATTTTTTCTCTTTCCCTTTTTTATTAGTATTTTAGTACTACTGCTAAAGTTCTGATGAAAGAATAAAGCATTCATTAGCCAAATTCAAATGATTAGAACACATCACATAAATTCCACTGAAGTTGGAGTTTTTGCCATAGAAAAGGCAAAAAAAACATACCCTATGATACCCCAATAGACAATCAGAACTAATATAAAACCCTATTCCTTCTCATTTGCAAATGTTGCAAGATCTAAGGTAACTCTAGATCATGTGAGTTCAGGTGATGCATGTTATGTAAATTTGTATAGATATTAGCAGAGATTGTCAACAGTCTGAGATGTGTGTGGGCAAATGTGTGCATTTACCTAAGTGGCAGGCTTTTACCCTGCACTGAGATCACTGAGACTTAAGACTTAGTAAAATAAGAAAAGCTATTTTATTTATAGAAATACATGGTAGATAAGAAAGGCATACCTAGTTCTAACTAACTTGGAGGCGCAACACTCAGGTTTGGGAGTTGCCCTCATGGCTCAGGAGGGAGAGAGCAGAGACAAAGGTGTCTCCTCTCTCTTGGATTACTTTATTGCTTAACTGCATTCTTTGTTTGCCTCTGTAATTCTCACTTTTTTTTACCCACTGTTTGAATGTATTTTGGGAATGCCTACTGATTATTTGTTATCATTTTGGGCTAATTACCTTCAGCTACTATCTCACCAAAGTTGCATACACATGACGGATTTAAAGCACATTTCCACCACCACCCCAAAAAAGAATCCTGGGAACTGTAGTTTGTTATGGATGCTGGGAATTGTAGCTCTGTGAGGAGTAAACTACAGTCCCCAAGATTCTTGGGGAAAAGCCATGTGCTTACATGTATGGTGTCTACTGGGAGACTCTTACGGATTGATTCTATACTCCCAGAAGTAAATCCTATTTACTGCTATGGGAATTACTTCCAAGTAAGTATGCTTGGAATTGCAGCTTTTAGGTCATGCTTAATAGCTACCTTGTATCAAATTGAACAGTTTCCAATCAGATTTAAACACTAACCACTTAAACTGGTCAGAGTGTCATTCCCTCTATTTCTGAAGCTCAGGCTGGAAGTGTTGTTGCTTATGTAGCCATGGTATCACCATCCATACCACACATAATAAGGAGTATTAGTGGGCAAGAGGGAACCCCAAGTGTTGCAGAATACAAAAAAGTGTGAGAGGAAACAGAAAGGGGATGACTCCCAAAACAGCCCAAATGAGTACTGAGCATGCTCTGTTATGGAATGCTCAGTGGCTGAGTGAGTGAGTGAGAGAGTGAGTGAGAGAGTGAGTGAGAGAGTGTGAGTGTGAGAGAGTGTGAGAGTGAGTGAGTGTGAGTGTGAGAGTGAGAGAGTGAGTGTGAGTGTGAGTGTGAGAGAGAGTGTGAGTGTGAGTGTGAGTGTGAGTGTGAGTGTGAGAGTGAGTGAGTGAGTGAGAGAGAGAGAGAGAGAGAGAGAGAGAGAGATGTCTCAGCTAACAGAAAATTATAGAACAGTAGAGTTGGAAGGAACCTTTAAGGTCATCAAGTCCACACCCCTGCTCAATGCAGGAATCCAAGTTAAAGCACACCTGACAGGTGGCTGTCCAGCTGCCTCTTGAATGCTTCCAATGTTGGAGAGCCCACCACTTCCCTAGGTAATTGGTTCCATTGTCATACTGCTGTAATGACTGACAGTCCTTTTTTGAGTGTTGAAAGGTGTTTCAAATAAAATTCTAACTTTTATAATAGTCCAGATTTTTTTAATGTCCATATGATTGATGGGCAGGCTGGAAAGAAAAATGACTCACTAAGGCTACATCCACACCAGACGTTTATTCCACTTTAAACAGTCATGATCTCAGAATCCTGGGAAGTGTAATTTGTGAAGGGTCCTGAGAGTTGTTAGGAGACCCCAATTCCCCCCACAGAACTCCAGTCACAGAATTGTCTGAGAAGAGGGGCTGACTGTTAAACCACTCTGGACATTGGAGCTCTGTCAGGAGAATAGGAGTCTCCTAATAACATTCAGCACCCGTCACAAACTACACTTGCCAGGATTCTTTGGGGGAAGTCATGACTGTTTAAAGTGGCATAAATGTCTGGCATGGGTGTGGCCAGAAGGTCATCCAGCGAGTTCATGGCTGTAGTAAGATATGAACTCAGAACGTCCCAGCTGCACCCAGCATGGAACTACACTTTCAGCAGCAAATACCAGAAAACCAACTAAATGTGTGCTGTCAATGTGCAAAGCATTTGCTGAGGTGCATTTGGGTAGGTGAAGCAGGAGATAGATGGAAGGGGCTGTTTTCCATGCCTGCCACTTTACCAGTGCAATGCCCCATATTTTTCCTTATTGACATCCATCAGCTAGGGGAAAGTGGCCAGGGAAGGGGTTGCAGATAAAAAGTTTCAGCAGCAAATTACCCCCTCTCATCACTTCTCCCTAACAAAATGCCCCCCACATCAGTAGCAGACACCAGCAGGGAAGTTCTTTTTTGAGTTGTAATTCAGCTCTCATTCTGTTAATTCCCAAACTACACCAGTTGTCATTTTGACCTACATGCATAGGGAGAAAGACAGTGTAAAGGGTGTGCACAAGGGGGAGGGGATGACAAAGGATTTAGGACTTAAAGATTTAATATTCCATGAGTAGAAAAAAAATACCCTATGCAAATGTCTATATTATTGCAGAAAAGTTCAGTTCTACGTATGTTTGCCATCTTTTCCTCAAGCACAACTGTTTTTGAGATAACAGTCTTATTCTCTCTTGCCCTTCACCAAAAAGCCATGTTAGTTGTCCAGTATGTGAAATGACTGCAAGCAGGTGCAGCCCAAGACATTTTGCTACTTGAAGCATAAGAGCAAATGATGCCCTGCCCCCAAGTCAAGGTCATAGTACCATAGCTTGAAAAGTTATGTTGGCATTTGAGGCAGAAAATCTCACAAGTACCTCTTCCTGACAGTAAATATACAACAACCAAAAATTAAAATAGCTAATAATTTGTTGCATGGTGCCCCAAATTAGTTGCTTGGGGTAGTCATCTCTTGCTGCCTAGTGAGAGTCGTTCTATGAGAGGCACATAACTGAAGCAAAACACACAAACAGAAGTATGAGACTGCACCTACCTCCTAGTCTCTTGCCAGTTCCCAATTTTCACCCTCTCTGGAGAGGTGCAAGGACAAGCGGAGGGGATGCAAAGAGGGTGCAAGGACAAGCGGAGGGGATGCAGAGAGGGTGCAAGGACAAGCGGAGGGGATGCAGAGAGGGTGCAAGGACAAGCGGAGGGGATGCAGAGAGGGTGCAAGGACAAGCGGAGGAGATGCAAAGAGGGTGCAAGGACAAGCGGAGAGGTGCAGAGAGGGTGCAAGGACAAGCGGAGGGGATGCAGAGAGAGTGCAAGGACAAGCGGAGGAGATGCAAAGAGGGTGCAAGGACAAGCGGAGGGGGTGCAGAGAGGTGCAAGGACAAGCGGAGGGGATGCAGAGAGAGTGCAAGGACAAGCGGAGGAGATGCAAAGAGGGTGCAAGAACAAGCGGAGGGGGTGCAGAGAGGTGCAAGGACAAGCGGAGGGGATGCAGAGAGAGTGCAAGGACAAGCGGAGGAGATGCAAAGAGGGTGCAAGGACAAGCGGAGGAGATGCAAAGAGGGTGCAAGGACAAGCGGAGGGGATGCAGAGAGGGTGCAAGGACAAGCGGAGGGGATGCAGAGAGGGTGCAAGGACAAGCGGAGGGGAAGCAAAGAGGGTGCAAGGACAAGCGGAGGAGATGCAAAGAGGGTGCAAGGACAAGCGGAGGGGTGCAGAGAGGGTGCAAGGACAAGCGGAGGGGATGCAAGGACAAGCAGAGGAGATGCGAGGACAAGCAGGGGGTGCCAGGAAGAGCAGAGGGGGGGCGAGCAGGCTGAGGGAGGCAGGACGAGCGGGGGGGCAGGGAGAGTAGGCTGGAAAGGGTAACACATACACTCACCTCCACAGCTCTTCACTTCCATTCTGCTGCTTCTGCCTTCTACTCCTCCTTGCCCTCCAGCACTGTCTGACTCTCCACTTCCTCCCTCGTGCCTCCATAGAGCACAAAGGAAGAGCTAAACAGCGCAGAAGCCCAGTTTGAGGCACATATCTTTCCTCCACCATTCCACCAATCACAGCAGATGATTTCCCCTGCTTTCCCCCCCCAGTAACATCCGAATGTAACGCAAAAAAGTTACATTTGCAGCTCAAAAGTAATGAAATTACCACTCGTTCTGTTACATACAAAATGTAACAAAGTTACCCACTCGTTATGCAAAATAGTAACAAATTACAAGTAACTCGTTATTTCTAACGAGTTACTTCCAAGCTCTGAATGTATAATATGCTATTCTTGCAAGTAATTAAAAATACTCTGCATGCATACTTTTATTATAATCATAAGTGAAATTGTTTACAGTAAACAATTGCTTACCAAGATCCTGCTGTGATTTTTTTTGTTCTGCATCTCCTGACTTACACACACAGAGAGAGAAACAGACTTTTGCTACTGCTGAAAGCTATAAACCAGGAAAAGACAACAATTTTCTGGCCTTACAATGGGTTCTAGCCATTGCCTGCAGGTCAACAAATCCCTTGTCAATCACAACCCTGACTTCACTTATTGGATACAAACCTGAAAGGGCAGGGTTAGGGCAGCCAGCTATGAGCTCATTTAACAGAAGTTGTGGGGGCAGTAGCTGATGTTTTGGTTTATATCTTCTGAACCAGACCACCAAGGAACTTAATTTTTTATCAAATGATAGCTAATTGTCTGGAGATTGGGGTGATTCACCCGGACACCCAGAGAGGACCCCAGAAATCCAGAGTCTCTGCGTGAAAACCGACGACCTGGCAATCCTATGAGTTTGATTCATATATATATGTATATGAATTTAAATAGCATGTCCTAGTGGACGATGGCTAGATAGAACTATTTCTGGTACTACTACAGGTGTGACCCTGTGGCCACAGTTCCACCCAGCCACAGCCCTGTTTAACAACGTGGCATAAAGTGTTGTACATCATGATTCTGGATAAGACAAGGCCTTTTAGAACCTGACACTACAAAGTTCAGCCCTCTCAGTATGCTGCAAGCTGTATATTTTATTTATTTATTTATAAATATATTTGTATACTGCTGTTTCGTTAAAAACATCAAAGCAGTTTACAGCAAGTTAAAACAAACAACCGCCACCATAACAATAAAATACAATGAAAACATTAGAAATACAATGAAAACAAGGATCAAGGGTTGCAAAAGGGCATCTTCTTAATTGCCTGCATTAGTCTGTAAGGTTTTCAGCAGGCGTTTAAAGGTTAAAACAGAAGACACCTGCTGAATCCCTTTTGGCAGAGCATTCCAGAGAACTGGGCCGAGGGCACTGAAGGCTCGATTCTATATCGATGTGAAATGAGCCTTGCCAACTCGGGAGACAACCAAGGCCACTTCACAGATGATGTCAGTAATCAAGCTGGGATATAAGAGTTCAGGCGGTCCCTAAGATACCCTGGTTGTTTTCAGAGAATAGCACTGGGTGATTATATTTCGGCCCCCTGGCAGTTGTCCTCCATGCTGTTTAATGTCTATATGAAGCCCTTGGAAGCGGTCATCAGGAGATCTGGGCCGGGGTGTCAGAAGTACTCTGATGATACCCAGCTCTATTTCTCTGTAACATCTGAATCAGAAGAGGCCATGAAAGCCCTGGACTCTGTGGTGGGCTGGTTGAGGGCCGATACACTGACTTTAAGTCCTAGCAAAACGGAGACACTGCGGGTTGGTGGTTCCCGAGTTCAGATAATTGGTCAGTTGCCTGCTTTGGATGGGGTCGTACTCCCTCTGAAAGAGCAGGTCCATAGTCTGGGGGTGGTCCTGGATCCATCTTTGTCGCTAGAGGCCCAGGTGACCGCAGTGGCTAGGAGTGCCTTTTACCAGCTTCGGCTGTTAAGACAGCGTAGCCATTTCTGAACAGGGATAGCCTGACCACTGTTGTCCATGCACTGGTAACCTCTAGGCTCAATTACTGTAATGCACTCTATGTTGGGCTACCCTTGAGGTTGGTCCGGAAGCTACAGCTGGTGCAAAATGCGAGACTGCTCACCGGGGCATGTTATCACCAACATGTCACTCCTCTACTGAAGGAATTGCACAGGCTACCTATTAGCTACGTGGCTAAGTTCAAGGTTATAGTTTTGGTGTATAAAGCTCTATACAGCTTTGGGCCAGGATACCTGAAAGACCGTCTTATCCCTTATATATCCAGTCGATCACTGTGCTCTGCAGGTGAGGCCCTCCTGTAAATACCATCTTATCAGGAGGTCCGTTCCACGCAACATAGGAAACGGACCTTTAGTGCAGTGGCACCTACCCTGTGGAATTCCCTTCCCTTAAATATTAGACAGGCACCTACTGAAGACCTTCCTCTTCCAACAAGCCTTTTAAGTAGAGACCTTATCCCAGTCTGCATCTGTGTTGGAACTGCTTTTTAATATATTTTTAAACCTTCTTTTTAAATTGTTCTTAAAGCTTTTTAAAAAATATTTTAAAGATGTTTTGTTTTAATATGTTTTTAATGGTTGTTGTGTTTTAATATATTTTAAAGTCTGTTTTTAGGATGCTTTAAAGTGTTTTCAGTGCTTTGCCACCCTGGGCTCCAACTGGGAGAAAGGGCAGGATATAAATCAAATCAATAAATAGTAAATAAATAAACTTCTCAAACTTCTGTAAGGGCCAAAGTAGATGAAATGCAAGAAGAGCTCTGTGAATAGATCCAAATGTTTTTTATTTTCATTAAAAGTAGCTGTGGGTCTCCCAGGTTGGAAAGGGATCACAACACTCCCCTTCTTGGCAAAGTGATTCAGAGGGTGGTGGCTGCTCAACTCCAGGTTTTCCTGGATGAGTCAGATTATCCAGACCCTCTTTAGTCTGGCTTCAAGTCTGGTCATGGGACAGAGATTGCCTTGATCACCCTGCTTGATGACAACAAGGAATCACTTCTGTGCCCCCTTCACAATCCTTTCTACAAGACACTCCTCACAATCTTATTTATTTGTGTGTGTGTGTGTGTGTGTGTACTGCCTTCAAGTCGATTCCGACATATGGCGACCCTATGAGGAGGGTTTTCATGAGTCTGAGAGGCAGTGACTGGCCCAAGGTCACCCAGAGAGCTTCATGGCTGTGTGGGGATTTGAACCCTGGTCTCCCAGGTCCTAGTCCAACACCTTACCCACTACACCACACTGGCTCTCTTTCTTTTTATTTCTTTTTATTTATTTGATTTGTATCCCGCCCTTCCCCCCAGTAGGAGCCCAGGGTGGCACTGGCTCACCACTGGGTGTAATGAACCGGATTTTACTTGCAGACACTTGCCCTCACCACACGCCTTTTGTCTCAGCCTGCTCCTGCACCGGAGAAAAGGCGCTTCAGAGCTGACTTGTCTGCTAACTTCTCTCCTCTCCTGCTTGCTTCTCTCTTTTGTGTGACCATGGGATGAGGGTGGGGGGGGTCACGGCACAGATATTTTTCACTTCAGGTCCACCTGTTTCTACTTCTGGTTAGGCCAACTACACTGCGTTCTGGGGGACAGCTCCAGCCACCTCTCCAGCCCCTGCCCCCGCACATGCACTTTTTTCAATTAAAGCAGGAAAAAGTCATGAGGAGCCGGGTAATTAAAGTGCTCCCCCTCTTCCTTCAGAGAAGAGGAACGGATTAATGAAGGGGCAACACATCAGTGATGCTGTAGCTGCCCTGAAGAGGAAGAACTTAGAGTCAGAAGCCATTTGGAAGGAGCTACTAATTAAAGGGACAGTTGCCCCGAAAAGCCTCTGCAGCTGGCACTGCAATTGCCACCAGTAGTATAGTGGCAAATTCAGAAGTGCAGGGTCCCTTCATGTTAGCCACGCCCCTCTCCCTTTTTTGCCGCAGGGCTGAGAATGAGATCCTTGTTAATGCCTTCTCCCACAATAGACATCCCTAGGAGTCAATAAGAATGAAAGGGGAGAGTGTTAGCTACTGAGAAGACTCTCCTCAGTGGCTGATTTATCTCCTTTCAATCTGATTGGCTCCAATCAGCAGGAAAGGTCAAGGAAACATGTTAGAAGATTCTTCTCAGTAGCTTAAACACTCCCCTTTCCTACTGATTGGTTCATAGGATGCTGGAAACATGGATCCTGCTGGGACCCTGCTCCTAAAAAAAGTAAAGGGTCTAAGACCCCCCTCCAAGACGCTGGATGACTACACCCTTGATTGCCACAAATCAGGTCTGGAAAAAGATGGAAAGGTAGAACAGGAAACTAATGGATCCTGAAGGTTTTCAAAGGGCTCTGGGGGATTTTCCGGCTGATAGGACTGGCGCTCCTGCTGAAGCCCTGGTCGCTCTGTGGAATACGGAGATGACCCGGGCTGTAAACACGATCGCTCCTGCACGCCCTCTCCTGTGTAGAGCTCATACAGCTCCATGGTATACTCCGGAGCTGAGAGCGATGAAGCAAGATAGGAGGAGGCTTGAGCGGAAATGGAGACGAACTCCCGACGGATACAATTATGCGCTGGTTAGTGCTTCGACTAAGCTCTATGTAGGAGCAGTGAAGGCAGCTAAAAAACATCATTTTGCTGCCACTATTAAATCATCTCTTTGCCGCCCAGCGGAGCTCTTTCGAGTTGTCCGGGGGCTTCTCCATTCAAATCCTCCGGACAGGGTGGAATCATCGGAGGCCCGCTGTAATCAGTTTGCCGATCACTTCCAGAATAAGATCTCATGTATCCGCCGGGACCTAGACTCTCAAGTTATAGCAGTAGATCCTAGTGAGGTGTCCGGAGCACAGTCTTGTCCTGTTTTGTTGGATGAGCTTCAGTTGGTTCAACTCGAGGACGTGGACAAGGTGCTTGGACAGGTACGTGCAACCACTTCGGTACTGGATCCTTGCCCCTCCTGGCTGATAAAAACTAGTAGGAATGGAACAGGTAGCTGGGCCAAGGAAGTGATAAATGCCTCTTTATGAGAGGGAGTGGTCCCAGGCTGTCTGAAAGAGGCAGTGGTGAGACCACTCCTGAAAAAGCCTTCCTTGGACCCAGACAATTTTAACAGCTACAGGCCAGTGGCGAATGTTCCATTCCTGGGCAAGGTCTTGGAACGGGTGGTTGCTGGCCAGCTCCAGGCGCTATTGGATGAAACTGATTATCTAGATCCATTTCAATTGGGTTTTAGGCCCGGTTTTGGCACTGAGACAGCCTTGGTCGCCCTGTACGATGACCTATGTCGGGAAAAAGACAGAGGGAGTGTAACTCTGTTGATTCTCCTTGATCTCTCAGCGGCTTTTGATACCATCGACCATGGTATCCTTCTGGAGAGGCTCGCGGAGTTGGGAGTTGGAGGTACTGCTTGGCAGTGGTTCCGCTCCTACTTGGCGGGTCGTCTCCAGAAGGTAGTGCTTGGGGAACATTGCTCGACACCGCGGGCTCTCCAATATGGGGTCCCGCAGGGGTCAGTTTTGTCCCCCCTGCTTTTTAATATCTACATGAAGCCGTTGGGAGAGGTCATCAGGAGTTTTGGAGTGCGTTGTCATCAGTATGCTGATGACACGCAGCTCTACTTCTCCTTTTCATCTTCTTCAGGTGAGGCTGTCGATTTGCTGAACCGTTGCCTGGCCTCGACAATGGACTGGATGAGAGTTAACAAACTGAAGCTCAATCCAGACAAGACTGAGATGCTGTTGGTGGACGGGTTCTCTGATCGGATGGTGGATATATACCCTGTCCTGGACGGGGTTACACTCCCCCTAAAGGACCGGGTTCGTAGTCTGGGAGTCTTTTTAGACTCTTCCCTCTCACTTGAGGCTCAAGTAGCCTCGGTGGTTAGGAATGCGTTTTACCAACTTCGGTTGGTAGCCCAGCTATGTCCCTATTTGAGTAAAGAGGACCTTACATCAGTGGTACATGCTCTGGTAACCTCACGTTTGGATTACTGTAATGCGCTTTACGTAGGGCTACCTTTGAAGACAGTTCGGAAGCTAGTGCAAAATGCGGCGGCCAGATTGCTGACAAGGACCAAGCGGTCCGAGCATATAACACCTGTTCTGGCCAGCTTGCACTGGTTGCCAATATGTTTCCGGGCTAGATTCAAAGTGTTGGTATTAACCTATAAAGCCTTATACGGTGCGATACCTTGCGGAACGCCTCTTCCGATATGAACCGGCCCGTGCACTACGTTCTGCTACGAAGGCCCTCCTCCGGGTTCCAACTCACAGGGAGGCCCGGAGGGTGATGACAAGATCTAGGGCCTTCTCAGTGGTGGCCCCCGAACTATGGAACAGTCTCCCTGAGGAAGTACGCCTGGCGCCGACTCTGCTCTCCTTCCGGCGCCAGGTCAAAACCTTCCTATTCTCTGAAGCATTTTAAGTTACATTGATCTAATTTTAAAAATGTTTATTGTATTGGATTGATGATTGTATTTTAGTATTATTTTGTTATTCATTGTATTTTTATGCTATTTTATGTTCACCGCCCAGAGAGCTATCGCTAGTCAGGCGGTATATAAATTTAATAAATAATAAATAATAATAAATAATACTGAAATACTATGTGCTGATAACAATGTCATCTGATTTTTTCTTAAAATGTCACCAAATGAAGGATGCCTATTCCAGACTACATGGATAGTGCAGAAGCAACCGTTGGCGGGACGCTGCCCTAGGAAGACAGGAAGCTGCTTTATTCTGTGCCAGACCCTTGGTCCCTCTAGCCCCACACTGTCTACACTGACTGGCAGAGGGGCTGCAGGGTTTCGGGCAGGAGTCTCACCCTGCCCTCCCTGGAGATGCCATCAGGGCTGGACCTGTGCCTCCTGCGTGCGAACCAGGTGCGCTAGCACTAACCCACAGCACTGCCTTGCTTATGCATTACGGGAATCAAATTGAGAGCGGCATGTAATAAAAGTTAATCAAAGAAGCTGAATGTTGGAAGATTCAGGACAGATAAAAGGAAGTACTTCTTTACTCAGCGCATAGTTAAACTATGGAATTTGCTCCCACAAGATGCAGTAATGGCCACCAGCTTGGATGGCTTTAAAAGAAGATTAGACAAATTCATGGAGGACAGGGCTATCAATGGCTACTAGCTGTGATGGCTGTGCTGTGCCACCCTAGTCAGAGGCAGCATGCTTCTGAAAACCAGTGCCGGAAGCCTCAGGAGGGGAGAGTGTTCTTGCGCTCGGGTCCTGCTTGCGGGCTTCCCCCAGGCACCTGGTTGGCCACTGTGAGAACAGGATGCTGGACTAGATGGGCCACTGGCCTGATCCAGCAGGCTCTTCTTATGTTCTTATGTTCTTATGTTCTTAAGTGAGGCACACAAGCAACTCAGTGAAAATGAAACAAGGAAATAAGATGGAACAGAGAATCTGCCGTGAGAGAGGTTATTTTCTTCCTGAGTCCCTCACTCCGTAGGAAAGGGCATCATGTAGATTCCACACTGTGGAGGAAACATGTCACCAGCTATTATCTGACAGGAATTTCCCCTTTTATCTTTCAAATCCTGTGATTAGAATGAACAAGACAACATCAGTGACCCAGAGCTGTGCTTACACAACACAATTAATCTACCCAAATGCCATTTTCATAGTGGATTAACAATGGAGCTGGGGGGGGGGGACGGTTGAGTGAAAGGAGCACAGCATCTTCACCGGATGCCTTTGGTGAAGCTTTGATAACTGGCTAGGCCGCAAAGATGCTCCTCCCTATTCAAGTAATGCAGAGTTTCTCAATGAGTGGGCCTTGCCCTTGGGCCACTTTGAGGTGAGCCACAGCCTGCCCAGTGCCACCTCTTCCTCACTAGCCTGCCCTGTCCCACAGCCTTTGGGCTGGGCCAGCACCAACGCCACTGCCAGCAACTCCTTGCATGATGAGAAAATGCTCCTGGGAGACCCGAGAAGTCCCAGGGTGGGGTGCGGAAGAGGCCAGAGAGCCGGAAGGTCTGCGAGGAAAGGGGCCCGCAGAGATGGTGAAGCAAATGAGAAAGTGTGATAAAAGGCAGATCGTTGTTTACAGCAACAGCCGAACAAACTGGGAGTAGAAAGGAAGAGGATAAGAGGGAGGGCTGTTGCAGGAGAGAGAAGTCAATGTGGAAGGGCCAGCAGGGGAAGAATGAAAGACTCCAGCAGTTTGGGTGGGTGGAAATAAGGTACAAGGTGAGTGTGAAAGGTAAACGGGAAGAAATTACAGGCTGTGGGTAAAAATACTTTAATAGGCATGTGTGGAAAGAAATCTCTGCTCTTCACAATCTTCCAGTGCTGGGGAGTGGGGGCATTTAGCCACTGTGACTGACAGAGGGTGGTTTTGCAAGAGTAAGGACCCTGTTCTCCTCAGGACCGTTATGGCTAACAAGATGTGCTTCTCCTTCAGGGTCACTTAGTGGGTGGTCGTGATCCTGAAAATCCACTCATCAGGCAGGGGAAATCTCCAGTGAGATTCGACAGAGCTGAACAGCCAGCTGGACAGATTTGGGAGCCACTTTGGTAGCCAGGATGGCAGCTGGGGGAGTACCAGCTGCCATGGGTTGCTTTTTTAAACTAAAATTGTTTCTGTTCTTAAAACAAGCTCCCAATATGTAAATGGACACTGACATGTCACATCTGAAAAGCCAATGTTCTTCTCCGGCCACCCCAAATCCTAGGTGGGGCATGCTTGCATGCATTGACCCTAAGCTGGAGTTCAGGGCAACATGCAGGGGAGGGTCTCGTCTCCTCACAATAATCGTGTGAGGCCAGTTAGGCTGAGGGGCATTGATTTGCTCAGAGGCACCCAAGAGTTGCATGTCTGCTTGAGGCCTTCGTTCAGTCCAGGGCCGCATTCACACCATACATTTATTCCGCTATTATTCCACTTTAAACAGCCATGGCTTCCACCAAAGAATCCTGGGAAGTATAGTTTGTGAAGAATGCTGTGAGTTGTTATGAGGGCCCTTTTCCCCTAACAGAGCTACAGTTCTGAGTTCTCTGCGAAGAGGGACATACTATTAAACTACTCTGACAATTGTAGCTCTGTAAGAACAGAAGTCTCCTAATAACTCTCAGCACCATTCACAAATTATACTTCCCAGGATTCTTTGGGGGAAGCCATGACTGTTTAAAGTGGAATAATAGTGGAATAAATGTGTGGTGTGAATGTGGCCTAAGTCTCTCTGGCTCAAGCGCCCGAGTGGTGCCTTTTAGCAGAGTGACAGAGTCCAGAGAGAAAAGAAATCCCAATAGTATTGTACTGGGGAAAACTGAAAAAGAACAGTACATAACTTGGGGAGAAATAAAGAGAGAGGTTTTGGTCTTATTTGCAGGATCCAGGCCTAGTACAGAGCAGGAAGATATTCAACAACTAATACATACTGGGAAAAACTCCTCAGAAATACACAGCCAATCAGAACTCAAGTTACCTCAGCAAGGATCATGCGAGTCAGACTAGTTGCTAGGCAGCACCTCCTCCACAGCCAACCTCTTGGCTAGCTGTCTAACTGGAAACAGAATTAACCCTTAGGTTACTAACTGAATGATCCCTGCTGTTGCTCTTCCAAAAGTGCCCTCTAGATATTTTGGACTACAACTCCCATTAACCCCAGCTGCAAGATGCTGGAGCTAATGGGAGTACAGCTGTGCTGGCTGAGGCTGATGGGAGTTGCAGTCCAAAACATCTGTTGGGCACCAGGTTGGGAAAGGCTGGTCTAGAGCAGCACAAAGATAGAATATCCAAGAAGTCCTTTCAAATGCACTTACTTATGTGGAGCTCCAGAGATTTCTTTGCTACTAAGAACATTTTATGTTCTTATGATGAAGCATAAAAAGGCATCACCTGCCAATTTTCACATTAATAATGGAGCAAAGGTGATGGGGTGGAACGGGGTGTAAATGTTATCTAATCTCAGCATCCACAGTGATTGATTTGATTGGCAAAGCGTTGCCAGAATTACTGCTGTACAGATTTTATTTCCTTTTACTCTGGCTAGTCAGTGTAACATCCCGCACCTCTGAGTCCCCTCTCCTTTTGCCTTGCCAGGGGCCTGCACACATTCTCTTCCTGCACAGGGGGCCACCAAGTACATATGAAGTGCTTCTGTAAGTCATAAATTATAGAGGTCGTGGTTGGATCCAACCTGATCACTAGATTCCTCTGCGTGGATAACTGCTGGAATGCTGAGTTGCTGCATTTTTAATCCATCCACGAAGTGTCAGAACCAGCGGATCATGATGACTCTTAGGGCGAGGTGAAGAATGAGGAAAGTGCCGGGGTGCTTGGGGGGTGGGGTGCTTGGGTTACATTGTCCTAATTGTCGCTCATCATGACAGCAAGAGGAAAAGAATAAAGCCAAAGAAGGTGTTCTAGATAGCTGAGCAACACCGGACATGGGGTATCAACCAGCTGACATTTTTGCTTTTACTGTAAAGCCACCAGGGTGGTGGTGGTGAAGCATTTAGCCCTTGCCTACACACATCATTTTCCATATTGAAATCACCTCTCCCTGCCACCACTGTGGAGTAAAAGCAAGGCAGCCATAGCTCTGAGTGGAAAGGGGGGACAGTCAGATTAGAAATGTGGCACATGGGCAGGGCTTGTCCTACCAGCAGGCAGAATGCAGCAACTGCCTTTGAAGACAGATGCTGGTAGCGACGGGGGGGACGACAGCAACTGCAGCCCCTGCCTATTCCTCCTGAGCCCCCCAGACATTCCACTTTGTTGCCACACACCCTGCATTGTACCCCAACCTGGTCTGCTGCCACAGGCGCAGTGGAGGTGGGTGAGTGGGAATGTTGTGCTATCACCAGAGTTAATATAAGATTCAACTGCCGTCCAGTGGGCTTCTGTATATGGAATGGAGAGTGGGGGCCGGCTGACTTGGTCTTCACCTGGCTCAGCAACATGCCCTGCATGTGCAGGGGAGCAGTTGTCTGGGGTCACAGGGGGTCGTAAACCCATTACTTATTTGGGAGCAAGGTCCCAGTCAGGTCCCTATGAATGGGCCAATCAGCATGCAAATGGAGCGTGTTACACAATCAGAAGAGTCCTTGTCCTTTGGTGCTGATTGGAGCCAATCAAAGTGAAAGGAGATGAGTCAGCCACTGAGAAGACTCTTCTCAGTAGCTAACACACAGCCTCCCCTTCCATGCTGATTGGTTCCTAGGGACATCTGTTGTAGTGGAGTGTGGATTCTTGAGACAACAGGGGGAGCAAGGGAGACGAGGGAAAGTGGAAAAGGCATGGCTGTGAGGGGGCGTGGCATGCCCATCATGAAGGGACCCTGCACCTTCTGAAGTTGCCACTACTCTGCTGTGCATGTGGGAGGAGAGGATTAAATGTCCCTTCCCACAGCAGTGCTGCTCCAGTCAAAACCAGGCCTGGCATGTCTGCCTTAGAATCAAAATCAAAACCCCTAGGAAGCCCAATCACGGATCTCCAGTATCACTCCCGTACTTAGTCTGCTGGGTTTGCCACTGGAAGCCGAAGCCCCCAGGGTCAAATCAAAGCTCAGCCACAGAGCTCAGCGGGTGGCCTTGGGTGAGTCACTTACTACAATTCTCAACCCAGCCTTCCTTACAGGATTGTTGTGAGGAGTATTTAAAATAAGGGGAAGCATAACTGAAACAGAGAACAATTTGGCTTGACAGATCTTGAACTGAGGAGCTGGCAAAGGCCACTGAGGCTGTGAGCACACTAGTCACCTACAGGGAAGAGTTTCCATTGGCCTCACCTGGAGGGGGAATGGGTTGATCTGCCGATCAGTTGTGAAATCTCTCTGAAGCTCAATTATTTTTTTAAAAATGCACTCCAGCTGATCCCACCAGGTTTTAGAGCAAAAAGGGACAGGGTTTGACTAGCTTCATGTGCCCCTGTTTCCAGAAGAGAGGTGGAGGCGCTCTGGAACCAGCAGAACAGCGATTGTGTCTCTCCCCTGAGCTTCCTATAGACACGAAATGAAGCCAGTGGCTCACTTTGGATCCTGCTGCCAGTTGGTACAAGAGACTCAGTGAGAATGTTCCTCAAAAGGTGATGTGGGACTCAGGCTGTGTACATACTGTGTTTTAATGTGCATTCAGTGCAGGATGCAGGTGCTTTTGGGGGGTGCTGTACACATGTCGTCAGCCCCATGTCGCCCCTGTCCCACACTCTTCATTGATGTAAAGAGCTTTTTGCTGCAAGGGCTTTAATCCATTTTGTGCCAAGAACGCCCTTCCCAAGCGCTTGTTGCCTGAATGTGTGCACGCTACACAGAGGGCGCTTCCTCAGATGACCTCCTAGGTCCTAGTGGGCTAGAGCTTCTGAAGTCACGGGGCTGTGCCCCTCTCCCTCATTTCCATGCCCATTCACCTGACAGTTCCCTTTTCCCTTTTCCAGTAAATCTGAGGGTTGCTGCTTTTGCAATGGAGGACAAAGATAGATTGGTAAATGGGAAGGGTAGAGACGTTTCATCATGCAGGGCCGGATTATCCATTAGGCTTAGAAGGCTGAAGCCTAGGGGCCCGGAGCTCTTGGGGGCCCGTGGGGCACTGGCCCGAGGGCCCCTGGGGCCCTCTGCTTTCCTTCTGCAATCTGCAGAAGCATCCGTGGACCGCCATCCCTCTGCTTCACCTACCTTTCCATTGTTTTTTGCGGCGTGCAGATTTGCCATCAATAAAGATGGCGGCCAAGGTTTCCTTAAGGGACTGAAGCCTCTGCTGCCATCTTGGGTGATGGCAAACCTGCACGCTCCGCAAAAAACAACGGAATGGTAGGTGAAGCGTGGGGATAGGGGGGCCCAAACACCAATCAGCCTAGGGGCCCTCCTCAGCTTAATCCGGCCCTGGTTTAATGGAAAATTCAAGAAACCTTTGAACTTTTTCATATTTGCAGGGAGAAAAAGATTCAAGAACAGCCACCGCAATTAGGGTGCGAACATATCACTCAGAGATGGAAAGCAGGAAACAATGGCATATCAATGCAGCAATATACCAATACATCATTTCCCAGCCCCTCGCTTTCTGGATGAAAGACCCATGAAAAATAATTTTTAAAAAAGTTTGGTGCAGCTGTGGCAGCACACGATGTCTTTTCAGGAGCATTCTGGGGGCATGGAAACACTAACTGGGAGGAGGGGAGGAGGGGAGGCCAATGTTGGTAAACTGGCCCACCCGAGTGTACAGGCACCACAGAGAGCAGCAGCTGCTTTAAGAAATGTTTAGGCCAGAAGGTGTGCATGATTGCAAAGTGCTATGTAGGTAACCACTCTAGGGAAAAATGAACCAAGTGCATTTCAAAGGCTTCGTGTGTGTGTGTGTGTGTGTGTGTGTGTTTGCATCAGACTGTCACTATTTTGCAGGAGGAATTCAAGGAGATGCTGAGAAATCTAGGTTTGCACAATTAACGTGGATTAAAGCACTCTGTCGCCCTAAACTCAACAAATTAACTTGAAAAACACAGACAGAGAGATCTTTTGCAGTTTGGAAACTGATGTGGAAATTCACTGAAAAGTGGGGAATAAACAAATGACTAACAGGATGATGTATAAAACACCCTACAAGCAAATCAGGATGAATGTTCATTGTTGTCTAACCTTCCTGCAAACAACATCAGAATGAATGCTCAGTAAAGAGGAGACATAATCTAACCTCCGCAGAAGGAGTGTGCAAGCAGATCAGGACGGATGCTCGATAAACAGGTTGTCTGGAGGACCCCAAAGCAAACCCAGGCAAAGCAGCTCTGAATCAAGGCGAGTCCTGCTCATTTCTGCCTAAAGGCATGTTCTGCACTCTCTGAAATCTTGTGACCCTGCCAGCACTTGACCGGATGCAGCCTCCCCCAACCTGGCATGCTCCAGAAAGTTTGGCTGTCTGGAGCTGATTATTGTTGTTGTTGTTTATTTATACCCCACCTTTTGACCAAAAGGCCCTCAAGGCGGCTTACAAAAAATAAACACAAATATAAAAATTCATCAATAAAAACAATACAATTGACAAAAAGCAGTTACAACTTTCAATAAAAATACATTAACAAATCACAAAGCGATGAGTGTTGTAGTTCATTACAATTGGACTGGAGGGCACCAGGCTGCAGAAGGGATCATCCCACCCATTTTCGATTCTGTCTAGATTGGCATTGCCGTTTTTATGACAATTCAGAGAAAACAGTCGGGCTCCTATCTTCGTTGATACTGGTGGCAGTTCATGTTGCCATTCTCTCTGTTGAGCCCAACGTGCATGGACTTGTTTGCATGGTGTGTGTGCGTCAGATTTGGTTACATTGAACAAACCTCGCGACTAAAACCCTACATACACACACACAGAGTAACTACTCAACACACTGTGCTTGCCCAACACCTACATACGTCTTGAAGGATCTGTATGTCCTGGTGATTTCATGAGATCCGGCTGTACATGTGCAAATCCAGTGGGAACAGCACCTCCCTGGGAGTTCCACATGGGGGCTGTGGGGGGGTGGCTTTTTTTGCAGTTCGTGTGTTTTTCAGATTTGGCCACAATGCCCGATTGAGACCTTCTCTTTGCATTGGGACCCAGATCTGCCTTCACTCTGGAAAGAGTTGTTAGAAACAAGGTCTCTTCTCTTGAGTGAAAGTTGGCAGCTGCCACCTTCTCCTTCCTTGCTTACTCACACCTGGCCAGGCAGATTTTTATGGCTGCCACTGCTCCGCCCTGCCACTTTTCAGTCTTGGAGTCACCTGTGACATTCTCACTCTGCTCCTGGCTGGCAAAGGCGATGGACTGATATTATGTGGAAGGCATCAGAAAAAGCTTTTTGTGAATCCATGCAGCATGCGGATCCTGCAGCATCTCCAGCTTATTTGGCTTGTCTCCTCTCTCTCAGTGACAGATGCCAAAGGGTAAGTGATTCTCTCTCCCACTTCTTTAGGGAACTATCCTGGTGAACATTCAACGCACACTTCTGCTCTCCATCTCAAGGACTGGGAATCGCCCTGTCCCAATGAAGGCTTGTGTGCAGACCCTCTCCATCTCCCCCTACTCTCTGACCCTGGAGAGCTGCTTCCAGTTAGTGCAGAAAATGCTGAGATAGATGGAGTGATGGTCTGATTCAGCCCAAGCAGCCTCCTGTGTTTCCAGTTCTCTGAGCCAGTCTTGGGAAGAGATTGTGATATTGGCTCTTTGTCTGGCTGATGCGCCGACTTAAGTCTGGTGCACCCTCTGCATGTGCTGTGCAAGGATGGCAGCTGAGTCCCTTCCTCTGACTCGTTTGCAAAGCTGTCCATTGTTTCAAATGCTGCTGCCAGTTCCGTTATCCTTGCATCACCCTTTCCTGCTCGAACAGACAGCTTTGGACCCATTGATGCAAAATAGTTATGTCTCTTTATTTCATTATTTCCTTTGCCTATATTTCGTATTGTACCTCGTCTTGGTGCCTATAGATGCAGGATAGGTATATCAATATTGTTAATTCTATAATTAAAAAAACCCTTCTGGTTTAAGAATGTTCCTATTGCTGCCCAGAGCTTCCTACCAAACTCTAAAAAGCAGGGAAATTGAGCAGTGAATATAGTGAATGCACCAGGGGAGCAGGAGACCTGACCTCCTCTCTGAGATATTGTACTGCCCCACACATTTGGTCTTTCACAGTCCAAAGCACTACGCTGTGTGGCTTGGAAGAGTTTGGTAACATGTGCCCCTGAGCATATGGTGAGTGGTAGCAACACCTGCAGTCAGCCCAAATAACAGAAACAAGACATGTGGCACAGGAAGTGAAAATAGCAACTAAAATTCTGTTTGGGTTTAAAAAAAAAAAGTGGAGGGTGAGGGTGACATCTGGCCCTCCGGCAAAGCAGAAGGGGTTGGGGGCCTCGCCGAGAAGTGATGCCTGACATGTACAGGGAGGAAGCTGTGGGTGAGGTGAGAAGCAGGTTGGTCTGAAGGGGGGATTGGGGCTGGGAACTTAGAGGGAGGGGCAGGACGTTGGGTATGAAGGGGGGAAGTTGAGAGGAGGATTATTGCTGGGGAAGGAACTAAAGTGGCAAGACGAGAAGGGGTTAAGATGCAGGCTCCTGAATGAGGGGGTGGAGTTGCAAACTTACTGGATGGGGTAGAAACTGGGGTGAGAAGTGGGGAAGCTGAATGGCTTTGGGCACAAAATGCCTGGGGTGTGAAGTGGGGGTAGCTGAGGATGATGGGTTGGCAAACTTAGTGGCTGTGGTGGTTTGCGGGATAAGAAGTGCTGTACTTGAGGGCTGTAGCTATGGATAGCTCCTTCAATCCAGGGCTAAGCTGTGAGCACCCTGGTCGCCTACAGCAAAGCGTTTCCATTGGCCACACCTGGAGGGTGAACGGGTTGATCTGCCAATCAGATACGAAATCTCTTTGAAGCTGAATTAAAACACACACACACACTCATGCTGCTCCCACCAGGCTTTACTGTAAAAAGGGGCAGGATCTGCCCCCGTTTTCAGAAGAGAGAGGTGGAGGGATGCACTGGGACCGGCAGAGTGTGTCTGCATTCCTAGCTGCAAAATGCTTTACTCCATTGCAATGGATGGGAGTTGTGGGGAGATTCGCTGCAGGGGGAGCAACGGCTTGCCAGGTATGTTCTTAAACTGTAGGAATGTCGTGGAGACAGACGGGAGCTCACTGGTGGCAATTTCTTGTGGAATGGGTGCAGCTCAGCCTGTATTTACCCCCCTCCCTCCCATTTAATCCAGATTGACCCTCCATCTAGAAGCACCCAGCAATGGGAACAAGTTTCCTTGAGAGTTAAAACAACAATTTAAACGTTTTTTTGGTGGGGAGGAGAATACCATACTATATGGATTTCTTGTACGATAAACAAATTGTCTGGGGGGGAAAAAACCTCAAGAGATCTACAGCGGTGGAACTCCACCACCTTTCTGTGCACCAGCACGGGCCTTTCCCACGCTCTCTGCCCTGACCCTGTCTCTTTTTTCCTGTCCCTTTCTTGCCTTGACCTCCCTTGATCTCTCTCTCTCTCTCTGTCTCCTGAATGATCTCAGCTGCCATCCCCTCCATGTCCTGCTTGTGAGCTTTCCAGAAGTACCTGGTTGTTGTCCACTGCTGGAGGCGGAGTGCTGGGCTAGAGGGGCCACCCGGGTGGATGAAGCAATTCTTGTGGCCTTCAGTCTCTCCTTGGCCTTCTCCTTCCCCGGCTCCCTCTGCCTAACTTCCTCTCTGTCAGCATTCTTGTCTCTCACTCAAGCCCTCTTCCTTGGCAGAAGGACCTCTACCTGTGCCTCTACCTGTGTCTCAGACTGACGGCATTCTCACTGTCAGCAGGCCCCCCTTTCCTTATCTCCCCCTTTTCAGCACCCCACCACCACTGAGCTCATCCGAAATAGAATGACTGAGTCCAAGGCAAGGACTGCTTCTCTTCTGAGTTCTGTATGGCACCTAGCGCATTTTAACACTGAATAAATGGCATTAAATTGGCACTTTGTGGGTGTTAGACACTAGCGGTGGAATTAACATTGATCAAAAGCCACAAAGATCATAGAATGGGATCTTCTGGTAGATCTCTGGGTGATTTACAGTAGATTTTCAGAGATTTCTGGCTCCTGATTGACTGTTTACCATTAGCAACCACAAAATGACTGCTTCCTGCCCTAAATTATGCAGCTGAAATGAAGAATGCTCTGGATGATAATCAGGAGCGGAGTTTTGTGTGGAAAGACCTGAGAAGCCATCTTATACTGAGGATAGAAACACACTCCCTGTCCTGCCCTTTCCAGTGCGTCTCCACCTCTCTTTTCTGAAAATGGGCACGTGACGCTAGACTAAGCCCGCCCCTTTTTACTGTAAAACAGGGTGGGAGCTCAGAGGTGTTTTTTATTTTTAAATTTGGCTTCTAAGAGATTTTGCAACTGATCGGCTGATCAACCCGTTCCCTCTCCAGGTGTGTCTAATGGAAACACTTCGCTGTAGGTGCCTGTTGTGTTCACAGCCTGAATCAGACCATTGGTCCATCAAGCTCAGTATTGTCGACTCTGGCTGGCAGTGGCTCGCCAGGGTTTCAGGCAGGGAGTCTCTCACCCAGTCCTACCTGGAGATGTCGTCAGGGACTGAACCTGAGATGGGCCAAAATAGGCCCTGCAAGCCTGAAGTCTATTGACCTAATCTACTTCCATCTCCCTTAGCAGAACAGAAGAAAGAAATGTGGCGCTTGGTCAGGGAGTCTCTCCTTCTGCTACAGGTAGGGTCAGCCTCTCCCTTATCTCAGGACTCCCGTCACTCTTGCCCATGTAAGGCAACACACCCTCTGTCTCATGATGTTTCTGTGTTCCAGACATCCTGGCCTTGTGTGACTTCAACGACAACTTCCAGCCCTTTTGTGGCTGGACACAGACTTGTGGCACTAGCCAAGGAACCTGGATACGGACCAAACATGCCACACCTACCCCTGGGACAGGCCCGGAGGGTGATTACCCTGACGGAAGTAAGTGCTAGCAAAAGACCCATGAAAGTGGGACTGGCTGGGGAGAACGCATACGGAGGCATCCACACATTTATGTGACCCCCTTTTCAAGGTTCTCAGAATTTGCTCTGAATATCTGAGGGTTGCATTCAGCTAACTTTTGTCGGAGTAGACCCACTGAAATGAATAGACCTAAGTCAGTTGTGGTCATTAATTTCTGCTGTTGGAGGACCCTGATTCATAGGGTCACCATAAGTCGTAATTGACTTGAAGGCATACAACAACAACAACAAACTCTTGAGTAAAATTTAGTTCCCTACAACCCTTAGTGTCTTTTTGTGTCCGTCTCTCATTAGCCTTTGGCGCACTCTGTGCATGCCCTTTGTCAAATATACTTCCTGCTTTGCATGCAGAAGGTCCCAGGCTCAATCTCTGGCAATTCCAGGCAGGGCTGGGAAAGACTTTTTGCCTGAAACCCTGGAGTGCTGCTGCCAGCCAGTGCAGGCAATACTGAGCTACATCAGCCAATGGGCTGACTCAGTGCAATGCATTTTCTCTCCGTCCCTCCCCCCCCCCAGCCCAGTTTCTTGTATTGTGTACAGTTGCTGCGGGTGTCCTCAGGTTGAGCGGAAGGACATGCTGGGGAACAGAGAGGGGGGTCTTCTCTTTTCCTATCCTTCCCAGCCACTTGTCCACTACAAAGCCCACTGCTCCAGCTGTCTTTTGCCCTGAGAAACACCCGATACAGACACCTGTATCTTTTGCTTCTCAGGGAGAAAAGCAACTGATGGGGGTGAGCAGAAAACAACTGGGAAGGAATGAGCTTAAGAGCTTCTTTTCCCCTCCTCTCCAACTGGTCCCTGAAGATAAGAAAACCCCTACAGCTACTGGATCAGGCCAAATGGGGCCCATCTAGTCCAGCATCCTGTCCTCACAGTGGCCAACCAGAGGCCCCCAAAGGGAGACACCCCCCCAAGCAGGACTTGAGTGCAACAGAAACACTCTCCTCACTTGCAGCGCCTAGCAATTGGTATTCAGAGGCATTTACTGCCTCTGACACTTAAGGGAAGAACATGGCGATTGCAGCTAGTAGCCTTCATGAATTTGTCTAATCCACTTTTGAATCCATCCATGCTGGTGGCCATCACCACAGCAGGCTTCAAGTGTTGTTGTACATGTACTTAGACCAAGAGCAGATTGTTGTCAAATGTGGTGGCAGGTTGTTAAAACCATCAACAGAATTCCTAACGTGTGAGCTGTCATTACTTGGATATAGTGAAGATTTGGTACCAATAAGGAAACAAGAATTCGTGTCAGACTTTATTATTCCAGATATAACTGAAGTGGCTTATAAATGAAATGGAACACAATGCCCACAGCTAAAACAATGACTGAATAAGGCTTGAAACACATTGTGCATTACATGGTAAAACTCATCAACATAGTACAATTTTGAGAAGGGCAAGAAAGTTTGGCTAATACAAAAAAAATCAGAGTAAAATGGGATTCAGTTGCTGAATATTGGAATACATGTTTTCAGGAAAATGTACCAAATGATATTCCAAGTTTTAAGTGCTTGATGAAATTATGAAATCTGGTTATTATTGATGAATGAATGAATTTATGTATGATGTATAATTTATGTAAACTATACAATCAATAAATAACTTTTTTAAAACGTCAGCCTGCTCTTTAAATAATAATAACAACTTGGGAGGTCTCCACTTCCCATAATAATATACTGGGGGGGACACTTAAACATTGGCCCCACAAATGCGGAGTGGCCCTTTCAACTCAATATGGTTTCCTTCACTTTGTAAGAATTTGCACTGGTATTGTTTTTTTACAACATTCCTCACTGGAACTTCCCTTTTTTTGGGTCTCCTTTATCATATTTGATCTTGCTTGCTATGATGATCTTACTTTGCAACAGTTAATGATAGCTCTTGAATGTTCCACCCCAAAAGTGGCCACATTTTGCTTCGAAGCCAGCACTTCAGGCAGAGCCCACTCCGGAGAGTTTACTACCTTTGTGTGTTTTATTTTATGTTTCCTCCTGCAGGGGGCTATTTCATCTACCAAGAAGCCAGCAACCTTGTTCCATTCGACACCAACAGACTGGAGACCCTGGAGCTTGTGGTCTCTGGAGAAATATGCATAGATTTCTGGTATCACATGTTTGGCTCAGAGGATCTGAATGAGCTGAAAGTCATTGTCTTGACTGAAGAGGAGGAATTCATGGTGTGGCGTCGAAGGGGAAGCCAGAGCTCATCTTGGCTGTATGGATCCACATCGGTACATTTCTTCAGAGAGAAGTGCATCAAGGTAACCTACACAAAAGCACTGTATGCTTTTTACAAGGTTGCAGAGTGTGAAGCCGAGAAAGGTTACAGAATGCTGTTTGCTTGTTTATAAAATATATGAATTGCCGTTTTCTATAGTTATGTAGAACACCAGCAGGCAGGGTGGGCTTTCCATAAGCATTAGATTGGCCCCTGTGGGAACAGAATGCTGTACAAGATGAGCCTTTGACCTCATCCTGTAGAACACTTCATATGTTCTTAAGGTAGGCCGCAATCAATGTGCAGATCTCTGGGTGATTTGAAGTAGATTGGCAAGAGTTTCTGTCTCCCAACTGTTTAACAATGGCAAACATAAAATGACCTTTCTCCTCCTCCTCTTAATCATACTGCTGAAATTTATTTATTTATTTTGACAATTTATATGTTTCTTATATTTAAATCTAAGCAGTTTACAACATAGGTTAAAACATCTTACATAGTAGCAAGTACAAGAAACCCCCAGGGAATTTCTACATTGTACATAAAATCAGCTACAAAAATACAAGGACAGTATATAATGTTCTGCGCCTCCCCCAATCTCCGAGTGGTGAGATTTCAGGGGTCCCTGCGCTTCTCCAGGGTTTGGTTTCGTTTGGGAAGAAGGTCAGCGGAGACTGCGGTGTCTTTATGAAATATGGTTTATTTATTTACACACATTCCAACCTGAGCTTCAGAATGGAGGGGTTCAAGGCATCAGCAGTCTAATATCCAGTTTTTCCATCTGGGTTGCAGGAGGCACCTCAAAAGCCATGGTGCAGAGAGCCTGTCTCTCCCTGTGCCTTGCCTTCCAGTTCCCAACAAAAATCTAGACACACTCAAAACTACAAACACAACTTCTGCTAGCTCCCAGGAGTGGGGGAAAGGCTCTGCTCCAGAAGAGTTTCGATGACAAAAGGGGTCTTCCTAGCCCATTCTCTGTTGCTAGGCAACTGATCGGCCCATTATCTCACCTGACCAATCTATTTGGTTAACAAAAGACTCATTTGACCAGCAGAGAGTTCCTCATTCCAAGGTACAGGATTCCAAATCAGAGGCTGGAAAGGGGACCCACAGGGATCACCCATTCCAACCTCCCCATGCTCATAACAACAATAATAAACTTAGTAAACTAAACACAACATCCTCTAAACATTAGGAAATAAAATATTACAAATGAAAATCAACTAAAAAGTACAAATTCCGCATTTTTAAATGACTGGCAATTAGGCAAAAGAAAATCAACTCACTCTTCCCATCCACCATACGCCAATCAATCATACAATGAAACAAAAAACAAACCAATTAAATTTCCCCTATACAACAACAAACATAACTTTATCTAAGCTCAGCTAAAAAAAAATCAGTGCAGTTGCACTGAAACATACCCTTACGTGATCAACACACTTATATCAATCAAACACATCAATACTCTAAACCAATACACTCAAACATACTATTCTAGCATACCTCCAAATCACATCCTCTCCATACTCTGCAAGCACTCCCATAATTCAGTCTGACGTCCTCAGTCAGCAACCCACTCAGATGTCCCAGAGTGCAGGACACGGAATAATGGGCTCAAGTTGCAGGAAGCCAGATTTCAACTGGACATCAGGAAAAACTTCCTAACTCTTAGAGCCACACGACAATGGAGCCAATGACCTAGAGAGGTAGTGGGCTTTCCGACACTGGAGGCATTCAAGAGGCAGCTGGAGAGCCATCTGTCGGAAATGCTTTGATTTGGATTCTTGCATTGAGCAGGGGGTTAGACTTGATGGCCTTATAGGCCCCTTCCAACTCTACTATTCTATGATTCTATGTCATCTACACCATGAGACCCCCACAAACCTGAACAAATGTTGACGTACAAGCAAGCAACAAAACACAAACGCCCTTCTACATAAAACTTTATACCAAGAGCTCCCACTCGCCTCTCACTGGGGTGGTGGTGGAGGAATGTATCCCCAAAAGCAGGCTCTGGGGAGCATAGAATCCACTTTCTCGAACTTTCTGACTGACCAGGCAATGGCACGCCACCTCTAAAAAGAAAAGGAGAAACAAAATACTATAAACATGAGTGGCTCATATAAATACCACCCACTGCCCTTGTCTGTCACCCGAGGGATGGGTGAGAATGTTGGATTAGGTGGAATCAGAAGCGGACTTTTGTGTGTGGAAGGACTACAATGCTCTGTGTAACTCTGCTAATTAAAAACAAATTCCTGACCTCAGGATCCTTTAAATCTGCAAGTACTGTATGTCTTTCTCCCCTGGCTGCGATTGGTGGATCTTGGGTGTCTGGCCAGCAACAAAGTAGCCCTCACAGGTCTGAAGCCTGATGCCATTGAGGATTAAATGTGGGTTGCTCTGCCACTGCTTCCCTTCTAGAAATACAGAGGAAGAACATAAGAAGACCCCTGCTGGATCAGACCAGTCTAGTCCCATATCCTGTTTCCCACAGTAGCCAACCAGAGGACAGGGGGCAAGAAGTAGCCCTCTCCCACTCTTGTTCCCTAGAGAGTGACTGGTCTTCAGGGACATGGTGCCACTGATCCTGGTGCCACTGATCCTGGAGGTCACCACTGATAGCCTAATCCTCCATGAATTTGTCTTTTAAAGCTGTCAGAACTCATTGGAATAATGAACAAAAATGGAAGAGACTGGGCCACCCCGTGAAAGCACTACTGGGATGCAACATGCTGGCAACTTTCCAAGCAAATCTGGGGCAAACCCTCCATTACTGATCTAAAGACCAGCTTGACAGTCCTGGGGGGAAGCCCACCCCCAGCTGAGCTGACCCTTTGGGCAAGGCTACTGTGTCTGATTGAGGGTTGGGTCCTATTGCTTTAACTCTTCACTAGGTGGCCTTTGAGGCGATCCGAGGGCTAACGGAATATGGTGACGCAGCTGTGGACAATGTGGCCGTCCGGAGTGGGCCTTGTGGTAAGTGATGCTTTCCTCACCTCAGCTGTGTCACGACCAGCCAGAACAGGAATTCATTATGTGTGCCTCACAGCAAAGGATTGGTGCTAAGTGGTGCGGCTTAAAACACTGGAGCGCTATGTGCTTCGTCTGGGAATATTAGAGAGAAAACAGCCCAGAGTCTTGTGGCACCTTACTACAACAAATTAATTACAGCTATTATTATAATCAGTAAAGTTAAGGTGCCACAAGACTCTTGGCTGGTTTTGCCACAATAGACTAGGGACACAGAAACACAAGAAGCCTTATTCTCAGTCAGGCCATAGGATGGTAGAATCATAGAACAGCAGAGTTGGAAGGGGCCTAAAAGACCATTGAGACAAACCCCCTGCTCAATGCAGGGATCCAAGTTTGGTCTATCTAGCTGTTTTGTCTACACTGACTGGCAGTGGCTCTTTCCAGGGTTTCAGGTAGAGTCTCTCCCCACTGGGGATTAAATGTGGGACTTTTTGCAAACAGACTTTAAAATGTATTAAAACAAAACATCCTTAAAAACATATTAAAACAAAACATATTTAAAAACATCTTTTTTAAAATAAATATGCTTTTTATTATTTTTAATATTATTATTATTATTGTTGTTGTTGTTGTTGTTGTTGTTGTTAATTGCATTTATATACCACCCCATAGCCGAAGCTCTCTGGGCAGTTTACAATTAAAGCATTAAAAACAAATACACAAATTTAAAAACACATTTTTAAAAAGCAATTTAAAAACACATGCTAAATGCCTGGGAGAAGAGGAAGGTCTTGACCTGGTGCCAAAAAGATAACAGTGTTGGCGCCAGACACACCTTGTCAAGCAGATCATTCCATAATTTGGGGGCCACCACTGAGAAAGCCCTCTCCCTTGTTGCCAGCCTCCCAGCTTCCCTCGGTGTAGGCACCCGGAGGAGGGCCTTGGATGTTGAGTGTAGTGTATGGGTGGGTTCGTGTTGGGAGAGGAGTTCCATCAGATATTGTGGTCCCAAGCTGTGTAAGGCTTTATAGGTTAAAACCAGCACTTTTGAATTGAGCTTGGAAACATGCAAGCGGGCCGAATCGGTTTTATATGTTCGAACCGTCTGGTCCCTGTTACCAATCTGGCCGCTGCAGTTTGCACAAGCTGCAGCTTCTGAAATGTCTTCAAAGGCAGCCCCACGTAGAGAGCATTGCAGTAATCTAACCTGGAGGTTACCAGAGCATGGACAACTGAAACCATAGAATCATAGAATCATAGAGTTGGAAGGGGCCTTGTAGGCCATCGAGTCCAACCCCCTGCTCACAGCAGGAAATCCACAGCTAGAGCATCTCCCGCAGATAGCTGTCCAGCCTCTGCTTGAAGACATCCAGCGAAGGGGATCCCACCACCTCCCTAGGCAGTCGGTTCCATTGCCAAACTGCCCTTACTGTCAAGAAGTTCCTTCTAATGTCCAATCTCAATCTACGCTCCTGCAACTTAAAACCATTAGACCTAGTCCTACCCTCTGGGGCAGCAGAGAACAAATATGTACCCTCCTCTATGTGACAGCCCTTCAGGTACTTAAAGAATGCAATCATGTCACCCCTCAGCCTTCTCTTCACCAGACTGAACATGCCAAGTTCCTTCAACCTTTCCTCATAAGACTTGTTCTCCATACCAGCTATCATCCTCGTTGCCCTCTTCTGAACCCGCTCTAACTTGTCTATATCTTTCTTAAAATGAGGCGCCCAGAACTGAACGCAGTATTCCAGATGAGGCCTGACTAATGCAGAATATAGTGGGACTATTACTTCCCTCGACCTGGAAACTATAGCTCTGTTTATGCAGCCCCAAACCACGTTTGCCTTTTTTGCCGCAGCATCACACTGCTGGGTCATGTTCAACTTGCGATCCACTACAATTCCAAGGTCCTTCTCACATGCACTACTGCTAAGCCAGGTATTTCCTATCCTGTACCCGTGCATTTTGTTTTTATGGCCTAAATGCAGAATCCTGCATTTGTCTTTATTGAATGTCATTTTATAAATTTCAGCCCAATTTTCTAGTCTATCCAGGTCCCTTTGGATTTTATTCCTGTCTTCCATTGTGTTAGCTATCCTTCCCAGTTTCGTATCATCCGCAAACTTCATAAGGCTTCCCTCCACCCCGTCATCTAAGTCATTGATAAAAATGTTGAAGAGTATCAGCCCCTGTGGCACTCCACTCGAAACCTCCTTCCAGTCTGAAGCAGAGCCACCGACGACCACTCTTTGAGTATGGTTTTCCAACCAGTTGTGAATCCACCTGACAGTATTTCCATCTAGTCTGCATTTGACCAGTTTGCTAATCAAAAGGTCGTGGGGGACTTTGTCAAACGCTTTGCTGAAATCTAGATAGATGACATCTACAGCATTTCCACCATCTACTAAGCTAGTGACTCGATCAAAA
Source organism: Rhineura floridana (assembly GCF_030035675.1). Classification (NCBI taxonomy): domain Eukaryota; kingdom Metazoa; phylum Chordata; class Lepidosauria; order Squamata; family Rhineuridae; genus Rhineura; species Rhineura floridana. Next base: position 153,777,446 of record NC_084486.1, read on the forward strand.
AAAGAGATGAGATTAGTTTGACAGGATTTTTTCTTGACAAACCCATGTTGGCTCCCTCAGATCACAGCATTGTCATCTAGATAGTTGCCAATGGACTCTTTTATTATCCGTTCTAATCTCTTTCCTGGTATTGAAGTCAGACTGACCGGCCTGTAATTCCCCAGATCTTCTTTTTTACCCTTTTTAAAGAGCGGGACGACGTTTGCCCATCTCCAATCCTTCGGCACCTCTCCCGTTCTCCAGGATTTCTCAAAGATGATGGGAAGAGGTTCCGAGAGTACATCCTCAAGTTCCTTCAATACTCTGGGATGCAGTTCATCAGGCCCTGGAGATTTGAACTCATTTAGGTTAACTAGGTATTTCCTGACTATCTCCTTATCAATCTTGAACTGCAATCCCGACCCCTTACTGAGATTGCTACCGATGCAAGGTTGCACACTGTTCCCTTTTCGGGAGAAAACGGAGGCAAAATAGGCGTTGAGCAATTCGAGCAGGTTATCCCTGTCCAGATAGGGCTGTAGCTGGGCCACCAACCTGCTTTAAAAACATCTGTTTTTTTAAAAAAGCTTTAAAAACACATTAAAAAGCAATTCTAACACAGACGCAGACTGAGATAAAGTCTCTACTTAAAAGGCTTGTGGAAAGATGGGAATTGTAGTCCATCAGCATTTGGAGGACCAAAGGGCCCCCTGTCCCTGTTACAGGGACTTCTCAGTACTCAAAAGGGCCTCCTTCAGTGAGGGCCAGTTTGGGGTGAGGGCAGAGAACTTGCGTAGTGTGGCAGCAACTCCTTGAAGTCACCACTGTGTTTGTGATATGGACAGATGTATTCTTTGCTTATTTATATTTACATATTAAAAAGTATAAGCCTCTTTGTGACCCAAATAGGCATACATCCTTACTGAAATAAATGAAGGCAGCAGTGAATAGTATCATTAAAGACTGAGCAGCAAGAAAATACTTCTAGAGATACAAAAGGACACAGGCACCAGACAAAAAGCAGGAAATCAGGAGAAAATGGACCAACTTTGACAGTCTTGACCAGCTTCCAAAAAGTTAACAGGGAAGGGGATAGGTGGGCTTCTCAAAGGAGGGAGTTCCAGAGCCTGGGTGCTGCCAACCCTGAGAAGGCCCCCGTTCTGCAAATCCACCACCAGACATAATTCAGAGGGATGTTGGTCAGAGCCCCCTCTAAAGATGTCAATAGGCAGGGGAACTTATGTGGGAGCAGGTGGCCCCTTAGAAATCCTGGTCCCAAACCATTTAAGGCTTTAAAGGAGATGCCCTTGAACTGGGCTCACAAACCAACTGGGTGCCAAGGAAGATTGAATAATAAACTAGTAACATGCTCTGAATGACCAGCAGCCTGGCAGCGACCTTCCATACAAGTTGTGGTTTCTGAACCCTCTTCAAAGGCAGCCCCACATAGAGTGTGTTACAGTAGTCTAGCCAGGGTATGACCAAGGCATGTGAGACAGCAACAGATCTGCCTTATCCATGAAGGTTTACAGCTAGTGCACCAGCCAAAGCTCTGCACAAACACTAATGGCTCCATGTGCCACCTGGCCATCTAGGAGAGCAGCGCTCCTCAACCGGAAACCTGGTTTTGAACGAGGAGCACTCCTCAGCCTGGCAAAACATGACTAGCTTTCTTACTAATTGAAAGCATCTCTGTCTTGTTTGGATTAAGTCTCAGCTAGGGATGGGGAGAAATGTGATTCAGTTCACATTTAAATCTATCAAATTTGCACTTTCTGAAACAGTATGAAAACTGAAACGCAGCCATCCGTTGAAATTAGTCTTCATATTTTGCAGTGCAGTTCCCCAACCAATGTTTACAAAAATGCATACATTAGGGGAAAGTGTGCATAAAAAGGAATATATGAGTGAAAATGACATACAAAATGTCTGTGCATTAGGAGAAATTCACACCAAAATGCTGAAGAATTTTCATGAGGATTTTTTAAAAAGAAATTTGCAAATCGCTGCAGAAATGTGGAGAATTGAATTTCAGTGAACCTAGAGTCCTGTACCTCCTTTCCTTCCTCCCTCGCTCCTGAGCCATATGCTTTGAAACTCCCACCTTTCCCTCCTGGGTTCTTTACAGCATTTGAACAGAACCAGAGGCCAGATAAGGAAGCATGTTTTGGACACTGGTTTTTTTTTAATACTGCATTTGGGTAGGGAAACACGCGGAGGCAGAATTCCTTGGCACTGCCTAAGGTTCCTAATTGTGGGCGAGTGTTGGAGTCAGCATTTGCTATCTGCAGTTGTGTCAGACAGACTTTGTTCAGTGGCTGTTTTCTTACCTGAAGAGGAGCCACAGCTGTCTGCAAGGTGTTTTTGTAGCAGACATGGTCAGTCTACTGCAGCTGTGCTTTTATTCAGATAGTTACAGATAGTCATGCAGAATGCAGCTGCATATTCTGAGGATTGTCTTGCAAAGCAAGTGCAGGCCACATTCACCCCATACGTTTATTCCACTTTTGTTCCACTTTATGGGCTTCCCCCATAGAATCCTGGGAAGTGTAGTTTATGAAGGGTGCTGAGAGTTGTTAGGAGACACCCTATTCCCACCACAGAGCTATAACCATCAGAAGAGGGGCTGACTGTTCAACCATTCTGGACACTGGAGCTCTGTCAGGGGTATAACAACTCTCAGCACCCTTCACAGACTACACTTCCCAGAATTCTTTGGGAGAAGACATGACTGTTTAAGATGGAATAATAGTGGAACAAATGTATGGGATGAATGTAGCTGCAGACTTTCTCTGCAGAATTCAGCATCTGAGCCAACTCAGCTTTTGCCTTTGAAAAAGAACAAGTTTGCAGCCCTGCTGAGATGAGTTTGTATTAACATCTTACCATATTTTGAGGGGGGGGGGAGGAGGGAGAACATTTCTGCAAAGTTGTTTGTCCAACATTTTCTAAAACAGTGTTGCAGATTAATGCAAAAGGAATACATTATGCACAAACTAAGCAAATCTCTGCATAATGTATTCAAATGGCAGAACTTGCTTCTCTGGTGGAGAGAGGTGATGGATTGTTTGGTCCAGAACAGGAGCCACCCTCAGGATTAGCCTGGTTTCCTTTTGGGAGCCCAGAGTGTCCAGTCTATAAAGAAACAAACTGCAGGATTTCTTAACGCTGTGATCCTGCACCTTTCAGCCTAAGCCCTGCTGATGTCAATGGAATTTACGTGTGCATAACTAGGAGGAGCTGGACTGAGAATTTAGGGTGCAGCCAGTGGCTTCTGGGCCATCCGAGATTCCTAACAAAGCCCTAGTGACATGTGGGGTGGTGAAGGAGAAGTAGCAGTTAGTGCATTATACCTTTCATAACCCACATTTGCCCTCCCAACCCCCCCCCCGAAGTCTTCAAGTAATTAAAAAAAATCCTTGCTGTTGAATAAACTGGTTCATCAGTCAGGGTTATAACATCTTGCTTGCTTAAGTCATAATCAGCTATACTCATCAGCGATACCAGCTGGATTTTGCCCCCACAGGGAAAAGGTGAAGGCCTTGCAGGGGAGAGATGGAGTTCAATGACTTTTGGCTTCCCGGATGAGCTTAGAAATTCCAAAGGTGGAGGGTTCCTGGTCTCCAGCAGAATCAGCCGTATCTTGTGCCATCTACGGCAGGACCATGGCTGTATTTTTGCCGAACAGAAGCAGGTGATTGAAGTGTCCTGACTATATCAGGACATGCCTGGAAATTACCCTCTGTTCTCATTTTAAAAAAACCAAACCCTTAGAGTAGAACGCAGAGTTCCTTTGTCTCCAGATCACAGAGAGCAAGTGGTGTGGAAGACCCGAACAGCCAGTCCTGTGATGTCACTTAAATCTAGTTGCAGTAAAAACTCAGAGTTTCAAATACATTTTAAAGGAGAGTGGGATTCATGTGTGAGATGAAAAACTGAAATCAGGTATTGGTTGCCGCAAAGCATGCAGCCATTTCCTGAGATAGCTGCAGCAACACCTTAACAATATCACTTGGCCTTGTATAAACTATCCTGTAGTAGAGGCAGAGATTCACGAACAGAGCTAATCACTCAAGTGTACCTCAACTCGCCTCTTGGTTTGCAACTCTGACAAGACATCCAAATATGCACATCTATTTGGCCGCTTCTCACAGAGGCCTTCAATCAGTTTGCAGTGATTATATCACACTCGTGTTGCTACTAATGTCCAGCAATGCCTGGCCCCTCACTCTTCTTCACATAAACTGTGTTCTGCTGTGCCATAGGTGGGAGCTTCATGAAATAAACTGGCACAGCTACGCAGAGGTAGTCAAAGCTATCCTTTTGATTTCCGCAGGCACAAAAGAACTGGCAAGTCATCTTGACCAGCTCTCAATGTGTAATAATTTTGTTTATTTCCCCAGATGCCTACACCGCATCATCTCCCCCTACAGCAACCCCAGAACCAAGTAAGCCATGGATTTGTGGACAAACTTGCATAACTGTTAGTTCAAAGGCTGCCAGAGGGAACAGACTTAAATCCTACTGTCATGTAGTGGCCAGCATAGTGGTCAGTGCCAATCTGGAAAGAGCAGGGTTGGAGTATCCACTCAGCTATAAAGCTGATTGGGTGCTCGTGAGGCCACCATTCTCCATTTCAGCCTAAGCAGCCTCCAAGGGCTATTGTGAGGATATTAATTTCTATTTTATGTATTTATTTTTAAATTTATATCCCACCCTTCCTCCCAAAAGGAGCAAGGTCTCTACTTTAAGGGCTTGTTGAAAGAGGAAAATCTTTACTAGGTGCCGAAAAGACAACAGAGACAGCACCTGTCTGATCTTTAAGGGGAGGGAATTCCAAAGGGTTGGTGCCACTACTCTAAAGGTCCGCTTCCTATGTTGTGCTAAATGGACCTCGTGATGAGATGGTACCTGCAGGAGCCCCTCACCTGCAGAGTGCAGTGACCAGCTGGGTATATTAAAGGGTGAGGCAATCTCAAGATATGATGCAGGTGGGGTGGAAGAAACATGGCCACTAGTCTGTGCTCCATGAGCAGCGTACAGCTGAAATGAAATAAAGGTCTAGAATGCCAGGGGCTGTTTAAATCACCGAGAAACAGTGCATTAGTACAAGAGGGGGTGAAAAAGGATATCCTCCCTTCAGAATGAGACAAGAGAACAATGTCACAATGAGTAGGGCTCACTTGTTTGCTGATAACAGCACTTGCTTCAGGGTGATTCCTCTTGCTCCTTTGACTTGGCCTTTTCATGAACACTAAATTAAGAGGCCTACATCACAATGGGTGGGAACTTTTGCTTCAGGTTATAGGCTTAGCATAACACAATTTTCAGTATCTCACATCAGCTGAGGTTTTGGTAACGCACAAATTTGCACTGATTATTTACTTGGTCGAAAGCTAGGTAGTTAATTTACCGAGAGGTGCATCTCTTAGCTGCCACTTTCCTTCATCCTCCCAGCTCCTCCCTTCACCGCCCCACCAGGGACAGTCACTCCAGTCAACACGGCAGGTATGTGGACATGTTGAGATGGGGTCCATCACTCAAGAGTTGAGCCCACTGGGAGGTGAAGATGGGAGGGAGCTCTATCCTGCTCGAAACTGGACATCCCCTCAACCTGCTGAGGGATGGGCCATCTGTTGCCCGGGGAAAGGGGAATCTTCTTAACTGGGAGGTCCCCAGAGCAGCCGTATCCTCTTCCCAGGTGGGTCCATGCAGTCGATAGGGAGGGGGCGGACAAGGGTCTTCTGCTGGCGGGAGGGGAGAGAGAAGCTTGCAGCAGGACAGAATGATGCAGAGGGGACCCCCTTCCTCCTCGGCTTATGGGCTTCCCCTCCAGGGTTTGGCTGCCAGTGGCCTTCAAGCCTCTGATGATCAGGAGTGGTTCTTCAGCCCAGGGAAGGGTGCCACACAGACTGCCTTTGGCCCATTGCATGCAGCAGCTGGAACCCTCCTGGACCCACTGGAGTGAGCCTTCCAAGGATGCACACCAACCATTCCCGTTTTGCCTTCTCAGATCCCACTGGCCACTGTGATTTCTCTTGCTCCTTTGATGAGGACTTCTGCTCCTGGAGGCAGATGGCCTCTGACAAGTTTGACTGGACACGACAGAAAGGCCAGACCCCCTCACCGAACACAGGACCGTCGTACGACCACACCTCAGGAGGTGAGAAAGGGATCGAAGTGTCTCCACTAAGGGAAGGAGGGCAGAAAGTCATGTTGGCTCCTTGATCTCTCAATGAAACGCTTGACCCAAACAGCCTTAGAGATCCCTGGCTGTGGACCAGGGATTGCAGTGAGCAGCAGCCGTGGAAACTATTATTTATATATATTATAATAATAATAGTAGTAGTAGTAGTAATAATAATAATAGTAATAATAAAGTTATATTTCTTTGATTTAGGACATTTATATCCTGCTTCTATTTAAGTGAAACTCTAAGCGGTGTACAACAAGGTTAAACATCTGAACAGGAAATACAACCCTACACAATCTATAAAACAGAATTGATAACAGAACATCCTCTTTCGTATCAACATAATTTAAACATCGCATATAAAAATGAACTACAAAAAAATACAAGAAAAATCATAGCAAACATAGTAGGCAGAACAAAATATCCCCTAGGCCTCAACAAAAAATGAACAAAACTCACGTTAAGAAAGATCAACCTTATTTTTAAATATGGTAAATTGGAAAAGAAAATGAAATCATTTCTTAATGAATATATATTATTAAAATTGCCAGCCCGCCTTACAATAGCAAACAGAATTTCATCTAACTACAGTTGAAAGTAGATACTACTCAGTTTACTCAATCCTACGCTTACAAGATCAACACTCACATTAATCAAACATATAGACATTGTAAACCAGTGCACTCAAGCTTACTGTTTTAACAGGCCTCAAATCACACTCTGCAAGCACTCACATAAATTCAGCCTCACATCTTAAAAATAACATCCACAATCAACCCTTCATCAAGAGACCCCAGGGTGGTTTGTAGCATACAATATAACAAGCAATATATACCAATACTTAATATAATATCTATACCATACAAAAATTAAAGTAATTAAATAAGAGAAAATATATAATAAAATACAAAATCTTAGATACCACTGTAAAACACAGTACATATATGATAGCAACAACCTAAGGAATAAGGGAGGGGGAAATTAGGAGCAGGGTGCATCAATACCAAAAACTATGTGCAAATACGTAACCTATTCTCAGTCTAGACAAAGGCAGTGCTTGATTCCCTGTTCCTGCCCTCACAGAATATGTCAGATCCTCCCAGCTGTCCCAGGAATCTTTCCTTTCTGCTTCCAGTCTCTCGCCCTGGAGATCTCCACTTGCCTGCTTCTCACACATGGACCTTCCTCCCTCTATCTGCCACTTTCATGTGGCCCCCCAAGACACCTTCTAGGCACCTTATTCTACATGCAATGATGGCAGCCGGCCAGATTAGGGTGCTGGTGGCCTGTTTCCTGCTGCAGATGGCCCAAGGATGGCATTGCAAACACCAGCTCGCAGCGATCAGGTGACAGAAAAGTCCGTCACTAACACACACGTTTCTCTTTTGCAGAGGGCTATTACATCTACCTAGACGGCAATGCTGCCAATAGAGGGGATGCAACACACCTGGCCAGCCCCATCTGCACCTCCCCCACACCCCACTGTTTCCGCTTCTGGTATCACATGTACGGCGTGGCCCAAGCAATGGCGCTGCGTGTGTATGCGGTCTTTGATCGTGCATCCCCTGAGCTGATCTGGACTCAGTCCGGGAACAAGGGAAACAAGTGGCTCAGAGGTGAAGTCAGCGTGCCTCACAGAGAAGACGTGCAGGTAATGGAGACCAGTCGGGCGACACACCTGCAGGTGTGGACAGCAGCGCCTGAGTCTTGTCCAGCCATGAAACTGACTGGAGATGCTTCTTCTCCCTAGATAATCCTTGAAGGCGTGCGGGGGGAAGACTTCCGCAGCGACGTGGCTGTGGATGACATCACCATAGAAGAGGGATATTGCCCAGGTAAGGACCCACCACCACCACCACCAATAAAGCTTCTCAGTGAGACCTGCGTGGGATGGCGTGGGAACCAGGGAGATCATCAACAGAACCTTGAGTTTTCCCAGAGTGGCTTATATTTTTGATGGTGCTGTGGTATTTGTCTGCGAGAGAGAAACACCCGTGGTAATTTAATTGTAAATGTTTATATTTTAATGGTTGCATAACTGGTTTGTATATTTGTACTCAGGGCTGCAACCCCTGCTCCCTTTGCTCGCCAGCCCTGCCTACACCCCACTCTACAGCACCCCCAAGGTCTCCACCCACCTCCTCTGCCAAGGCCCTTAGCCATCTCTCCATCCCCTCTTCCATGCTACCCCCTACCATTTGACCCACTTCCTCTGCCAGGTGCCCCTAGCCATCCCCCACCCCCTCACCAACCCCACCCCAATCCCACCACACATGGGTTGCCAGAGCCACCCTGCGCATGCATACTGGTCTCCGAAGCCCCGTCCCGCTCCCTGGATCGCCAAACTTCCCCCTTCCCAGGGTCTCCAAATCTATCCTATCTATGGGTTCCCAAGCCTCCCCTACCCGCCACAGGACTCCAAAACTCCCCTTGCCCCTTCCAAGTGTCTGCAGACCTCCCCCTTCAAGGGTCTCCAAATCAACCCCATGTACGGGTCTCCAAACCTTTCTCCTCCTCTTCCAAGGCTCCCCTCCCCCTCCAGAGGTCTCCAAACCTACCCCTTTGAATCCATCTCCAAGGGTCCCCCACACCCCACAGGTCTGAAAACCTCCCCCTAGGTCTCCGAACCTCCCCTGTCTGCCACGGGTCTCCAAACCTCCCCCCTCCCTCTTCATGGGTCTCCAAACCACCCCCACCACCCCCACAGGTCTCCAAACCACCCCTTCCTCTCCAGGGGTCTCCAACCCCCCTCCATTTACCTTATGGCCTTGCTGCTGCTGCTGCTGCTGCTGCTGCCTCACTTGCTCACTCACTTGCCTGCTAGGCCCGCCCACTAGGCCTGCTGCCCCTCTTGTCATTGTCGCTGCCTCCTCCTCCTTGCCTCACCATTGCAGGCAAGGTTTGCCTCTCCTGGCTGGTAAGAAACATGCTACCTGCGAACACTTCAGTGCAGGCAGAAGTATTCACAGGTAGCATGACACTTACAAAAATATAGTACAGAAAGAAACTACTTAGAAGCCTATTTTGGCATTAAGTCATATATATAAATTAGTAGATGCTGATGCTGATGATGCTGATGATGCTGTCAGTTCTTCAGAGCCCGCCCTGGGTTGTGATGTGGTGTCCATCTCCCAAAGATGCCTCCACCTCTTCCTCCTCCTTCGTCCCATCATGCATGACCAGCCATGTACAAGACTGAGAATTGGGGCATCTCACAAGGCATAGGGTGCTGGCTTCTCTTACAAGCCTCCCACATCCCTCACCTGAACATGTTTGGAAACTAAGGGTTGCATTCGGTCCAGTGTAGTGCGGAGGTGAATGTTCTCCCCCTCTCCTCCCCTGCACTCCCAATCTCTTCTAGGGATTGCCCTCAACCTCCAGAGCAGATGTGGGGGTGGGGCGCATCCAGGGGGGAAAGAAGGGGGAAGCCTGTTGTGCGAGTGTGAATATTTTATTGAATACTACCCTAAGCGTCTTCAGTCTGGCTGTGTGCGTGCAAATGCAACATGTATCTCTGAGGTTCAGATGAGTAATGATTCATTCTCCCCTGAACCTCAGACTAGTATGGGATTTAAGCTTAAAGAATGACTGCTGTTTCTCATCACAGGGTATACTCCTCCACCACCCACAACTGTGAGCTCTGCTGCCACCACTAGCACAAGCAGCCCAACCCCTCCCAGCAAAGGTGAGAATAAAGAGGCTTTTAGGGGACTACCCCTTCTCCTGGAGATCTGCTATGTGTCTAGTCTGAACGCCTTTGGGAAAAAAGTGGTATAAAACTAAGGTCATCCGGAGATTTGAGGCGAGGTGTCAGCAGTATGCTGATGATACCCAGCTCTATTTCTCTGTAACATCTGAATCGGGAGAGGCCGTGCAACCAAGGGACCTCTGCCTGGACTTGGTGGTGGACTGGATGAGGGCCAATAAACTGTCTGAATCCTAGCAAGACAGAGGTGATATGAGTTGGTGGGTCCTGAGTTTGGATAATTGGTCAGTTGCCTGCTTTGGATGGGGTCATACTCCCTCTGGGAGATCAGGTCCATAGTCTGGGGATGCTCCTGGATCCATCTTTGTCGCTAGAAGGCCAGGTGACCTCAGTGGCTAGGAGTGCCTTTTACCAGGTTCGGCTCTTAAGACAGCTGTGACCATTTGTAGACAGGGATAGCCTGACCACTGTTATCAGTGCACTGGTAACCTCCAGGCTTGATTACTGTAATGTGCTCTATATTGGGCTGCCCTTGAGTTTGGTCCAGATCCTGCAGCTGGTGCAAAATGCAGCAGCGAGACTGCTCACTGGGAAAGGGTATTGCTCATCCCTGCAGCCAAAGATTAAATGCCGTTTCTCATCATAGAAGAAACAACAGCATCATCCACACTGCTGAGCTCCATCCCCACCACCATCCCCACCAGCAGCCCAGCCCCTCCCACCACAGGTGAGTTTCCGAGAATCAAGATCTCCTTGATTTAGCTGAGTGCCTTTTGCTGGCATTTCAGTTCTCTGCTGCATCTCCTGAAGTTTCAAATGCACAGAAATAACTGGTCTGTTACGACTGGTAGTTGAAAGAATCAGGAAACGTAAGGTTTATTGTTACAAAGAGGTAAAGTCAGACATGCTGAAAGAGCCATGAGGCCAGTACTCAGGAAGGCATTATTTATTTGTTTATTAATTAATTTAATTTAATTTATATGCCATCTTTCCTCCCAGAAGGAGCCCAGGACGGCAAACAAAACATTAAAAGCACTTTAAAACATCTTAAAAACAAAAGACAATTCCAGCACAGATGCAGATTGGGATAAGGTCTCTACTTAAAAGGCTTGTTGAAAGAGGAAGGTCTTCAGTTGGTGCCAAAAAGATAACAGAGATGGCGCCTGTCTACTATTTAAGGGGAGGGAATTCCACAGGGTAGTTGCCGCCTGTTGCGTGTGCATGTATAGATCATACAAGGATGGAATCCAAGAGTCGCATAGAACAGGAATAAGCCAGGCCAGGCAAGTTTCTTGTAAGAGTCTTTACTAGGCAAAGACATTAGACACAGTTCTCTTCACAGACAGCTTTTCCCCCACACTGAGCTTTTCCAAACATCCCACCTTATCAGGCTTCCCAGCCAGCTACTGACCTTGGCAAACCTGGCGCTTTGTTCTCACAGCTTAACCCTTCTGCTTCAGGTTTCACTCTCCTTGCTAAAAACCCTGTCTGTGAGTCTCACAGCCTGCTTCACTGACCAACAGCCCCCACCTGAGACTCACAGATTACAAAACTTCATTGTTCATTATTACATTTCTACAATATTAACTTTTCATTACAATACATATCAGTACATGGTTTGTTTTCTTACAGTTTCTATTTACATTTTTCAATTCAGTTCTTGTTTCTTTATTTCTTTATTCACACAAGTTTTACAGAGTCATTTTTGTTCACTTTTATTTGATAATACATTTATATTTCATTCCTCAACACAAAACTTCCACATGAGATCCATTGTTTCTTTATCTATTGGTCCTTCTTTTTCCCATTCTACTGGATATTCATCTGTTTCATTATTCTGTTGTGTTACATTAAATGTGAATCTCTGAGGTGGTTGACCTTTCGTTTTTCTTTCTGATCTCCTAACATTATCTATTTCCATTTCTTCCTCACTTTCAATTTTACTTGGACCTGCACCTGTGTCTGCACTTGTACTTGGCATTTCTGTATCTTGCATTGCCATGTCTTCACTTCTCAGCCTTTTTACAGTACGTTTGCCACCGTGTATTAGATCAGTCAATGCAGTTCTTAATGGAATTTGCTGCCCAAAAGAAACATTTGCTGCTTCCTGCTTGCTTGCACTATCTAGGATAACTGTTTGACTGTCTCTCCAAGGTTTATCTATCACCTTTATGCTTCTGCTTAACACTACTTGTTGTTTCTCAGGCAACCAAACTCTATAATATGAATTCTGAAATCCCAAAATGCGTCCTGCCTGAGCTCTTGAGCCTAATTTACCATGCCTTTTCTGTTTTTCAACATGTACCCAGCATTTTGCCCCAAAACGTTCTATGTGTTTCACCCTGGGCTTTCTTCCAGTCAGTTTCTCATAGGGAGACATGCCTATTGTTCTGTGCATGAGACGGTTCTGAATATAAACAGTGTACAGAATACATTCACCCCAATAAGTGTTATTCATATCAGCATCTGCTAGCATGGCTCTCATTGAATCCTGCAATGACCGGTTCCTCCTCTCTGCAGTTCCGTTGGAGGATGGGCTGAAGGGAGCAGTGAGACTCTGTATTATTCCCTTCTTTTCCAAATATGTTTTAAATGAATTACTGGTAAATTCCCCACCTTGATCTGATTTGATATTTTTGATAACAACCCCATATTGTGTCTCTGTCCTCTGTATAAATGCCTTCAATTTCTCTTCTGCTTCACTTTTCTTTTTCAATAAGAACACATGTGTAAATCTGGAGAAGTCATCCACAATCACTAAATAAAACCTTGCTCCACCTTTTGAGCACTGGAAAGGTCCAGCCAAATCCACATGTATGAGCTGATAGGGTTCAGTGGTCGTGCTTTCACAGCTCTTATTTACCGGAGTCACAGTCATTTTTGTTTTATAGCATACTTCACACTCATCCACATGCTCACAATGTGTTAATTTCAAATCTTGACTATGCTTTGGGGTGTTTTGTACCTTTTCGAAATGTGCGTGTGCTAATTTTCTGTGCCATTCATGTAAACAATTATCATGTTTATCTTTATTAACTCCTATCCAAGCACACGTGGGTTTATCAAGATTGCACTCAACCATAAACATCTGGTTCTGTAATTTCCCTTGCATGCATATTTCACCATCCTTTCTCACAAAACATCTATCCCCTTCAAATGTAACTTTACAACCTATTTGAGCCAATTTTCTTACTGATAGAATGTTATATTTTAAACCAGAAACCAATAACACATCTGTTAATATAGTTCCCAAATTACTCAACCTGAGCGTGCCTTTTGCAATCGCGTCCTGAGTCGATCCGTCAGCCAGATAAATCTTCTCCTGTGCCAGCTTTGAAGTGTAAAATAAACTAGAGTCTGTGATTAGGCAATTAGACGCTCCACTGTCGAGAAGCCACTTAGAGTTAATGAGTTTATTGTCCTCCTTAGTAACAAAGTTCACGCTTGTTCTCTGACTTCCAAAGTCCCCTGTTATTCCTCTTCTTTAAACAATGTCTCTGTATATGTCCACGGGACCCACAAAAGTAACATATTTTATTCTCTTGCCTGCTTCTTTGATTTTGTTGTTGTTGTACAGCCACAGTCTCTTTTAACTCTGTTTTCTTATTCTCTTGTCTTCTATTCCACTCTTGTTGAAGTTTCTGTTCTACAAAGTCCAAATTCAGATGTCCGTCGGGTAAAGTTTCCAGACTAGAGACCATGACCTCCCATTTTTGATCAAATGAAGATAACAGTATATAGACCATCTGAATGTCACTATGATGCACTCCTCTATCTTGCAGCTCAGCATTTAATCTACGAAATTCAGCCAGATGCTCTGTCATAGTCACTTCATCTGTAAAACGCATCTGATAAAGTTTCCGTGCTAAACACAGCCTGCTCCCAGCAGTTTGCTGCACATGAGCGGCTCTTAGCTTCTCCCACATCTGATTAGCTGTCGGCTCATTACTCACCAGCAACAGTTGAGAATCAGACAGCCCCAGAGTAATAAAAGCCTTCGCTTTCTCATCTTTCTTCAACCACGCTGCTGAAGGAGCTGCCGGAGGGGGGTTTTCTACGACATCATTAAAATCTTCTTTAATCAGAACTGCTCTCATTCTCCATTTCCAGCTGGAGTAGTTTACAGCATTCAGCCTCTCCATCGGCATCCCGGATGACAGGTTTACAGCCATGTTGCCCACTCTTACTTGCCTCTTACTTGCACTTTGTTTCTCTCTGCACCAACGTCACGTCAACTGCTCTCGAACCCGCTACCTTGTATGATAAGCTGGGCCCATAACCCCTGTTGCGTGTGCGTGTATAGATCATACAAGGATGGAATCCAAGAGTCGCATAGAACAGGAATAAGACAGGCCAGGCAAGTTTCTTGTAAGAGTCTTTACTAGGCAAAGACATTAGACACAGTTCTCTTCACAGACAGCTTTTCCCCCACACTGAGCTTTTCCAAGCATCCCACCTTATCAGGCTTCCCAGCCAGCTGCTGACCTTGGCAAACCTGGCGCTCTGTTCTCACAGCTTAACCCTTCTGCTTCAGGTTTCACTCTCTTTGCTAAAAACCCTGTCTGTGAGTCTCACAGCCTGCTTCACTGACCAACATTATAAGTCCGCTTCCTATGTTGTGCGGAACGGACCTCCTGATAAGATGGTATGTGCAGGAGGTCCTCACCTGCAGAGGTCAGTGCTCAACTGGGTATATAAGTGGTAAGACGGTCTTTCAGGTATTGTGGTCCCAAGCTCTATAGGGCTTTGTAAACCAAAACCAGAACCTTGAACTTAGCATTACTAACTGAGAACAAAGACAGGAAGAGAAAGGAGGAAGGGGAGGAGCAAAGCCCACAAATACAACAAACACTTTAGAGGAGGAATCATCAGAGGGAAGAATAGATCGCCTTTCTAACTGTCTCCCCCCCCCCGGTTCAGGTCACTTGTAACGTAATATCCTTGGCATATAACATTGGCTGCGAGTATTGCTTGTTAAGGGGAGTGTCCTGAGTCCCCAGATAGTATGTGATATAAGCATAGAGTAAAGATTAAATGCCGTTTCTCATCATAGAAGAAACAACAGCATCACCCACACTGCTGAGCTCCATCCCCACCACCATCCCCACCAGCAGCCCAGCCCCTCCCACCACAGGTGAGTTTCCGAGAATCAAGATCTCCTTGATTTAGCTGAGTGCCTTTTGCTGGCATTTCAGTTCTCTGCTGCATCTCCTGAAGTTTCAAATGCACAGAAATAACTGGTCTGTTACGACTGGTAGTTGAAAGAATCAAGAAACGTAAGGTTTATTGTTACAAAGAGGTAAAGTCAGACATGCTGAAAGAGCCATGAGGCCAGTACTCAGGAAGGCATTATTTATTTGTTTATTAATTAATTAAATTTAATTTATATCCCACCTTTCCACCCAGAAGGAGCCCAGGACGGCAAACAAAACATTAAAAGCACTTTAAAACATCTTAAAAACAAAAGACAATTCCAGCACAGATGCAGATTGGGATAAGGTCTCTACTTAAAAGGCTTGTTGAAAGAGGAAGGTCTTCAGTTGGTGCCAAAAAGATAACAGAGATGGTGCCTGTCTACTATTTAAGGGGAGGGAATTCCACAGGGTAGGTGCCGCCACATTATAAGTCCGCTTCCTATGTTGTGTGGAACGGACCTCCTGATAAGATGGTATGTGCAGGAGGTCCTCACCTGCAGAGGTCAGTGCTCAACTGGGTATATAAGTGGTAAGACGGTCTTTCAGGTATTGTGGTCCCAAGCTCTATAGGGCTTTGTACACCAAAACCAGAACCTTGCACTTAGCATTACTAACTGAGAAGAAAGACAGGAAGAGAAAGGAGGAAGGGGAGGAGCAAAGCCCACAAATACAACAAACACTTTAGAGGAGGAATCATCAGAGGGAAGAATAGATCGCCTTTCTTGCTGTCTCCCCCCCCCCTCGCGGTTCAGGTCACTTGTAACATAATATCCTTGGCATATAACATTGGCTGCGAGTATTGCTTCTTAAGGGGAGTGTCCTGAGTCCCCAGATAGTATGTGATATAAGCATAGAGTAAAGATTAAATGCCGTTTCTCATCATAGAAGAAACAACAGCATCATCCACACTGCTGAGCTCCATCCCCACCACCATCCCCACCAGCAGCCCAGCCCCTCCCACCACAGGTGAGTTTCCGAGAATCAAGATCTCCTTGATTTAGCTGAGTGCCTTTTGCTGGCATTTCAGTTCTCTGCTGCATCTCCTGAAGTTTCAAATGCACAGAAATAACTGGTCTGTTACGACTGGTAGTTGAAAGAATCAGGAAACGTAAGGTTTATTGTTACAAAGAGGTAAAGTCCTGAGGTTTCCCCTGCACATTAGATTGGCTTCAAGTATTGATTGTTAAGAGGGGTGCAATTGGGGTGGGGGGTGGAGGTGAGGATGCGGAGAGGTCCAGGGGTTTGTCTCTGACATCAAGAGATGAGGAGCACAAAGGTGGGAGGAGGGCTGTAACCTGCTCGAAACCGGACATCCTCTCAACCTGCTTGTCATGCTGAGGGATGGGCCATCAGTTGCCTGGGGAAATGGGAATCTTCCTAACTGGGAGGTCCCCAGAGCAGCCCTATCCCCTTCCCAGGTGGGTCCATACAGTCCAGAGGGAGATGGAGATGGACAAGGGGTCTTCTGCTGGTGGGAGGGGAGAGAGAAGCTTGCAGCAGGACAGAATGATGCAGAGGGGACCCCCCCTCCCTCCTCGGCTCATGGGCTTCTCCTCCAGGGTTTGGCTACCAGTGGCCCTCAAGCCTGTGATGGATCAGGAGTGGCCCTTCAGTCTCAGGAAGGCTCAGGAATGGGTCTTGGCCCGTTACATCCCCCCAACCCTGGTCCCACTTGAGTGAGCCTTCCAAGGATGCCTATCAACCTTTCCCCTCTTGCTTTCTCAGATTCCTCTGGTCACTGCGATTTCTCTTGCTCCTTTGACGTGGACTTCTGCTCCTGGACACAATCGATCTTCGACAGATTTGACTGGATACGACACAAAGGCCCGACATCCACGTCGGAAACGGGACCATCCTCTGACCACACCTCAGGAGGTGATGTAGGGACCAAATCATCTCCACCAAGGGAAGCTGGGTAGATAGGAGACCTACCTGCCCTCACTGAAATGTGTGAACCAGCCAGCCTAAGGCATTCCAAGGGCTTCCGCCAGGGATTGCCGCCACACTGGTGGAAACTCTAGCCTTGTTCTCCATGCAGCGATAGGAACTGGCCAGATGAGGGCGCTGATGGCCTGTTTCCTCCTGCACTGCAGCACCACCACTGCAGACGGCCCAGGGGTAGCATTGCACCTGCCAACTCTGCAGGGATGGCGGGATGCCCACTTACACATGTGTCTCTGTTTTTCAGAGGGCTACTACATCTACGTGGAAGGTGACAGCAGCACCCCAGGGGAGGTGGCACACCTGGTCAGCCCCTCGTGCAACGCCACTGGGCCCCAATGCTTCCACTTCTGGTATCACATGTACGGTGTAGCCAAGAGAATGGCACTGCGTGTTTACGTGGTCTCAAAGGGTACACCACCTGCAGTGGTCTGGACTCAGACGGGAAATAAGGGCAACCAGTGGCACCGAGCTGATGTGAACATGGATTATAAAGGAAAACTGCAGGTAATGGAGGCACTGCTGGGTGATGCACCTGCAAGCGTGGACAGCAGCACCTGCGCCTTCTCCATCTGGGACGCTCACTGTGAAATGCTTCTTCTCCCTAGATAATCTTCGAAGGCGTGCGGGGGGAAGACTTCCGCAATGACCTGGCTGTGGATGACATCTCCATAGAACAGGGACGCTGTCCAGGTAAACTCCCCAGTCAAGATGTCTCAGAGCTTATCAGTTTGGCTGCACCAAAATGGATGAGAATCCGTTGCTTTTCAGGCCATGGGGTGGGGAAAGGGAGAAGGAAATGCCCATGTCTTATTATGGCTTCATTTAGCTTCAATTAGTGCCGAATGTTGCTGTCCTGCTGTTGATGGGTTCAAGGCGAACAGATCATATAACATCAGTACGTTTACAATTACACTGGCTGCTGCTAAGCTTCTGAGCCCATTTCAAAGTGCTGGGTTTGACCTATAAAGCTCTTTATGGCTCCACAACATCTTCTGGAACACCTCTCCTCATATGAACCTACTCAGACCCTTAGATCTTCTTTTTGAGGCCCTTCTCTGCCCCCCTGAGGGTGGCTCAGCAGGTAGTGACAAGGGAGAGGGCCTTTTCAGTTGTGGCTCTCCATCTGTTGAATGTGCTTTCCAGTGAGCTCCACCTGGTGCCCTTTGTTGACCTCTGTTAATGGCAAGGCCGGCCTCCTTGCCAGTGTATGCACAGGGTGGACGGTTCTTGCTTTCTCCCTTCCCCCGTATCAACACAGAGTCCTTGCATGTTGAACGTTAGGCCACCTAAGTGCACAGGTTATCAACAGCAGTCGTCTAGTGCAGGTTCAAGATAGAGGAGACCCCACTCAAGAATTCTTGACACTTGGGAGGTACCAGACATTTTCTATTTGGAAATCAGACTTCAGATAGCAGAACAGTCTTTATAACATATGTTACTTATTCTGGCACACTACAACTAATAAGATGCATCCTAGGTGGCCTTAGCCATCATTGCAGAAACAGAAAACAAAAACAGAAATATATATATATATCTGCACAAAAGAAATTGCTGGATATCCATTTAACACCAAAGTATAAAACTCTGAAGGCACATCTTAATTAAAACAAGTAACAATAGTTGAAGGACTGAGTTAAACTCAAAGTCATATCACGGAGCCAAACTACAAAGGAATGCCTGTCATGATACATCACCCACCAGATGTTATGGATGGAACAGATGGATGGGTCTCCTGCTTTCTTTAGTTAGTTAGAATTTATTTCGATCAAAGATCAGTACATAAAAGAGCAAGGTTAAACAAGATCATATAGGATACATAAAACCATAAATGAGTAGAAAGTATAAAATTAAAATCCGTATCAAATTTCCTATATAAGATCATTTATCCTTGTTTTCCGACATGTGATAGGAGCAGCACAAAAACTAGCCACTCTTACTGCAACCTGTGGACTCCTGCCTGCTTTCTTTGACCCCCCCTCCACTCTAGCAGAGCTGAGGGGCCCTGAGTGCTATGAGACCTGGCTTTTATACACTTTCTTTTTATGGGAAGGGGTTTCCCATGGTCTTTTTTCATAAATTCGTTCCTACAGATTTGTCATAAACATTCTCATGGGACAATCTTACAAACAAAACCCTTTCCATTCTCATAGATTTCTGTTTTATAAACATAGGATTTCTCAGAGATTCATATCAGTTCATAGGTGAATTAGCCAGGTTACTGCTGGCCATTCAGAAAATCTTACTAAGACACTTGAGGACCTGTTCTCTTCATTGTTTACGTTCTAACACAGACTTCTCAGACTTATTGATGTTAGAACTACTATCTTGGCTGTATGCCCAGACTTGGGTACAGAAACACTTGTCTTTTTAAAAATGTTTTTTCTCCAACTCTGAAGCGGGGTAATTTCAGACTGCTCCTGTTTTACTGTTTGGCTTTTGTACCTATAGCAAACTTTATACACTAGTTCAATCAGGGTTAAGCATCTTCTAAGCAAATCTAAGGATATGTAAATGATTTCAGAACATTATATGTATATTTTAAACCATTATCTGGATCTTCCCATTACACATCTTTTCAGCACCAGGTAAAAATTTATCTTTTTTCTCCAGGCTTTTGGTAGACTAAGATGATACTGCTTGTTATTAGTGTGCTGCCCAAGCTTCCTGTGGATGTTATGGGGGTTGTTTTGTTCTGTTTTTAGGTATAATGTGTTTATGTTTATATTCTGTTTAAGATCTGTTTTTATGATGTTTTAAAGTGTTTTAGTGCTTTGTTTGCCGCCCTGGGCTCCTGCTGGGAGGAAGGGCGGGATACAAATTAATTAATTAAATAATAAATAAATAAATTCTTATGTGTTGTCAGTCACCTGGAGACCTTCAGGTAACAATCGACTAACAAACCTTAGAAATAATAAAATAAATAATAATAAATGTCTGTACTTCAGAGTGTACTCTGGGTTGTAAAATGTGACTTTGTCATCGTACAAGATCAGTTGGGCCCTTGTGTGAGCATGAAAGACGCATAAAAGGCTTTAGGGAATGGGCTTCTCCTGGGAGTGTACTTCATCAGCCTGAAGAGGAACACATCTGGAAGCCAAGTATTATTTATTTATTTATTATTTGATTTATATCCTGCCCTTCCTCCCAGCAGGAGCCCAGGGCGGCAAACAAAAGCACCAAAAACACTTTAGAACATCATAAAAACAGACCTTAAAATACTGTCGCGGAGTGGTGAGATTTCAGGGGTCCCTGCACTCATCCAGGGTTTGGTTTCCTTTGGGAAGAAGGTCAGTGGAGCCTGCAGTGTCTTTATGAAATATGTTTTATTTACACACATTCCAACCTGAGCTTAGGATGGAGGGGTTCAAGGCATCAGCAGTCCAGTATCCAGCTTTTCCATCAGTGTTACAGGAGGCATCCTATAGCCATGATGCAGAGAGCCAGCCTCTCTGCCTGGCTCCAGTCCCCAGCAATTCTCCTCAGACAACTCTCTACACACACTCCAAGCACAAACTTCTGCTAGCTGCCAGGAGGGAGGGGGAGGCTCTCCTGCAGAGTTTAAAATGAGAAAAGGATCTTCCTGGCTCATTCACCAGTTACTGGGCACCTGAAAGACCCATTAGCAACTTGGCCATGCTATTAGCTTAACAAAAGAAATTCATCTGGCCAGCAGAGCCAGCCGTAAGGCACAGGATTCCAAATCAGAAGCTGAAAGGGGATGCACAGGAACCATCCATTCCAACCCCCATGCTCATAACAATACATTAAAATAAAACAATGCTAAAAACATTTTTTTTAAGAAAAGCTTTAAAAACATCTTTTAAAAGGGGTTAAAAACATATTCTTTTTTAAAAAACAAAACATTAAAAAGCAAATCCAACACAGACACAGATTGGGATAAGATCTCAACTTAAAAGGCTTGTTGAAAGAGGAAAGTCTTCAAAAGGCGCCAAAAAGATAACAGAGATGGCGCCTGCCTAATATTTAAGGGGAGGGTAGGTGCCGCCACACTAAAGGTCCGCTTCCTATGTTGCGCGGAATGGACCTCCTGATAAGATGGCATCTGCAGGAGGCCCTCACCTGCAGAGCGCAGTGATTGACTGGGTATATAAGTATTACAAACTACTTACTTTGAGCCCAAGTATATATATAAGTTTTAGTTTTAAATGTTATTATATATGCTATAAGTTTTGTAAAAGATTGGTTTTAGATATTACTTCTGTACATAAGTGTTTTATTTGGCTAAAACCTTTATTTGGTTGCCTGCAATAAACTGTCTGTCTACAGTTCTGTATATATAAGGGCATTTTATGTCATTGTGCCTGTTTCTGGTCATTTTACTCTCTGCCATTTTTCATCATAGAAGAAACATCAGTATCACCCACAGCAGTGAGCTCCATCACTACCACCATCCACACCAGTAGAAACAACCCAAGCTCTCCCTCCACAGGTGAGTTTGCCAGAATCAAAACTGGACCCTTGGAGGACAAGGGAGTCAAAGAAATGCTAAAGCAGGATGAGGAGATTGCAGAGAAACTAAATTATTATTATTACTTATTATTTTAGTATTACTATTTTATTTATTTTATTTGTATCCTGCCCTTCCTCCCAGCAGCATCTGTCTTCGCAGTGGAGGACATAGGGCAGATCCCTGAACCTGAACTAACATTTGCAGGAAGGGAGCCTGAGGATCCGAGGCAAATGGTGGTAACGAGAGATGGAAGTTTAGGCTTCATAGACAAAATAACAGCTGACAAATCACCAGGTCCAGATGGCATCCACCCGAGAGTTCTCCAAGAACTCAAATGTGAGATTGCTGACCTTCCAACAAAAATATGTAACTTGTCCCTCAGATCCACCTCCATACCTGAGAACTGGAAAGTTGCCAATATAACATCAATCTTTAAAAAGGCGCCGGGGGGATGGATCCTGGAAATCATAGGCCGGTTAGCTTAATGTCTGTCCCAGGAAAACTGGTAGAAAGCATTGTTAAAGATAAAATAACCAAGCATATAGAAGAGCGAGCCTCACTGAAGCAGAACCAGTATTTTGAAAGGGTAAGTCCTGCCTCACTAACCTATTAGAGTTCTTTGAGAGTGTCAACAAGCATGTAGAAGAGGTGATCTGGTTGTGTAGTTGGACCTTCAAAAAGCTTTTGACAAGGTATCTCACCAAAACCTCCTGAGTAAGCTTAGCAGTCATGGAATAAGAGGAGGGGTCCTCTTGTGGATCAGAAATGGATTAATTAGCAGGAAGCAGAGAGTAGGAATAAATGGGCAGTTCTGCCCATGGAGGGCTGTGGAAAGTGGAGTCCCCCCCCCAAGATTGCTACTGAGACCTGTGCTTTTTAACTTTTTCGTAAATGGTCTACAGTTATGGCCATGTTTTTGTTCAGGGTTGTTAAAAAGGGATTGCAAAGAGCTCCAAAAGAACTTCTCTACTGAGTGAATGTGCGGTAAAATGGCAAACGCAAACGCAATTCAATGTAAAAAAGTGTAAATTTATGCATATGGCAAATTCCATGCTAGGGATCATTAGGAAAGGTACGGAAAATAAAACTGCTGATATCATAATACCATTATATACATTTTTTTAAATGGTGCAGCCGCTTTGGAATAGTGTGTACATTTCTGGTCACCTCCTCTCAAAAAGGATATTACAGAGCTGGAAAGGGTTCAGGAAAGGGCAACCAGAATGTTCAAGGGAATGGAATGATTCCCCTCTGAGGAAAGGTTGCAGCATTTGGGGGTCTTTAGTTTAGAGAAAAGGAGGGTAAGAGGCGACATCACAGAAGTGTATAAAACTGCATAGCATGGAAAAAGTGGTTGGAGAAAAGCTTTTATCCCGCTTGTGTAACGCTAGAACTCAGGGACATCCAATGAAGCGGAATGTTGGAGAATTCAGGACAGACAAAAGGAAGTGCTTCTTCATGCAATTCATAGTTAAACTATGGAATTTAATTCCACAAGAGGCAGGGATGGCCACCAACTGGGATGGCTTTAAAATAGGATTAGACAGATAAGATAAGGCTATCAATGCCTACTAGACATAATGGCTCTTCTCTGCCTCCATAGGTGGAGGCTGTATGCTTCCGAATACCAGTTGCCGGAAGCCTCAGGAGGGGAGAGTGCTCTTGCACTCAGGTCCTGTTTGTGGGCTTCCCATGGGCATCTAGTTGGCCACTGTGAGAATAGGCTGCTGGCCCGGATGGGCCACTGATCTGATCCAGCAGGCTTTTCCTATGTTCATATGATCTTAAGAGCTCTTTGATTTAGCCAATTGCTGGCATTTCAGTTCTCCTCTTCATTTCCTGAGGTTTCCCCTGCACATTAGATTGGCGTCAAGTACTGATTGTTAAGGGAAGTACAATTGGGGTAGGGTGGGGCTTGCCTCTGGCATCAAATTCTTCTGCTGCACTCCTTGTTTGGGCATGCATTGCTCTGGGAACCCAGGGAGTGACAGCCGTGTTGGCAGAGGCAAGGGGTAGATTGTGGACCTCACCTCGGCTCCGGGAACCTTGGAAATGGCCTTTCCCTTAACAATGAGTTCAGAGAACTATGCAAGTATGAGTGTGAGCCTTTGCTGACAACCTGGTGAGCTTATCTTAACACATCTTCATAGAATCATGGAGTTGGAAGGGGCCTATAAGGCCATCAAGTCCAACCCCCTGCTCAATGCAGGAATCCAAATTAAAGCATACCTGACAGGTAGCTATCCAGCTGCCTCTTGAAGGCCTCCAGTGTTGGAGAACCCACCCCCTCCCTAGGTTATTGGTTCCATTGTCATAGCGCTCTAACAGTTAGGAAATTTTTCCTGATGTTCAGCCAGAATCTGGTTTCCTGCAACTTGAACCCGTCATTCCGTGTCCTGCACTCTGGGACGATCAAGAAGAGATCCTGGTCCTCCTCTGTGTGGCAACCTTTGACGTACTTGAAGAGTACTATCAGTCTTCTCAAGCCTTCTCAGTTTCTCTGTATCTTTCAATATACCCCATCGATTAAGGTTTTGGTAAACAGCAAATTGCACTGATTAATTACTTAGGCAGGTGATTAATTAACTGAGAAGTGCATCTCTTAATTGCCATTTTCCTTCATCCTCCCAGCTCTTCCGTTCACCACCCCACCAGGGACAATCACTCCAGTCAACACGGCAGGTTTGTGGACATGATGTGGGACAGGCTCCATCATTGGGAGGGTGAGCCCACTGGGAGGTGAGGCGCACAAAGATGGGAGGGGGCTCTATCCTACTAGAGACCCCACATCTCAACCTACTTGTCATTGCTGAGGGATGGGCCATTTGTTCCCTGGGGAAAGGGAAATCTTCCTTTCCTGGCTGGCTCTAACTGGGAGGTCTCCTGAGCAATTCTCAAGCCTCTGATGGATCAGGAGTGGCCCTTCAGTCTCGGGAAGGGTATCACACAGACTGCCTTTGGCCCATTGCATGCTGCAGTTGGAACCCTCCTGGTCCCACTGGAGTGAGCCTTCCAAGGATGCCCATCAACCTTTCCCCTCTTGCTTTCTCAGATCCCACTGGGCACTGCGATTTCTCTTGCTCCTTTGATGTGGACTTCTGCTCCTGGAAACAGCTGGCCTCTGACAAGTTTCACTGGAGACGACACAAAGGCTCAACGCCTTCGCCAAACACAGGACCATCCTATGACCACACCTCAGGAGGTGAGAGAATGATCAGATCATCGCCACTAAGGGAAGCTGGGCACATAGGAGACCCTTCTGCTCTCATTGACATGTGTGATCCAACCAGCCTAAGGCAGTCCAGCGACGTCTGCCAGGGACTGCTGCCCCAGCACTGGGTGCTCAAACTGTGTTCTCCATGCACTGATAGCAACCGACCAGATGAGGGCGCTGCTGGCCTGCAGTGCAGTTCCACCACTGCAGAACGCCCAAAGGTGGCATTGCATCTGCCAACTCTGCAAGGATGAGGTAATGGAGAGTTCTGTCACTTTCACACATGCTTCTCTTTTGCAGAGGGCTATTACATCTACCTGGAAGGCAATGATGCCAACAGAGGGGAGGTAGCACACCTGGTCAGCCCCTCATGCAGCTCACCCAGGCCCCACTGCTTCCGCTTCTGGTATCACATGTACGGCGTGGCCCAAACAATGGCGCTGCGTGTGTATGCGGTCTTTGATCGTGCATCCCCTGAGCTGATCTGGACTCAGTCCGGGAACAAGGGAAACAAGTGGCTCAGAGCTGAAGTCAGCGTGCCTCACAGAGAAGACGTGCAGGTAATGGAGACCAGTCGGGCGACACACCTGCAGGTGTGGACAGCAGCGCCTGAGTCTTGTCCAGCCATGAAACTGACTGGAGATACTTCTTCTCCCTAGATAATCCTTGAAGGAGTGTGTGGGGAAGACTTCCGCAGCGACGTGGCTGTGGATGACATCACCATAGAAGAGGGATATTGCCCAGGTAAGGACCCCCCCTGCCAATCAAGGGCTTTCAGAGTTTATCAGTGAGGCTGCAACTAAGTAGACAAGAGTGGGTGTTTTCTGGCCAGTTTGGGGTCTCTGTGTTTGTTGTTTTCTTGCCCCATGCCAGATCCCACGAAGAAAATGGCAAGGCTGTTCAAAGTATGCCAGAGCACAGGTAGCTCTGAATGAGGAACTCTCTGCAACAAAATTTGGGAGCAGCCTGAGCACCTTTAATCTTCTGTCTCTAGGCTACATCCTCCAGGCTCCGGCCCCTTGTAGAGCCTTAAAGGGCCACACTTTGCTATTAGGGATGCGCTAGAATTCCACCCAATTCGGATTTAGTACTGAATTTTCCATTGATTGCTTATTCACTATTGTTGCAGATCGGATTTTTATGTAGTGATTTTCCATGACTATTTTTGGAAACGGGTTTTTGAAAGCAAATTCCATGTCTAATATATTGATAGTAATATCAATATTTTTATTGATATTTCCTTCAATTTATCAATAGTTCCTTTAATGTATGGGTATTTCCTATCAAAATATCACTATTTCCTTTAAACATATTGATATTAAGATCAATAATTTTTCTGAAGGGGGAAAAAACCTGATCGGTAGTTGCAGCGGCTAGCAGACAAATAACAAACTCAAATCGATACCAGCATGTTCGTTTGATGGATTGCTTTTGAACTGGACTGGCCAACAGATCCCATCCCTATTCATCCTACGGTTTTTGGCAAATACTAAAGATGCACCTCTTTACCCTGGCCTTTGGCACTTGAGATATATGTTTTCAAGATCCACCCTATTCCTCTGAATGTAATGTATTTTAGTGGTTTTTAATACTGTAATTTAAATTTCTGTAACCTGCCATTGTATCTAATGGTGAAGGGTGGGTAATAATAATAATAATAATAATAATCCCTCTGGACTTCTGACAATCACTCCTCCTACATTCCATAGCCTCCTTCCTTCCTGATGCGCCCCCTGCGCTGCCAGACTGGTGATGGGTGGTGGGAGGCATCCAGTTCATCAGGGGTATGTGCCCAAGTGGGTCCGGGCGCTGGCCCTGCTGGCCTGGTGGTCTGGGAGGTTCCTCTGGAGGCTCCTGCCCAATACTCTCAGGTGCAGTGGTCTCCCTATTTTCAGCAGTGAGCCTCGAGCCCTGGGCCTGATCCGGTTTCCAGTCTGGTGCCCTTTCAGGCTCCAACTCTATGTGCCAATCCTTGCTTGATTCCGGGCTCATGACTGTCAGGGGCGGCGGGAGGGAGAAACATCCATGGCTTCTTTTGTCAGTTGTTCAGTGTTCACCCTGGATTGTAAAGCGTGAGCCTGAGACCAGGCAAGAGCACCCATGCTCAGTCTCAGCTCAGCCTTGAGCACGAAGGGCCCATAAAGAGGTTTTAGTAAACTGGCTTCTCGTGGTCTGCTACACGTTCGGCCTGAATATATTTGAAAGCTAAGTATCTTCAGCTGGGTTGTGTGTATTTAAAGGTGCTGTTTATGTCTTTGTTGCTGGTTTTAGTCATTTTACTTCCTGCTCTGATCCACCAGATAGCATGGGATGTAAGCTTGAATTAAAGAATAAATGCCATTTCTCAAACTAGGAGGAACACCCGCGGCACCCGCACCAATGAGATCCACTGCCGTGAACCTCTGATGATTGACCCACTGCGCTAACACCCTGATTCACCTCTTACCTAATGAGCCTCTAACCAATGAGCATCTGCTGATCTTCAATTAATGGCCAGAACGACTGAATTTATGACAAATTAATGATTTTCAACTAATGATTATTGCCAATGAACTTTTGATGAAGTACAAAAATCACTAATCTGATAACTGATTGATTGTTCAAGATAGTAAAAAAGATTGCTGGGCTGACTACGCTCATAGAGAACTATTTTTTTTTAATTGCATTGTTAAACAACTCATTATGTCAGAATTTGAGTTTTTCTTTTTAAATTAATTTAATTGTTCACTTATGAACACTTTTGTCAAAATCTGTTATGATGAACTCTTCTTATTTTCTTTCTGAAATACTTAATTTGACTTATCTAATGACTTCTTTCTTTGTGAACTGGTAACATTAACTGATCACATTAGATATGTATTGTATGTCTCTTCAAATAAGATTCTTAAACTGATTATTACTAATGAATGACTGATAATTTTACTGCCTGTTAGAGTAAGCATATGTTGGATTTATTCATAAGTAATTTTAGCTGTTAAAGAATACTGAAATATCAAGTTAAGTATAATAACAGATTTAAACAGATTCTAAAGCTGGGAAAATTACACATTACTATACAATGAGTGGAAAAAAACAAAGAAGAGATCAGACCAAGAAAAGGAGGGTGCCTCATCTCAAGTGGACATCAGGGTCTATAGTGGACAGATTGAAAGTCTCCTTAGCTAAGTTTTTAAATAATTTGAGGTCTGGAAGTTAGAAAAATCTCTGGACACAAAACAAACATTATTAAGGAGTATAATAATAATAATAATAATAATAATAATAATAATAATAATAATAATAATAATAATAATAAATTTAATTTCTGTGTCGCCTATCTGGCCAATGGCCACTCTAGGCGACGTACAAAGCAGTTAAAACACAATATGATAAAATACAATGGTACAATATAAAAACAGTGTAAAAACAATACAGCAGGAGACAATAACATTAAAACAGGGTAGGAGGCAATTCAATCTCAGTAATTAACCCTCCCCGGAAATCCCAAAGGCCTGTTGAAAGAGCCAGGTCTTTAAAGCTTTACGAAATACATTTAGGGAAGAGGCGTGCCAGAGATCTTGTGGGAGGGAGTTCCAAAGGGTGGGGGCCGCCACTGAGAAAGCCCTCTCTCTAGTTCCCGCCAATCTAGCTGTTTTTGTCGGCGGGATTGAGAGAAGGCCCTGTGTGGCTGATCTTGTCGGGCGGCATAATTGGTGGTGTTGAAGGCGCTCCGTAAGATAAACTGGGCCGAGACCGTATAGGGATTTAAAGGTTAATACCAACACCTTGAATTGGGCCCGGAAAACAACTGGAAGCCAGTGTAGATCGAACAACACTGGTGTGATGTGATCCCGGCGGCAACTGTTCATAAGTAGTCGAGCCACCGCATTTTGTATAAGTTGTAGTTTCCAGACCGTTTTCAAGGGTAACCCCACGTAGAGCGCATTACAGTAATCCAAACGAGAGGTGACCAGGGCGTGTGCTACCAGTGGGAGCTGGTGAACAGGAAGGTAGGGTTGCAGCCTTTGTATGAGGTGTAGTTGATACCAGGCTGCCCTGGTGAAATGAAACACGGAGGAGGCCTCAAGTAGTATCAGGTAGAAACAGATAAGGAGTTCTTAGACAAAATAAACGAATTATCAACTTCTGTAAAGAATAACACTAGAATTCGTGGACATCCAATGAAACTGAACGTTGGACAAAAGTCCTTCACACAGCACATAGTTGAACTATGGAATCTGATCCCACAAGAGACAGGGATGGCCACCTGCTTGGATGGCTTTAAAAGAGGATTAGAGACATACATGGAGGAAGATAAGGCTATCAATGGCTACTAGCCATGATGGCTATGCTCAGCCTCCACAGCCAGAGGCTGTATGCTTCCAAATACCAGTTATTAGAAACTGCAGGAGGGAAGAGTGCTCTTGCGCTCAGCTCCTCTTTGCAGGCTT
This sequence comes from Rhineura floridana, assembly GCF_030035675.1. Lineage (NCBI taxonomy): Eukaryota > Metazoa > Chordata > Lepidosauria > Squamata > Rhineuridae > Rhineura > Rhineura floridana. The sequence continues at coordinate 153,806,578 of NC_084486.1, forward strand.
CCTGTTGGAAACCGGATGGCCGCTGTGAGGACAGGATGCTGGACTAGATGGGCCACTGGCCTGATCCAGGAGGCTCTTCTTATGTTGTTAAATTAACTGAATTAACTATCTAGGAAGTTTCAAAATCTGTCATGAGACGATTGCTGATACAGAACACAACATCTTTAAAGAAAGAGAAGGAGAAGACCTTAACAAATCTTACAAAATCTAATAGGCTCCTTTTCCACCCTGGTGCTGTGCTGGATGTGGCTGAGGGCAGCTATAGTCAAAAACATATGGAGCGCACCAGATTGGAGAAGGCTGAGCTCCATTGTAAGCAGAAACTCATTCCCCGTGTTCTGTCAACAGCAAACTCAGAAGGTGGGTAGCAGCAAAATGGAATGCATGTCGCAAAAGGAAGTGAGGCCATAACAGGTTCTGTACTGCAACTAGTGACTGTGTTTAGATATGTTAAAGCAACCCCTGCTCCAGCACTGGGACAGGTAGGGCACTGGCCAAGGACCCAGGAGCTCAGAGAGGCCCCGCACTGGCCCCAGCCAAACTCTGCTGGCTACCCTTCAGAGGTGGAAGAACCTGGATGACAGCCCAGGCTTTATACTTTGGGAAACCCCTGCTAATCTGCACATGTTCAGAAATGTAGTCTAAACCAGCTCCCCATGTGTAGCATTGGATCAGACAAGAGAATAGATCATTGGTTTACAAATTCACTAATAGACAAAAAAAACACCTTGCAGTTTAAGAATGTACTTATACCCCACAGAGATTTCTATCAAACTTTAAAAAGCAGGGAAATTGGACAGCTATATTGAATGCACCAGGGGAGCAGGAGACCAGACCTCCTCTCTGAGAGATTGCACTGGGTTGGTCCTTTGAATCCATTTCCTGTGTAGCTTGGAAGAATTTGGTAGCATGTACCTCTGAACATATGGTGAGCGATGGCAACACCTGCAATCAGAACTGCATCTCCAAAGATGGAGAATTACATTTTTTGTATGATTTTTTTGTGTTCTTCTTAGTTTGCTTCTTTCCTGTGTTACTCCTGTTTCTACAGAGAATCTAACCTGGAAAATTATATTTCTCTCATTATTCATACTAGAAATCTGTGTCAAATTTATTTTTATTGATTTGGTGCATTAACAGTTGAATCTGAAACTGGTTTGATGTAAAATCAGATTGATTACAATATGTTGCTACTTAAACAATGAATCTAGCTGTTAAAAAAACAAACTTGGCCTGCCCAAGATGCATGTGTTCAGCCTGCTATGCTTAAACCATTCCATTTAAGGAAAGGTGGGCATGGTCAATTAAAAATATAGAGCACACCTAGAAATTTGCTAGAATATATTTCACCTCCCACTGTTTTATCTTGTGCAAACTGAGTCTCTCCTCTTCTCCACTGGAGTCTATTCTGCAGAACAGTCAGTGCCATTATGCCACAATTGGTTTTGGAGTTTTTTTAGTGTAAATTTTGCAAAGTGTTGCTATACTTCACATATTCACAGAAACAGAAGCAAAGGAAAAATGATTTACTATTGGAAACTTCACTAAAATTGCAAAATAAATCAAACATATTTAAAGTGACTATCTGAACGCTATCAACTGTTTTAATATTGTTGCTTCCTCCCTGATAAATCAAGATCAGTACAGCACATATCTTGTTTCTGTTATTTGGGCTGATTGCAGGTGTTGCCACCACTCACCATATGCTCAGAGGCACATGTTACCAAATTCTTCCAAGCTACACAGGAAGTGGATTGGACTGTGAAAGACCAACCCAAATAGTGTTTGCATTTTGACAAATTTGTAGGGCAGTACAGTATCTCAGAGAGGAGGTCAGGTCTCCTACTCCCCTGGTGCATTCACTATAGCTGCGTTTTAGTTTGATAGAAATATCTGTTGGCTATAGGTACGTTCTTAAACCGCAAGGTTTTTTGCCTATTAGTGAATTTCTTTGCTTTTTAATCCAGGAGGTAAGAAATGGGATCCTGTGTAAATTTGCTGAGAAAGGATTGAACATTTACATGCTTATGGAATTCAGTGGGATTTACTCCCATGTAATCATGCTTAAGATAGGTGAAATTGACCATAGGAGAAGAGGGAGGGCAGGAGGGCTGAAGTGAGCAGCGGAGGAGGAAGGAAGGAAGGAAGGAAGGAAGGAAGGAGGGGAGAGCAGAGGAGAGGGGAAGGAGAAAGGGGGAAAGACAGGTGCAGGGGAAAGGCAGGTCTGATCATTTGCATGCTTATTGTGTTAGGTGGGATTTACCCCCATGCAATCATGCTTAGAATAGGTAAAACTGACCTTGGAGGAGGAAGGAAAGAGGACAGGAGGGGGAGGGGATTTGGAAAGGGAGAGGAAGGAGGGGCAAAGGAAGAGGATAGGAGGAGGGGAGGGCAGGTTTGATCATTTGCATGCTCACTGAGTTCAGTGGCATTTACTCTACAATCATGCTTAGGAAAAGTGAAACTGACCTGGGGGAGGGGGAGGAGGGGAAAGTTGGAGAGAAGGGGAGGAAGGGGAGGGGTAGGGAGGAAGGTGGAGGAAGGAGGGGAGGAGATTGGGTGGGCAGGCACTGGGCAGAGGGGACTCTCCTTTCCTTTCCAAAAGGAAAACATTGTGAACAGTATCATTCTTTTTCAGGGTTTCCCCGCCCTTTTTATTCTACAGCAGGCACATGTAGCCTCCCACCCAAATTTAAACCAAAGCTGTTCCTGGACAGTAATGGCTTCTCCCAAAGAATCATGGGAAGTGTAGTTTGTGAAGGGTTCTGAGAGTTGCTAGGAGAGGCCCTGTTCCCCTCACAGAGCTTCAAACAGAGCGGCTGACTGTTCAACCCCTCTGGCCACTGGAACTCTGTCAGTGGAATAGCAGTCTCCTCTCAGCACCCTTCACAAAGTACACTTCCCAGGATGCTTTGCGGAAAGCCATGACTGTCTAAAGTGGAATAAAGATCTGGTGTGGGTGTGGCCCACTGATTAGGGAAGCCCAGCAGCTGTGAGTCTGGCTTTTAGAACACTGACAGTTTATTTTATTTATTTATTTATTTATTATACCTGTATACCGCCCCATAGCCGAAGCTCTCTGGGCGGTTTACAGTAACTAAAAACAAAGTTGGTTCTTACTGTGCATGCCTGGACATATCATTGACTCCAACGCTAAATTTCTTAAATGAATTAAAAATGAGCCAGGAATTTTTTTTTTAACTTTTACATAGCAGAAGAAGGTCAAAGTATGGGGCAAGGTCAGTAATAGGATGACAGGTACTCTGTGAACGTGGCTGATTTTTAATTAATATCAACCAATTATGAGACCACTGACAGAAAAAAGATTGAAATTCTCAAAAACCACCAGAGCCAAGTGGTCGTCGTGTGTCTGCAGGAAATGTTGGTGAGAAATTTGGCATGTGTTCTCCTTTCTTGGAGAACTACATCTAGTTGGGAAAACTACACTTTGCCAAGCATAATGCATCTGGAATACAAGCAGGTTGTTCCCCCCCTTACACACACCTTCACCCTTCCTAATGGTGCTACTCAACGTGCGTTTTCTGAGTGGATGAACCACTGCATTCCTTTACAACAGCCTTGCTCGTAGCCATTGATAGCCATTGTTGTTATGTGCCTCCAAGTCGACTACGACTTATGGTGACCCTATAAATCAGTGACCTCCAAGAGCATCTGTCATGAACCACCCTGCACAGATCTTGTAAGTTCAGGTCTGTGGCTTCCTTGATGGAATCAATCCATCTCTGGTTTGGCCTTCCTCTTTTTCTACTTCCTTCTGTTTTTCCCAGCATTATTGTCTTTTCTAGTGAATCATGTCTTCTCATTATGTGTCCAAAGTATGATAACCTCAGTTTCATCATTTTAGCTTCTAGTGATAGCTCTGGTTTAATTTGTTCTAACACCCAATTATTTGTCTTTTTCACAGTCCATGGTATCTGCAAAGCTCTCCTCCAACACCACATTACAAACGAGTCGATTTTTCTCTTATCAGCTTTTTTCACTGTCCAACTTTCACATTCATCCATAGAGATCGGAAATACCATGGCCTGAATGATCCTGACTTCAGTGTTCAGTGATACATCTTTACATTTGAGGACCTTTTCTAGTTCTCTCACAGCTGCTCTCCCCAGTCCTAGCCTTCTTCTGATTTCTTGACTATTGTCTCCATTTTGGTTAATGATTGTGCCAAGGTATTGATAATCCTTGACAAGTTCAATGTCCTCATTGTCAACTGTAAAGTTGCATAAATCTTCTGTTGTCATTACTTTAGTCTTTTTGACGTTCAGCTGTAGTCCTGCTTTTGTGCTTCCCTCTTTAACTTTCATCAGCATTCGTTTCAAATCATTACTGGTTTCTGCTAGTAGTATGGTATCGTCTGCATATCTTAAATTATTGATACTTCTCCCTCCAATTTTCACACCTCCTTCTTCTTGGTCCAATCCTGCTTTCCGTATATGTTCTACGTATAGATTAAATAAATAGGGTGATAAAATACACCCCTGTCTCACACCCTTTCCGATTGGGAACCAATCAGTTTCTCCATATTCTGTCCTTACAGTAGCCTCTTGTCCAGAGTATAGGTTGCACATCAGGACAATCAGATGCTGTGGCACCTCCATTTCTTTTAAAGCATTCCATAGTTTTTCATGATCTACGCAGTCAAAGGCTTTGCTGTAATCTATAAAGCACAGGGTGATTTTCTTCTGAAGTTCCTTGCTCCATTCCATTATCCAACGTATGTTTGTGATATGATCTCTGGTACCTCTTTCCCTTTCTAAATCCAGCTTGGACATCTGGCATTTCTCGCTCCATATATGGCAAGAGCCTTTGTTGTAGAATCTTGAGCATTACTTTACTTGCATGGGACTGTGAAAGACCAACCCAAGTTGTTTTTTTTATTTTGACAAATTTGTAGGGCAGTACAATATCTCAGAAAGGAGATCAGGTCTCCTGCTCCCCTGGTGCATTCACTATAGCTGCCCAATTTCCCTGCTTTTTAAAGTTTGATAGAAATATCTGTTGGCTATAGGTACATTCTTAAATCGCAAGGTTTTTTACCTATTAGTGAATTTCCCTGCTTTTTAGTCTGGGAGGTAAAAAATGGGATCCTATTTCAAGTTTGCTGAGAAAGGATTGATCATTTGCATGCTTATTGAGTTCAGTGGGATTTATTCCCCTGCAATCATGCTTAGGATAGGTAAAACTGACCATGGAGAGGGAACCTGGAATGGGCAGGAGAGGAGGAAGGAGGAAGGGGGGAGGAGTGGAAGAAGGAAGGAGGAAGGGAGAGGAGAGAGGAAGGAGGGGAAAGACAGGTCTGATCATTTGCATGCTTATTGGGTTTAATGGGATGTACTCCTGTGCAATCATGGCTAGGATAGGTAAAACTGATCATGGGGGGGAGGAGGGAGAGGGGAGAGAAGAAGGAAGGAAGAAGGGGGAGAGGGGAGCAGAAGGAGTGGGAGGGGGGAGGCAGGGATTGGAAGGGGAGGGGGAGAGGTAAAGGAAGGGGGAGGAAATGGGCAAAAGGGAGGTGATGGGTGGAAGAGGAGGGGAGGGCAGTTTTGATTATTTGCATACTTATTGAGTTCAACTGGATTTACTCCCGTGAAATCATGCTTGAAAACGAAATGGACTGCCTTTGAGTCGATTCCAACTTATGGCGATGCTATGAATAGGGTTTTCATGGTCAGAGGTGGCTTATCATTGCCTCCCTCTGAGGCTGAGAGGCAGTGACTGGCCCAAGGTCACCCAGTGAGCTTCATGGCTGTGTGGGGATTTGAACCCAGGTCTCCCGTGGGTGGGCACTGGGCAGAGGGGAAGCCCCTCTCCTTTCCAAAAGGAAACATTGTGACTAGTATCATTCTTTTTCAGGGTTCCCCCCACTTTTTTTATTCCACAGCACGCACATGTAGCCTCCCACCCAAATTTAAACCAAAGCTGTCACTGGCCACATCCACACCAGACTGTTATTTCATTTCAGGCAGTCATGGCTTCTCCCAAAGTATCCTGGGAAGTGTAGTTAGTGAAGGGTGCTGAGAGTTGCTAGGAGAGGCCCTGTTCCCCCTCACAGAGCTTCAAACAGAGCGGCTGACTGTTAAACCAGTCTGGCCACTGGAGCTCTGTCAGGGGAATAGGAGTCTCCTCTCAGCACCCATCACAAATTACACTTCCCAGGATTCTTTGGGGGAAGCCATGACTGTCTAAATGTGCAGCTTGGGTGTGGCCCCCTGATTAGGCAAGTCAAGCAGCTGGGAGTCTGGCTTTTAGAACTCTGGCAGTTGGTTCTTACTGAGCATGCCAGACATTATCATTCAGTTCAATGCAAAATTTCTTAAATTAATTAAAAATCAACCAGGCATTTTTTTAAACTTTTAAACTTCAGAAGTATGGGGCAAGGTCAGTTTGGGATTACAGGTACTCTGTGAACTTGGCTGCTTTTTAATTAATTTCATCCGATTATGAGAACTCTGACAGAAAAAAGTCCAAAAGGGGTTTGGGTTTTTTTTCTCTCTTTTTATATTTTGAACTCTAAATTCTCTCTGACTGTTTTGTGCATCACCATGAAGATTTAGAGGGTTGTTAAGCAAGTGTTTCTGAGTTCAAGTTTTGTAAGGTTTTGGTTTGAAATGAGCTTATGGGAAGGATCAGAATGGCATACGTCTCCTCACTTCAAGAAGGATGCAGACAAACTGGAACAGGTTCAGAGGAGGGCAACAAGGATGATCAGGGGACTAGAAACCAAGCCCTATGAGGACAGACTGAAAGAACTGGGCATGCTTAGCCTGGAGAAGAGAAGACTGAGGGGAGATATGATAGCACTCTTCAAGTACATGAAAGGTTGTCACACAGAGGAGGGCCAGGATCTCTTCTCAATTATCCCAGAGTGCAGGACACAGAATAATGGGCTCAAGTTACAGGAAGCCAGATTTCGACTGGACATCAGGAAAAACTTCCTAAATATTAGAGTGAAACGACAATGGAACCAATGACCCAGGGAGGTGGTGGGCTCTCCGACAGTGAAGGCATTCAGGAGGCAGCTGGACAGCCATCTGTCGGTAATGCGTTGATTTGGATTCCTGCATTGAGCAGGGAGTTGGACTTGATGGCCTTATAGGCCCCTTCCGACTCTACTATTCTATGATTCTGTGGGGGGTATTTTCAATTTAACATTGCAGAATGCGAAAAATTCGTGCTGACTAAAGTATACAACAACTCTTGTGGCTGTATAGTAATTGGGTGTGGGGTGGGGAATAAGAACTCTGACTTAGAGGATTGGATATCAAACGTATGGGACGTAATACATATGGTGAAATTAACCAGTATCGTCAGAGTTAAGGTAGAAAGGAAGCCCAACAACATTTCTGTTGGAAAATCGAGTGCTTTCATTATGTGCTGGTGTAATAAAGAACAAGAAAAAATGAAGATCCATAGAAGAAATGCCATTTCTCACCATAGGAGACACACCAGCAGTACCCACAACAAGCAGCTCCCCCACCACCGCTGCCCCCATGACCACCGCTGTCATCACAGCAAGCAGCCCAGCCCCTCCCACCACAGGTTAGTTTCCTAGAATCGAGAGCTCGTTGCCACTGCAGTGCACTTCTGAATTATATGGGTGTCCGATACTTGATGGAGGTGGTACTCGTCCTGTATCCAGTCATTCTCCTGCACTGGGCAGGCATTGCTCTGGAAGCCCAGGGAATGGCGGCCCATTTGGCAGAGGCCTAGGGCTAGATTGGGGGCCTCCCCTGAGCTCTGGGGGCTGAAGGGAGAGCCAAGTAGTGCATTTCCGCTGATGGACGGATGCCCAGCCCCAATGACCTTGGGTTCTTCCTGCTCCCAATGTCCCCGGCGTGAACCTGCTGTGCTTCTGATGTCCTTCTCCTCCTCGCAGAGTCTTGCCTGGTGTCAGGAGACCCTCATTACTACACTTTCGACAGGCAAACCCATCACTTCATGGGCAACTGCACCTACACCCTCTCCCAGCTCTGCGACCCAAAGAGTTCCCTGCCCTATTTCAACGTGGAAGCAGCGAACGAACACAGATGGGGCAACACGCAGGTGTCCTACGTTCAGAGCGTGGATGTTGATGTCCTTGGCATCCGGGTGACGCTGGAGAAAGGAGGAGGAGCAAAGGTGCGTGGTGGCGCATGCGTTTGTTCTACTGAAGAGGGGATGTGTGCGTATAAATAACATCCCTCCAATGCCAGTCTCTGATGGCTGTGTCTGACTCTGCCTCCAGGTCAATGGGAAGCAAGCCATCGTCCCCTCCACACCGACGGCTGGAGTGCAGATTTTGCCCAGTGGCTTCTACACGGTGGTCTCCACGGACTTTGGGGTGAGAGTCAAGTTTGACGGAGACCATCAAGTGGAAGTCTCGCTCCCAAGTCCTTACAGGGGCCGGGTTTGCGGCATGTGCGGAAACTACAACGGGGACCCCACTGACGATTTCCTGAACCCGCGTGGGGAACCTGAGACAGACTCCACAAGTCTGGGGAACAGCTGGCAGGTCTCCAACCACACCAGGTTCGTGGCCCACATGGCAGAAGTCTGAATGTTTTTCCAAAGGTGGAACGTCAGGTACCTAATGCAGGTGGTGCTTTTGTCTCCCAGGTGTTCCTCAGGGCCCGATCCTGTCTGCACGGAGGCTGAGAAGGAAGCTGCCCAGAGCAGCAGCTTCTGTGGACTCATCACGGATGTGACTGGGCCGTTTAGACATTGCCACAGCGCCTTAGACCCAACAGGGCACTTCACCGGCTGCCTTTATGATCAATGCGCCCTGCACCTGGATCCGGGATCCCTTTGCAAGAGCCTGCAATCCTATGCAGATGCCTGTCGGTCCCTGGGGGTTGCTGTGCAGCCCTGGAGGAATGCCACCTTCTGCCGTAAGTTCTGTGGAATAGACTGCTCCGCAGCCTCGGGTGCAAAAGATCAGCTGAGGAAGGTTTTGGTGAGGGATGAACTACACGGGGGTCATGGTTTGCTTTTCACAAGAGTGAGAAAAGTGCTCCCGTGTCACTGCCTTTTCCAGGGACAGTGTTCAAGGCTGGGGGATCCCCTTTGGGTTGATGCAGTCTATCCCGCCAGCATCGTGTGATTCCCTCAGCAACAGAAATCCCCCTCCGTACATCAAATGTGCATCTAAACGGGCATATAAAGAAGGGAGGGGGGATGTCCCCTTTCCTAAGGCCAGCCGCTTGCACTGCGTTGCTCTCAGCCCAACGTAGGGAGGGGCGAGAAATTTGGTTCAGTTCCCATTTGCAGCTGAATTTATCAAGTCCGCACTTTCTGAAGCAATAGGAGAAGCAAACATCCCTCTAAATTCGCCCTGATTCAAATTTTGCAACGTGCCTCGCCAACCAACGGATGGTTACAAAAATGCCTGTCAGGGGAAAGCATGCCTAACAATTAATCTGTGAGCAAAGATGTGTACATTAGTCAAAACGGCCTTCAGAAATGTGTTTATCAGGAGACATTCACACTAAACTCCTGGAGAATTTCCATGAGGATATATATAAGATTTGAAAAATAAGAAAGTGGAAAACCCGAAACTGACAGGATTTTCCACCCCTAACCCGATTGCCTTGGAGATGGGGATGTTCATTCCTCTGCCCCCCACTACCACCTTTTTCAATGAGCATCATTGCTTCATTTGCCCTCAGTGATGTTATAGTCCAAGTCCAATTTGACTGACTATCTATCCTCTGGATGCCACTGGTACAGGACCGGCCCTGATCCACCTGCACAGAATTTTGTGTGGGAGTTCTTGGGATACGGTTTAAAAAATGTTCAAAATGGTTGTACCCCACATGATTGTATGGCTACATGTGAACATTTGCCAAGAGTCCCAGAAAAGGCTTTGGAGGGGTGGGGGTCACTTCTGTGACCGGCGAACCACAACGGCGTTGGTGTAATCAGGACAAGTTCAAACTATGTTGGCCTGTCATGATGACCATTGTGACAGCTGACTGTCTCTCACCCAACCTGCCATTGCAGCAGAGGGTCCGTAGACCAAGGCTGGAGAGCATACTTTTCATGCAAGACGCCCTATTTAGAACTCCAGAGAGCTGCTGCCAGTCAGAGCATGTAATGCTGGGCTGGATAGACAATAGTCTGAGCCAGCATAATATCATACATTCCTATAAATCTAAACAGTTTTAGGATACTGGATTCTGTAGCAATAAGGGTTATTTCTGACGTTTTGCCCGATAACGTAACGTATGTCTCATGGGGACTGTTCTTGTGAGAAAGGCTGGATATTTGGGATTGAGGCCTTACGAAGATCTGCTCCCTTTCTGCAGCCATTTCCTGCCCGCCCAACAGCCACTACGAGCCTTGCGTCAGTGCCTGCCCAGCTTCCTGCGCGGACCCAGTGGCTCCTGCCACCTGTAGCCTGCCGTGTACCGAGGCCTGTGCCTGTGACAGTGGCTTCCTCCTCTACAACGGCGCCTGCGTGCCCAGCCAGCAGTGCGGATGCTGGCACCAGGGCAAGCACTACCCCGTGGGCTCCGAGTTCTGGACCGATGACACCTGCTCCTCCAAATGCACGTGCCCCAGCCGAGGCAGCCAACTGATCTGCTCCGGCGCTTCCTGCCCAGAGGATCACTACTGCGGGGTCCAGCAGGGTGTCCCCGGCTGCTACGCTTATACATACGGGGTCTGCCGCGTCCACAACGACCCCCATTACAACACCTTTGACAAACAGACACACCACTTCATGGGGAACTGCACCTACACCCTGGCCAAGGTGTGTGCCAATGCCACAGGACTGCCGTCCTTCCGCATCGAGGCCAAGAATGAGCACCGTTGGGGGAACCCCTCCGTGTCTTACGTCCAGAGGGTCCTGGTGCAGGTTTTCGGGCAGAAGATTGAAATCCTCAAAAACCACCCGAGCCAAGTCCTGGTAAGTGTCCATCGTGCCTCTGCCAGGAAATGCTTGTAAGAAAATGGGGCATGTGTTCTCCTTTCACGGAGAACTACATCTAGTTGGGAAAGCTACACTTTGTCAAGCATGACGCACCTGGAATACAAGCAGGCTGCTCCCCCCTCACACACCCCTTCACCCTTCCTAATGGTGCTACTCAAGGTGCCTTTTCTGAGTGGACGAATCACTGCGTTCCTTTACAACAGCCTTGCTTGTAGCCACTGGTAGCCATATCCTCCAAGAGTTTGTCTAATCTTTTTAAGCCATCCGAGTTGGTGGCCATGAGTGCCTCTTGTGGGACCTATGTCCCCAAGGTCAGTCCCCACAGGTTCAGACCCTGGGAGCGTATATGTGAAATTAAGATGTTTTGCTCCAATGCGCATAACTTTACTTTCCCCATCTGATCCACGAGGTGTATTTCCTGTGTTCATAGATAGTTTTATGGGCTGAAATTTGGCATGAGGGTGTGTGTGCTCTCCTTGAGGATATCACCCTTTTGATCTTCAAGAATTCCAACCCTCTGCTGGACTCTCTGTTCCTTTCTGCAGGTCAATAAAATTTGGACGACTCTTCCGGTGCAGAGGCTTAACGGCTCCGTGAGCGTGGGGAGGAACGGACGGTACGTGACCCTGGAGACGAATTTCCGGCTGAGTGTCTCCTACGACACCGACCACTCAGTGGAAATCAGGGTGCCCAGTGCCTACTTCAACAGGACCTGCGGCATGTGTGGGAACTTCAACAACCGCTGGCAGGATGACTACATGATGCCCAATGGACATCAGGCCAAGGATTCCAATGAGCTAGGAACAAGCTGGCAAGTGCAAGGTGCAGAGTATGACCTCCCTGGTTGTGGTGTAGTACTACCACCCCAGCCCTGCACCCCAGAGCAGATGGATCTCTATGGGACAGATGCCTTCTGTGGGCTATTAACCAGCAGCCAGGGGCCCTTTGCAGTCTGCCTGTCGGTTATCAACCCTCTGAGCTTCTTCGAGAGCTGCGTCTTTGACCTGTGTGCCCTGAATGGAAACCAGGAGCTCTTGTGCAATGCTCTGGAGACCTACGCTGATGCCTGCCAAAGAGCTGGTGTGGACCTGCCTGGCTGGAGGAATGCCACTTTCTGCCGTGAGTAGGCGCCAGAAGTTATACTCAAGGATGGTTCTGGAAAGATACCCTCCACATTGCTTCCAATGGCTGAGGCCCATAAAGAGCAGGGTCAACTGACATCTTCCTGCTAGTTTAGGGACAGGAACTTTGCTCCTCTAGCGTATGCAAGTAAGACCCGGTTGACAACTCAGCTTAATTTTATGTATATACTTATTTAAGGGTCTCATATCCCACCTTTCCCCCAAGATAAACTGAGAGCAGCCTGCGACCCTTGAGGGCAGTGGTGGGGAATGATTGGCCCTGCAGTGTTGCTGACATACAACTCCCATCAGCCCCAGCAAGCCTGGCCAGTGGAGGATGTGACAGTCTAGTCCAGCCTTCCCCAACCTGGTGTTTGGCATCACCCACAGCCAGCTGCAGAAAAGGCTGATCTACATCGAGGTCCCACAGTGCAGGGATACAGCCCATGGCTTTGCATGTGTTAAGGGCCAGGTCGGTCCTGGCATTGCCCAGTTCACAGCTAGCCAAACTGGGGAAGGCCCTCCTTTGCCTTGAGTCTCGGAGAGCCGCTGGCACTCAGAGTAGAGTGGGGTGGGCCGGATGCCCTGACGTGTCCCACTTTCCTTCGCAGCGCTCCCTTGCCCTCCCAATAGCCACTACAAGCTATGCACCAGCCCCTGCCCAGCCACTTGTTCCAAGCCGCTGGCCCCAGAGCACTGCAGCGAGCATTGCGTGGAGGGCTGCGAGTGCAAGGAAGGGTTTGTCCTGAGCGGCGGACAGTGCGTGTCGGTGGAGGACTGCGGCTGCCTCGCGGGAGATGACTACTATGAGGTTGGTTGCCAGGGAGTGTCCAAGCCTTTTGGCCGCTGCAGAGTCTGCTGCAGCTGGCAGCCACCGCAGCCCTTTCTAACTGTTCTTCTCTGCCCATCTCCAACAGAAAGGGGAAACCTTCTGGCAGTCGGACTGCCTCGGCCGATGTCACTGCGCGGGAAATGGCAGCTTAGTTTGCAACGCGGAGACGTGCCAAAGGGGCCAGATCTGCAAGGTGCAGAATGGGATCCTCGGCTGCCACGTTCCAGACACGGCCACCTGCCACATTTATGGGGACCCACACTACACCACCTTTGATGGGAGGCTGTACCATTTCCAGGGGGCGTGCAACTACACAGCAGTGGAGACCTGCACAAACGCCTCCGAGCAGTTCTCTGTGACGACGAGGAACGAACATCGCGGGAGCGAGGCCTGGACAGCTCTCAACTCAGTGGCTGTGTCCTTCCAAAACCTGCACGTGGCCTTGAGGAAAAACAAAGAGGTCTATGTGAGTATTATCGGGCACCTAAGCAAGAGCCACACGGCATTGGGGTGCCTCTCTGGGGATTTCCAGCTACGCTGTCCTCTGGAGGATGTGTTTATTCAGCAGCATTCATCCTGATTTGCTTCTACAAAGTATTTATTTATTATTTATTTATTTGAAATATTTCTATCCCACCCTTCTACCCTACAATAGGGCACTCAGGGCGGCTACAATAAAATCGCACACATACATAATAAAATACACAATAAAAACACAAAACATTCCAGTAAATTAAAATGCATAAAATACTATTAAAATACATAACAGGCATTATGCATTATGCAGACACACAGAAACATACAGACACGTATATATGTGCATGAAGTATGTCCACTCTTTAGCGAGCATTCGTTCGCATGTGTTTGGGGGCCAGTTATAGGCCAAGGAACACTCACCCTTCGTTCATCCTGATTTCCTTGTAGGGGGTTTACACGTTTTCACATCAATCATTTATTTATCCCACACTTTTCAACGCATTTCCACCATCACTCTCCAAACCTCAAAAAGTCTGGTGGTGGTGGTGTTGTTTAAGTGGTTTCGTTGTGCTAAGGGCGACAGAGTCCTTGAATCCAGTTTAATATCACAATCCTTAAATATCCTGTACGGTCATGAATCTCTCCCTCAGGATAGTGATAATCTGGGGGCACTCTACGAGTGTGTGCCATCCACACGTCAGACCATCATAACCCTCATCACGAAATGGGTGCAGATATGTCAAAAAAAGAAGGAGATGGCCCTTAAGTGCTCACCAAGGTTGCGGAGGAAAAAGGAAATTGGGTCTTACCTCTCCATGCCCAACAGAGAGCTCTGGGAGGCAGTGATGATGACGAAGTTTGAGGTTTCACATGTCCTAAACTGAGGAACAGCTGGAATTGAACAAACGTGAAATATTGTGGGGCAGCTAACCAGTTGACAGGAAGGTAGTTCATGTCTTAGCAATTTTTGGTCACTAGCACAGACTATTCCAAAATATCTGTCTACGGCTATTGGATGCAGTTACTATAAACAGAGCCTCCACATCAAGCGGCAGTGTAGCTTTGATTTCCAGATGCTGGGCATGATCAGGGGATGGCATGATCTGCAAGCTCTGCTTGTGAGCTTACCAGGGGCATCTAGCTGACCACTGCTTAGAAAAAGGGTGGTAAGACACAGGGATGGTTGGACTACTCTAGAACTCACGGTTTAAGCTGGGCTCAGCTCTGGTTGTTGTAATTAGGTGGAATGATGATTGCTCTTCTCCTCTCCTAAGGTGAACGGAGCCAGAGTTGATCTTCCCATGGATCTGCGCTTGGGGATCAGAGTGGAAGAGAGACCTCCCTATGTGGTCGTTGCCAGCCCTTTTGGCTTTCTGGCCAAGTTCGACGGTGACCAGGAACTGTTTGTCCAGGTGGACGAGAGATACAAAGGGCATCTCTGTGGGCTGTGTGGCACCTACTCTGGCAGCCAGCTGGATGACTTCCAACGGCCAGACAAAATCCTGGAACATGACCCCAATGAATTTGGCAACAGCTGGGCCGTCACGGACGACCTCTGGACGTGAGTGCTGAAGCGAAGCAGGCCTTTGCAGAGTCCGGTTGCGAAGCACCACCTGCCACCCTCGATGCTTCTCTCAAGCCCAAACTGGGGTGGGGGTTGCTGCTTTGTTATCTTAGGGCAGGTTCTTGTTTTTTAGGTGGGGGGGGGATCTCTCCCAGTGTCCAGTCCTTTGATTTCCCTTGCAGTAGAAAGGGAGAGAAATTTGATTCAGCCAGCATTTAAGGGCAATTCTTACCAATTTGTGTTTTCTTAAACAATGTGCAAAGCATCTTGGCTGTCCAGCCACCTCTTGAAGGCCTCCATTGTTGGAGAGCCCACCTCCTCCCTGGGTCATGGGTTCCATTCTCGTACCGCTCTAACAGTTGGGAAGTTTCTCCTGAGGTTCAGTCGAAATCTGGCTTCCTGCCACTTGAGCCCATTATTTATTTATTTATTTATTTATTTATTTATTTATTTATTTATTGCACTTGTATACCACCCCATAGCCAAAGCTCTCTGGGCGGTTTACAGCAATCAAAAACATTAAAACAAATATACAATTTAAAACACATATTTCAAAAACAATGTAAAACAATTATTCCGTGTCCTGCACTCTGAGATGATCCTCTGTGTGACAACCTTTCAAGCACTTGGAGAGTACTATCATACCTCCCCTCAGTCCTTTCTCAAGGCTGAACATGCCCAGTCCTTTCAGTCTCTCCTCAAAGGGCTTTGTTTCCAGATCATCCTTGTTGCCCCCCTCTGAACCTGTTCCAGTACTTTGCATGGTTGTGATCTCAAGGGGAATTCTCTGCATGTGAAAGCCCCTTATACCAATCTATACACCAATCTATAAGAAGGGCTCTATTGGGTCAGACCTCAAACACAGTCTTGCTTTCCACTTTCTGCACATGAATCTGACTATCTTCTGCTGAATATCCAGTGGGAAATTGCTAGGAGTTCATCAAGTCACCCTCCTCCCTCCATCCTAAGGCAGACTCATTCATCTGACACAACTAACCCCACCCCACCCTGCCAGCTCCACAAGTGCCCCCCATTCCACTGCAGGCGCCACCCCAGCAGAGAGCACGAGTGGAGAAGGTTCTCTGCACTGTCAAGAAAGCAAAGAATGCGCTACAGAAGAAAGTGACTCCAGAAACACACCTGTGAGACCAAAACAAACTCCTCCTGGCCACTAGCCAGTCCATCATTTGCTTCTTTATTTTACCACGGCAAGGGCTGTGAGGCACAGAATTGCCATGGAAGGGTTCCCAGTGCTGTTCAGATGGCCCTTTATTGGTACCCTCTTTCCGGTCTGCAGGTGTGAACCCTCAACCGTTCCGCCGCCCTGTGACCCTGCGCTGGAGGCTGGTTTCGAAGACCTCTGCAAAGTGGTTCTGGCCACCGGGGGCCCATGTGAAGCTTGCCACAGGAGCATCCCACCTCAGCTCTACTTCGAAAGCTGCGTGTACGACCAGTGCGCCACCGGCGGAGACACAGGGCAGTTCTGCAAAAGTCTGGAAGCGTATGCCGCAGCATGCACAATGGCTGGCGTAGACCTTGGGGACTGGACGAAGGATACTGCCTGTGGTGAGTGGACCTTGAGTGGGAGGCGGGAGGGGTCTTCTCTTCTGTTCTGACCAACATGAAGTTGCCAACATGCAAAGGGAATCAGACCTTAGCAAGATGCACAGAAGACTTTCTGCTAGAAAGTTCTCCCATGCAGGGTTGTTGTTGGTAAGCTCAGAGTGTCGAAATGAGGAAACCAGACTCAGGATCACGGTTCTGCGTTCAGATTACGAAGTGTGAGATTCCGAAGCATCAGGGTTTCTCCCGCTTCCTTTTCTGTGTTGGGATCTGACCACCTTAATGTCCATCTTCCTGTTTTTTCCAAGCATTTTTGTTCTCAAACATCAAAAGTTTAAGGTCGTGTGTAATTGAACAAATCTTTTCAGTTTGCAGCTCTAATAAGATACCGGAATATAGGCAGTTGTTGTGCACTTCTGCAAAAGTGTTGAATCAGTTTGTAACGACAACGCAAAAGCTAGGCTGGCAATGATATCTGTGAACTATTCTGTCAGACACGTTCTCCTTCACGTGAGCCACGTTCTCCCGTAGTGCAAGGGGCCAGACGTTGTTCTTCTGTGTGGTCTCTAAAGAAAACCTCCATAGCTGTACACAATCTGACAGTAGGGTCCTTGAGCCGTAGTTTCGCGTGGAGGTGTAAGAACTGGCAAGACATCTTGGGCAAGTCCATTTCTTCTTCTACCAGTGTGTAAATTATTTCTTTGTTCTGAGAGTTGCCTCCAGTTCCACACTCCGCAGAAGCAAGTAAAAGCAACAGGTTTCTGTATGGATTTAAAGAGACTTGTAGAAGAATTTACTCAAAGACTGCACCCTGTTGTGGTCCTTCTTCCCCAGACCCAACCAAGCCCACACTCCCTCCTTCTCCAGTTCCTCCAGCTTCAACCAGTTCATTGCCTTCAGACTCAGAGGCAACCTCTAGACCACTGACAACACCGGGAACCCAGCCTCTGCCCACAGGTGAGCCACAACACAAGAGTCCCCAAGGGTAGAGGTGGGAAGAGGGCTGGGGGCAGCAGACTTTATTTTAGGGAGACTGTATCTTCTCCCGGCCCTTGTGCGGAGAGGGAGGCTGGGAGGCTGGGAGGGGGCACACCGCTCTCTGTCAAATGCATGCAGCAAGAGGATTCTAGGGGGAAGCTGCCCTTTGTCTCTGACCTCCATATATGATCTCTCTCTGTCTCTTTTAGGTCAGGTCACCAGTGAAGAACCCCCTCCTGAGACAAAGTCAACTCCTCTCCCGGAAACAACTGCTGCCACCGCAGAAACGACTGCCGGTAAGCATGGAACTGCCTGCCACAAGACGTGGTGCTGACTCCAGGCTTAGCTCTCTTCACTCCTCTGAAACTGAAACTGCACCTGAGTTCCTGATGCAAAGAGGGATGTGGGGAGGGGCCCGATGACATGGCTTGACTTCCCTGATGTTTGTGGCTCTTCTTCCCAGGCCCAGCCGAGCCCACGCTCCCTCCTTCTCCAGTTCCTCCAGCTTCAACCACTTCATTGCCTACAAAGTCAGAGGCAACGTCCAGGCCCGAGACAACACCTGGAAACCACCCTCTGCCCTCAGGTGAGTTATTTCAGTTGGGTGCATCCAGACTGTTCCTGGCTCCCCCCCACTTGACAGGGAGAAGGAAAAGCATGGAAAATGAGCCGTGCCAGTCATGCAGAGAGGCGGCTTGCAGGAGCCACAGGAGCAGAGCCCTGCCAGATTGTTCCAAAGGGACACAAAGTGCACTACCCCTGCTTCCAGCTGTGCCCAGCCAGATGTGGCTAGGAAGCCAGCAAGCAAAGTATGAAAGGGCAACATCCTGCCTCTTTCCTTGTCCCCAAGCAAGAGATATTCAGAGGTATACTGCCTCCAAACATGGAGGTTTCATTTAACTCATGGAGAAAGGGGTCTTAGAATCATAGGATCATAGCATAGGAGAGTTGGAAGGGGCCTACAAGGCCATCCAGTCCAACCCCCTGCTGAATGCAGGGATCCAAATCAAAGCATTCCCGACAGATGGCTGCCCAGCTGCCTCTTGAAGGCCTCCAGTGTCGGAGAGCCCACTACCTCTCTAGGTCATTGGTTCCATTGTCGTATGGCTCTTAACAGTTAGGAAGATTTTCCTGATGTCCAGTCGAAATCTGGCTTCCTGCAACTTGAGCCCATTATTCCATGTCCTGCACTCTGGGATGATCGAGAAGAGGTCCCGATCCTTCTCTGTGTGGCAACCTTTCATGTACTTGAAGAGTGCTATCATATCTCCCCTCAGTCTTCTCTTCTCCAGGCTAAGCATGCCCAGTTCTTTCAGTCTCTCCTCATAGGGCTTTGTTTCCAGTCCCCTGATCATCTTTGTTGCCCTCCTCTGAACCTGTTCCAGTAGGTCTGCATCCTTCTTCAAGTGCGGAGACCAGAACTGGATGCAGTATTCAATATGAGGCCTAACTAGTGCTGAACAGAGGGGAACTAGTACTTCACGCAATTTGGAAACTATTCTTCTGTTAATGCAGCCTAATATAGCATTTGCCTTTTTTGCAGCCACATCACACTGTTGGCTCATATTCAGCTTGTGTTCAATGACAATTCCAAGATCCTTCTCACATGTTGTACGGCTGAGCCGAGTATCCCCCATCTTAAAACTGTGCATTTGGTTTCTTTTTCCTAAATGTAGAACTTTGCATTTGTGCCTGTTGAATTTCATTCTGTTGTTTTCAGTCCAATGCTCCAGCTTATCAAGGTCCCTTTGAATTTTGTTTCTGTCTTCCACGGTATTAGCTATGTCCCCCATTTTGTATCATCTGCAAATTTGATAAGCATGCGTTGTACCTCCTCATCCAAGTTGTTAATAAAAATGTTGAAGAGCACTGGACCCAGGACCGAGCCCTGTGGTACCCCACTGGTTACTTCCGCCCAGTTTGAGAAGGAAACCTTGATAAGCAGTCTTTGAGTACAATTCTGGAGCCAACTGTGGATCTTCTTTTTTGAGAGGCAGTATGTAATCCTGCATGCATCATGTCATTCTGTGGTGTAAATTGAGATGGGGGAGAGATTTGATAGAGTTGGCATTTAAAGGCGGATTTGCCAAATTTGCACTTTCCAAACCAAGACACAAACTGACCCACAGACATGTTTTGAAATTTGCACTTCTCTGAATTTTGCAACGCAGTTCTCCTAAGTAGTTATTCCTATCCTACGGCAAAGTGTGCATTACAATGCATATATTAGAGAAAGCAGAATGCAGAAATGCATTATAGTGGGGAAGTGCCTACAACAATGAGTATATCAGACAATATTGCATACAAAAATGTGTATATTAGGACAAATTCACACAATAAACTTGCTGAGAACTTGTTTTAAAAAATCACAAATTGATGGTGAAATGTGAAGTGAATATAAGAGTGGAAGAATGAGACGCAGACAGAAGCCAAAATCCACAGATGTGCTCATCCCTTCATGTAAGCCAGCTGACCTTCAGAGAGAGTGCAGAAGTGCCGACTCCAAGTGAGGCAGTGAGGCTGTTGGGCAAAATCTCTTGGGCATATATGCCGGACTTACATCCTGTGTGAATCCAACACATAATTAGACTTTCCTTACTGCAGAAATTAAGTTTTACTAAGTGCAGAATTTTGCTTCAGTTTGCTACAGAATTTTTACTTTCATTTTATTTTAAGCAAGCATGGAGAGTATCCATAGTCAAAGAATCAAAACCTTAAGAAACAGAAATGGATCTCCAATGATCAGAACTCCACTGCAGGGTGAATGAAATATCCACCTTTCCTGCTCTGTTTCTTCATCCTCTGAGTCCACTGAGGCAGTAGATGTTGGGGGGGGGGAGCTGTGATCTTCATAGTCCTTTTGTGGGATTCATGGAAACAGAGTTGGTTGGATCCAGCCACAGGGAGGGCTCTTTTTTTATAAAAAACATTTCTATACCACTGTATCATAAAATATCAGTGCGGTGTACAACAGTAAAATGTAGAACACTATTAAAAACAATTCATAATAATAATAATTATTAAAGTGGCTTGCTAACGATACAGCTGCATAGGCCAGTCAGCATAAAAAGAGTTTCCAAGAGGCACCTGAAAGTCACACTTGAGGGTGCCTGCCAAATCTCTGCCAGAAGAGTGTTCCATAGTATGGGACCAGCGACAATAGATGCCCAACTTCTGGTGGAGGCCAGTGAGGCCTTGATAACACTCTGAAACACTTCTTAGATTCCTTGCTTCTGACTTGTGGATTTTGTGAGCGTCAAGCTCATGCCATTCTTTTGGAACCTGGAGGCAACTCAAACCAGACTTCTGTACTGACCACCAGATCATCAGTGGCTAATTTCTCATTCCTTTCTTTCAAGGCCGTGGCTCCTGTAGTGCTTCAGGGGACCCCCATTACACCACATTTGACGGCAGAGTCCACCATTTCATGGGCAACTGCACTTACACGTTGACCAAAGTCTGCACCAACCCCAGCAGCCTGCCAGAAGCCTTTGATGTCTCCACCACCAATGAGCACCGAGGCTCCAACAAGGCTGTGTCGTATGTCAACTCTGTTCACGTGGAGGTGTATGGCACCCGGATTTCTCTACTGAAGAACAGGAAAGTGAATGTAAGGCAATCCCCCTTTCATGCTAATATTTGCACAATTCTAACAGTTCTGGGTGCCACATGGAAGGCCTCAGAGAGAGGCTTTGATTTGGATTCCTGCATTGAGCAGAGGGTTGGACTTGATGGCCTTATGGGCCCCTTCCAACTCTTCTATTCTATGATTCTATGATTCCCTGCCAGGAAGGCTTGTAGTCAAGTGCACAAGAGAGGGAAAGAGGAGGGCAGGCTGGCAGTGGCCTTGAAAGTAGCAGAGCTCCTGTGATTCTGCAGGAATGCAGAGCAGCTGCTGAACCTGACATTAGCTGCAGAGTTTAGCTGCCTAAGAATCTCGACTTTCATTTTTCTTTTAAAACACAAGTTTCTAGCCCTTAAGGCTGAAACCGTGTGGGCAACACCTGGTAAAACTACAAGATGTGGAAGAGCTACTGAATAGCCATCATGGTCAGAATGGGTGGCATGTCTGTGTCCTGCAGAACTCCTTGCCTTTCCCTAAGAAAAGCCGAAGCGGAGTCAGTGAGGCAAAAGTGTAAAATTAATGTTTTCTTAGAGGTCCAGCCTAAACCAATCTTTAATTAACTGCCTGTGTATGCCCACTTCAGTTGCCCCACGCATCCCTCAAGGGCAGAGTGTACTTGCCTCTGGGGTTGGTTTAGGGGGAGAGCTCAATTAACAAAAAAGTATATCCAGTCATTTACGTGGTTAGCCTGCCTTGCCCTGCAGGTCTGGAGTGGGCAATACTTTAAGACTAACCTACATCCAAATAAAAGCAGACTAACAAGAGCATTCCCTGTGGAGAAACCTCCCGTCCTGAGGAGTCTGGGCATAGCCACCAAAACCTCCCATAGGAGAAAGACTTATTGTGGCCCAGACAAATAGATGCTCAGGCATCTAGGAGCAGAGAGTTCCCCAGGTGCAGGGCTGCCACTAATGACCCTTTTTGAGAGTCCATTTCTCTCTATCCTGGGAATGTGGAGGGAATAAGCAAGAGGGATTCCTGAACTGCCTTGAGTGACCTGCCAACTGGGACTGGGAGGCAGAGTTGTGGCCTCCAAGGTGTGCAGGGCTTAACTGTACCCTTTCCTCAGGTCAATGACAGCAGACGTAACCCACCTGTGTTCGTCGGGAACAACAAGATCATGGTGCAGAGCAGCGGCAACTACATTTTCTTGGAAACAGACTTTGGGCTGGGCGTCAGGTTTGATGGGAACCATTATGTGGAAGTATCGGTGCCTTCTGCTTACAAGGGACAGCTCTGCGGCCTCTGTGGTGAGTCTCAGACTCTTTGGCAGGACATGCTTTGCCACCTTCTTGCCTTCTAGGTCACACTTTATTAACACAGAATCATAACTTTGGAAGTGATGTCAAAGATCAGCTGGTCCAGTCCTCGGCCAGTGCAGGAAATCCACCATTAACCTGGTACATCCTTCAGTGCCCAGCAATCTGAGAATAACCTATTGTCTAGTCTTGTGTGGGGGACACAGTCAGCCCTCTCTGTCCTCCCCCCACCCCCACAGAGGGTTTGTTGCTGTTATTAAGGTAATGAGACTGGTCAAGGTTCATATATTCTATTTGGCAGATGCAAATACAATTTTATCAATTGTTTGGGGATAAAATGGAGTGTGGAAAATCAGAATTCTGAGCTTTACTAATGTATAGCAAAGATTCTTCAGCCTTTACCATCAAACCAACTTGTAGTTCTTTCCAGACTGCATTGCAGATGTCTTCTGTAAGCCACTTTCAGCAGATGGGAAAAGACATGGGCTTGAAATCAGTCAATAAACTCTGTGAGGTAGGCAAGTCAGTGTGGATCCCATCTTAGACATGGAACCGAGGGGAAGTGCATTCCCCAAAGACAAACCCCCCTTCCTCGCCCCCCCCTCCAGTCAATCTGTGGTTAAACAGTTTGAATTCTGGAGTTCAGCTCCAAAATAATATTCACCCTGGTGCAGCCCGTCTTTCACTGCCTTCAAGAGTGTTAGGTGAATCAGAGAATGAACTCTCATCCATGATCCAGTTTTGTTTCAGAGGAACTCTTCCATCCACCCACACCAAATGCATTTTTGACAGAGCTTCCGTTTCTATTTATTGTGCATTTGTTAGATTAGTACCCAACCTTTCCACCAAATGGCACTTAAGGTGGTGAAGAACAGTAAAATGAAAAGTAAAATATATATAGAGAAAAATAAAACATAAAAGCAGGTAAACAATAAAATGTGTTTGAAAACTTTTGAAATATTGTTGCCATGCTCATGGTGCATACAGCCCTGTGTCTTGTTCAGTATCCTAAAATCCCATAGAAATCAACCACACCTTGCTTTGCTGCTCCCAAATTTCTTGGCCTTCTTTACATCGCAGCATGTGGGGCAATGTACATCCCTCACTTTTCAGGATGGGATGGAAAAAGTGGGCATATTCGCTTCAGTTAAACATTCTGTGAGCGCCATTAATATTGGGTCAAGAATCTAGTTTGTTAGGATTGGAGATATCCCAGGTACCTGGTTGCCCTTGTGCCAGGCAAGTGGGCTGTAGTTCTCCCTACTGCTTCCATCCTGGGCAGCTCCCTATGGTGCTGTTTCTGCCCTCCCCATCTCTTTCTGCCCCCAAACAAAGTTCATGAGGCAGACAAGGGAAGCCCCCATCAGGCCATCTAGTGCAGCAGCAGTGATGTACAATCCTGCAGCTCTTCACCTGGCCAGAAGAGGGCAGCGGCTACTTATACATTCCCTGCTTCTCAAACCTGGGGTTAAAAACAGACCCAATGAAGAGTGGTTCTCCTTTGAGAGATAAATGTTTCACCTCGTTCTGTTTCTCATCCCCACAAAGGTAATTACAATGGTGATCCAAGAGATGACAACCTGACGCCTGATGGACAGCCTGCAGGCAATTCCGCCATCCTTGGGGACAGCTGGCTTGTCCCAGAAAACATGACAGAGTACGTGGGTGCCTTGCATGCTCTTGGCTGAGAGAGACACATTGTGGAGAGAGAATGTCAGGGAGCCCGTCGTCGTCGTCCATCCATAGCAGGATCCACCAGGGCTAGCTCCCTCTCTCATAAAGGGCACTCCCTTGCTGGCTGATAGGCCCCAGGATTGCCTTCTGTGGAAGTCCCTGCAGGAGGGGGAGGGGGCACTGGTGGCCCTCCAGGTGTTGTTGAACTTGAGTTCCCATCAGCCCGGGCCAGCAAGGCCAACAATCGGGGCTGATCATAGGAGATGGAGTCTAGTCTAGCAACATCTGGAGGGTCACAGGTTAGCCACTCCTGCCCTATTGGCCAGTATGTAGTGGGAAACCTTCCTTGCTGCCTTGGCCTGCAACACACGGCAAAAGAATTGCTGCTCAGCTTGCATCTGGGTTTAGGGCTGTATGTCCCGTGGAAGTTCACCCCAGAATGCTGATCTCTGGGTTTAGTCAGTTTCACAACTAATCAGGCAACACAGTGAAGTCAGTTTCACAACCCCACTAGAAGACATTCTGGCTTTGATTCCCCCCTACCATAGAATCCTGGAGTTGGAAGGGGCCTTAATTATTGTAAACCACCCAGAAAGCTTCGGCTATGGGGCAGTATATAAATGCAATACATAAATAAATAAATCCAGTCCAACCCCTTGCTCAATGCAGGAATCCAAATGAAAGCATACCTGACAGGTGCCTGTCCAGCTGTCTGTTGCACTAGTCTCCCACAGGTACAGCACAATTGTGCCTGCAGGAAGAAGGAGAACATCGCCACCCAGGGAAGGAGAGCCTGCTGTTGCTGCTGCTGTTGGAACACCATTTCCACCACCCTTCCCAGTGGGACTGCTGCCTGGCAGACGTGCCTCCTGCAGGACCAGGTCCCAGGTACCCAGCCAGCTGTGACTAATTTCCATCACCTGTCCCTCTTGGGAGGGATACATAAGCCGGCTGGCTGAGGTGGCCTGGGAGACCCAGTGCCTGCAGGAAGAAGGAGAACATCACCACCCAGGGAAGGAGAGCCTGCTGTTGCTGCTGCTGTTGGAACACCATTTCCACCACCCTTCCCAGTGGGACTGCTGCCTGGCAGACGTGCCTCCTGCAGGACCAGGTCCCAGGTACCCAGCCAGCTGTGACTAATTTCCATCACCTGTCCCTCTTTGGAGGGATACATAAGCCAGCTGGCTGAGGTGGCCTGGGAGACCCAGTGCCTGCAGGAAGAAGGAGAACATCACCACCCAGGGAAGGAGAGCCTGCTGTTGCTGCTGCTGTTGGAACACCATTTCCACCACCCTTCCCAGTGGGACTGCTGCCTGGCAGACGTGCCTCCTGCAGGACCAGGTCCCAGGTACCCAGCCAGCTGTGACTAATTTCCATCACCTGTCCCTCTTGGGAGGGATACATAAGCCGGCTGGCTGAGGTGGCCTGGGAGACCCAGTGCCTGCAGGAAGAAGGAGAACATCACCACCCAGGGAAGGAGAGCCTGCTGTTGCTGCTGCTGTTGGAACACCATTTCCACCACCCTTCCCAGTGGGACTGCTGCCTGGCAGACGTGCCTCCTGCAGGACCAGGTCCCAGGTACCCAGCCAGCTGTGACTAATTTCCATCACCTGTCCCTCTTTGGAGGGATACATAAGCCAGCTGGCTGAGGTGGCCTGGGAGACCCAGTGCCTGCAGGAAGAAGGAGAACATCACCACCCAGGGAAGGAGAGCCTGCTGTTGCTGCTGCTGTTGGAACACCATTTCCACCACCCTTCCCAGTGGGACTGCTGCCTGGCAGACGTGCCTCCTGCAGGACCAGGTCCCAGGTACCCAGCCAGCTGTGACTAATTTCCATCACCTGTCCCTCTTGGGAGGGATACATAAGCCGGCTGGCTGAGGTGGCCTGGGAGACCCAGTGCCTGCAGGAAGAAGGAGAACATCACCACCCAGGGAAGGAGAGCCTGCTGTTGCTGCTGCTGTTGGAACACCATTTCCACCACCCTTCCCAGTGGGACTGCTGCCTGGCAGACGTGCCTCCTGCAGGACCAGGTCCCAGGTACCCAGCCAGCTGTGACTAATTTCCATCACCTGTCCCTCTTGGGAGGGATACATAAGCCGGCTGGCTGAGGTGGCCTGGGAGACCCAGTGCCTGCAGGAAGAAGGAGAACATCACCACCCAGGGAAGGAGAGCCTGCTGTTGCTGCTGCTGTTGGAACACCATTTCCACCACCCTTCCCAGTGGGACTGCTGCCTGGCAGACGTGCCTCCTGCAGGACCAGGTCCCAGGTACCCAGCCAGCTGTGACTAATTTCCATCACCTGTCCCTCTTGGGAGGGATACATAAGCCGGCTGGCTGAGGTGGCCTGGGAGACCCAGTGCCTGCAGGAAGAAGGAGAACATCACCACCCAGGGAAGGAGAGCCTGCTGTTGCTGCTGCTGTTGGAACACCATTTCCACCACCCTTCCCAGTGGGACTGCTGCCTGGCAGACGTGCCTCCTGCAGGACCAGGTCCCAGGTACCCAGCCAGCTGTGACTAATTTCCATCACCTGTCCCTCTTGGGAGGGATACATAAGCCGGCTGGCTGAGGTGGCCTGGGAGACCCAGTGCCTGCAGGAAGAAGGAGAACATCACCACCCAGGGAAGGAGAGCCTGCTGTTGCTGCTGCTGTTGGAACACCATTTCCACCACCCTTCCCAGTGGGACTGCTGCCTGGCAGACGTGCCTCCTGCAGGACCAGGTCCCAGGTACCCAGCCAGCTGTGACTAATTTCCATCACCTGTCCCTCTTGGGAGGGATACATAAGCCGGCTGGCTGAGGTGGCCTGGGAGACCCAGTGCCTGCAGGAAGAAGGAGAACATCACCACCCAGGGAAGGAGAGCCTGCTGTTGCTGCTGCTGTTGGAACACCATTTCCACCACCCTTCCCAGTGGGACTGCTGCCTGGCAGACGTGCCTCCTGCAGGACCAGGTCCCAGGTACCCAGCCAGCTGTGACTAATTTCCATCACCTGTCCCTCTTGGGAGGGATACATAAGCCAGCTGGCTGAGGTGGCCTGGGAGACCCAGTGCCTGCAGGAAGAAGGAGAACATCACCACCCAGGGAAGGAGAGCCTGCTGTTGCTGCTGCTGTTGGAACACCATTTCCACCACCCTTCCCAGTGGGACTGCTGCCTGGCAGACGTGCCTCCTGCAGGACCAGGTCCCAGGTACCCAGCCAGCTGTGACTAATTTCCATCACCTGTCCCTCTTGGGAGGGATACATAAGCCGGCTGGCTGAGGTGGCCTGGGAGACCCAGTGCCTGCAGGAAGAAGGAGAACATCACCACCCAGGGAAGGAGAGCCTGCTGTTGCTGCTGCTGTTGGAACACCATTTCCACCACCCTTCCCAGTGGGACTGCTGCCTGGCAGACGTGCCTCCTGCAGGACCAGGTCCCAGGTACCCAGCCAGCTGTGACTAATTTCCATCACCTGTCCCTCTTTGGAGGGATACATAAGCCAGCTCGCTGAGGTGGCCTGGGAGACCCAGTGCCTGCAGGAAGAAGGAGAACATCACCACCCAGGGAAGGAGAGCCTGCTGTTGCTGCTGCTGTTGGAACACCATTTCCACCACCCTTCCCAGTGGGACTGCTGCCTGGCAGACGTGCCTCCTGCAGGACCAGGTCCCAGGTACCCAGCCAGCTGTGACTAATTTCCATCACCTGTCCCTCTTGGGAGGGATACATAAGCCGGCTGGCTGAGGTGGCCTGGGAGACCCAGTGCCTGCAGGAAGAAGGAGAACATCACCACCCAGGGAAGGAGAGCCTGCTGTTGCTGCTGCTGTTGGAACACCATTTCCACCACCCTTCCCAGTGGGACTGCTGCCTGGCAGACGTGCCTCCTGCAGGACCAGGTCCCAGGTACCCAGCCAGCTGTGACTAATTTCCATCACCTGTCCCTCTTGGGAGGGATACATAAGCCAGCTGGCTGAGGTGGCCTGGGAGACCCAGTGCCTGCAGGAAGAAGGAGAACATCACCACCCAGGGAAGGAGAGCCTGCTGTTGCTGCTGCTGTTGGAACACCATTTCCACCACCCTTCCCAGTGGGCCTGGCAGACGTGCCTCCTGCAGGACCAGGTCCCAGGTACCCAGCCAGCTGTGACTAATTTCCATCACCTGTCCCTCTTTGGAGGGATACATAAGCCAGCTGGCTGAGGTGGCCTGGGAGACCCAGTGCCTGCAGGAAGAAGGAGAACATCACCACCCAGGGAAGGAGAGCCTGCTGTTGCTGCTGCTGTTGGAACACCATTTCCACCACCCTTCCCAGTGGGACTGCTGCCTGGCAGACGTGCCTCCTGCAGGACCAGGTCCCAGGTACCCAGCCAGCTGTGACTAATTTCCATCACCTGTCCCTCTTGGGAGGGATACATAAGCTGGCTGGCTGAGGTGGCCTGGGAGACCCAGTGCCTGCAGGAAGAAGGAGAACATCACCACCCAGGGAAGGAGAGCCTGCTGTTGCTGCTGCTGTTGGAACACCATTTCCACCACCCTTCCCAGTGGGACTGCTGCCTGGCAGACGTGCCTCCTGCAGGACCAGGTCCCAGGTACCCAGCCAGCTGTGACTAATTTCCATCACCTGTCCCTCTTGGGAGGGATACATAAGCCGGCTGGCTGAGGTGGCCTGGGAGACCCAGTGCCTGCAGGAAGAAGGAGAACATCACCACCCAGGGAAGGAGAGCCTGCTGTTGCTGCTGCTGTTGGAACACCATTTCCACCACCCTTCCCAGTGGGACTGCTGCCTGGCAGACGTGCCTCCTGCAGGACCAGGTCCCAGGTACCCAGCCAGCTGTGACTAATTTCCATCACCTGTCCCTCTTGGGAGGGATACATAAGCCAGCTGGCTGAGGTGGCCTGGGAGACCCAGTGCCTGCAGGAAGAAGGAGAACATCACCACCCAGGGAAGGAGAGCCTGCTGTTGCTGCTGCTGTTGGAATACCATTTCCACCACCCTTCCCAGTGGGACTGCTGCCTGGCAGACGTGCCTCCTGCAGGACCAGGTCCCAGGTACCCAGCCAGCTGTGACTAATTTCCATCACCTGTCCCTCTTGGGAGGGATACATAAGCCGGCTGGCTGAGGTGGCCTGGGAGACCCAGTGCCTGCAGGAAGAAGGAGAACATCACCACCCAGGGAAGGAGAGCCTGCTGTTGCTGCTGCTGTTGGAACACCATTTCCACCACCCTTCCCAGTGGGACTGCTGCCTGGCAGACGTGCCTTCTGCAGGACCAGGTCCCAGGTACCCAGCCAGCTGTGACTAATTTCCATCACCTGTCCCTCTTGGGAGGGATACATAAGCCGGCTGGCTGAGGTGGCCTGGGAGACCCAGTGCCTGCAGGAAGAAGGAGAACATCACCACCCAGGGAAGGAGAGCCTGCTGTTGCTGCTGCTGTTGGAACACCATTTCCACCACCCTTCCCAGTGGGACTGCTGCCTGGCAGACGTGCCTCCTGCAGGACCAGGTCCCAGGTACCCAGCCAGCTGTGACTAATTTCCATCACCTGTCCCTCTTGGGAGGGATACATAAGCCGGCTGGCTGAGGTGGCCTGGGAGACCCAGTGCCTGCAGGAAGAAGGAGAACATCACCACCCAGGGAAGGAGAGCCTGCTGTTGCTGCTGCTGTTGGAACACCATTTCCACCACCCTTCCCAGTGGGACTGCTGCCTGGCAGACGTGCCTCCTGCAGGACCAGGTCCCAGGTACCCAGCCAGCTGTGACTAATTCCCATCACCTGTCCCTCTTGGGAGGGATACATAAGCCGGCTGGCTGAGGTGGCCTGGGAGACCCAGTGCCTGCAGGAAGAAGGAGAACATCACCACCCAGGGAAGGAGAGCCTGCTGTTGCTGCTGCTGTTGGAACACCATTTCCACCACCCTTCCCAGTGGGACTGCTGCCTGGCAGACGTGCCTCCTGCAGGACCAGGTCCCAGGTACCCAGCCAGCTGTGACTAATTTCCATCACCTGTCCCTCTTGGGAGGGATACATAAGCCGGCTGGCTGAGGTGGCCTGGGAGACCCAGTGCCTGCAGGAAGAAGGAGAACATCACCACCCAGGGAAGGAGAGCCTGCTGTTGCTGTTGCTGTTGGAACACCATTTCCACCACCCTTCCCAGTGGGACTGCTGCCTGGCAGACGTGCCTCCTGCAGGACCAGGTCCCAGGTACCCAGCCAGCTGTGACTAATTTCCATCACCTGGCCCTCTTGGGAGGGATACATAAGCCAGCTGGCTGAGGTGGCCTGGGAGACCCAGTGCCTGCAGGAAGAAGGAGAACATCGCCGCCCAGGGAAGGAGAGTCTGCTGCTGCTGCTGCTGCTGCTGCTGCTGCTGCTGCTGCTGCTGCTGTGGGATCACCACCTCCACCACCCTTTCCTGTGGGACTTCTGCCTGGCAGACCTGCATCCTGCAGGACCAGGTCCCAGGCACCCAGCCAGCTGTGACTAATTTCCATCACCTGGCCCTCTTGGGAGGGATACATAAGCCAGCTGGCTGAGGTGGCCTGGGAGACCCAGTGCCTGCAGGAAGAAGGAGAACATCGCCGCCCAGGGAAGGAGAGTCTGCTGTTGCTGCTGCTGTTGGAACACCATTTCCACCACCCTTCCCAGTGGGACTGCTGCCTGGCAGACGTGCCTCCTGCAGGACCAGGTCCCAGGTACCCAGCCAGCTGTGACTGATTCCCATCACCTGGCCCTCTTTGGAGGGATACATAAGCCAGCTGGCTGAGGTGGCCTGGGAGACCCAGTGCCTGCAGGAAGAAGGAGAACATCGCCGCCCAGGGAAGGAGAGCCTGCTGTTGCTGCTGCTGTTGGAACACCATTTCCACCACCCTTCCCAGTGGGACTGCTGCCTGGCAGACGTGCCTCCTGCAGGACCAGGTCCCAGGTACCCAGCCAGCTGTGACTAATTTCCATCACCTGGCCCTCTTGGGAGGGATACATAAGCCAGCTGGCTGAGGTGGCCTGGGAGACCCAGTGCCTGCAGGAAGAAGGAGAACATCGCCGCCCAGGGAAGGAGAGCCTGCTGTTGCTGCTGCTGTTGGAACACCATTTCCACCACCCTTCCCAGTGGGACTGCTGCCTGGCAGACGTGCCTCCTGCAGGACCAGGTCCCAGGTACCCAGCCAGCTGTGACTAATTTCCATCACCTGGCCCTCTTGGGAGGGATACATAAGCCGGCTGGCTGGGGTGGCCTGGGAGACCCAGTGCCTGCAGGAAGAAGGAGAACATTGCCACCCAGGGAAGGAGAGCCTGCTGCTGGAACACCACCGCCACCACCCTTCCCAGTGGGACTGCTGCCTGGCAGACGTGCCTCCTGCAGGACCAGGTCCCAGGTACCCAGCCAGCTGTGACTGATTCCCATCACCTGTCCCTCTTGGGAGGGATACATAAGCCGGCTGGCTGAGGTGGCCTGGGAGACCCAGTGCCTGCAGGAAGAAGGAGAACATCACCACCCAGGGAAGGAGAGCCTGCTGTTGCTGCTGCTGTTGGAACACCATTTCCACCACCCTTCCCAGTGGGACTGCTGCCTGGCAGACGTGCCTCCTGCAGGACCAGGTCCCAGGTACCCAGGCAGCTGTGACTGATTCCCATCACCTGTCCCTCTTGGGAGGGATACATAAGCCGGCTGGCTGAGGTGGCCTGGGAGACCCAGTGCCTGCAGGAAGAAGGAGAACATCGCCACCCAGGGAAGGAGAGCCTGCTGCTGCTGCTGCTGTGGGATCACCACCTCCACCACCCTTCCCTGTGGGACTTCTGCCTGGCAGACCTGCATCCTGCAGGACCAGGCCCCAGGTACCCAGCCAGCTGGGACTGATTGCTACCACCTGTCCCTCTTTGGAGGGATACATAAGCCGGCTGGCTGGGGTGGCCTGGGAGACCCAGGGCCTGCAGAAAGAGAACATCGCCGCCCAGGGAAGGAGAGTCTGCTGCTGTTGCTGCTGCTGCTGTGGGATCACCACCTCCACCACCCTTCCCTGTGGGACTTCTGCCTGGCAGACCTGCATCCTGCAGGACCAGGTCCCAGGCACCCAGCCAGCTGTGACTAATTTCCATCACCTGGCCCTCTTGGGAGGGATACATAAGCCGGCTGGCTGAGGTGGCCTGGGAGACCCAGTGCCTGCAGGAAGAAGGAGAACATCACCACCCAGGGAAGGAGAGCCTGCTGTTGCTGCTGCTGTTGGAACACCATTTCCACCACCCTTCCCAGTGGGACTGCTGCCTGGCAGACGTGCCTCCTGCAGGACCAGGTCCCAGGTACCCAGCCAGCTGTGACTAATTCCCATCACCTGTCCCTCTTGGGAGGGATACATAAGCCGGCTGGCTGAGGTGGCCTGGGAGACCCAGTGCCTGCAGGAAGAAGGAGAACATCACCACCCAGGGAAGGAGAGCCTGCTGTTGCTGCTGCTGTTGGAACACCATTTCCACCACCCTTCCCAGTGGGACTGCTGCCTGGCAGACGTGCCTCCTGCAGGACCAGGTCCCAGGTACCCAGCCAGCTGTGACTAATTTCCATCACCTGTCCCTCTTGGGAGGGATACATAAGCCAGCTGGCTGAGGTGGCCTGGGAGACCCAGTGCCTGCAGGAAGAAGGAGAACATCACCACCCAGGGAAGGAGAGCCTGCTGTTGCTGCTGCTGTTGGAACACCATTTCCACCACCCTTCCCAGTGGGACTGCTGCCTGGCAGGCTGAGGTGGCCTGGGGTTTTGTCTTTTCTTTTGTTTGTGTTTTCTTTTGGGTGCCATTGGTTTTAGCTATGGGGGTTCAGCTTCGTTTTATATTGTAGTTCTTGGGTTTTTATGTAGTTTGTATGTTGTATTTTACTTGATCTTGTACGCCGCCTAGAGTGGCCGCTTGTGCTGCCAGATAGGCGGCCTAGAAATAAATTTTTTTATTATTATTATTATTAAATAGTGTGTGCAGCGTATAGCTGGAGGATTGCAGCTTTAGAGGATTATTTACAGCAGGAACCTATACCACACAACCTCGCACAGCTGTCCTTGCAAGTATACACTGCTGTTTTCAGTGTGACCTACCCATTAAATAGCGAAGTGAAGTGCGCAGGTTGAGGAAACCTCATTCCAGGAAGCAATTCATTAAGACTGAACTAGTAGAACAGGTGGAAGAACTTATGGTGCAGGACCTGAATGGGCTCTGAAGCAGGAAGCGCATGGCAAGTCACCACTTCATCCTTTCCCAGCAGCACATTTCCCTAGCCACACCTCCAATTGCATGGCTATTCTGCTGTTCCTTCCATAATGGATTTTCTGCAGGGAAATGGTGAGAGGGGGACACATAGTGGTGAATGGGCATTAAAAGCCTCCTCTGAAAGCCCTTTAGGGCAAACTCCAGGGAGGCCGCCTCACAATCACGAATCTGTCGCAGAACCTTTTTTTTTTTTTTGCATCAGGCTGACTCCATATAGAAATGATAAAATTTGGTGTTTATATGCCATGTCAGTGTGTTCAAAGTACTTCACAAACATCATTTCAGTTATCCTTCCATGCAGCTGGTGCTGGGAAAGTGCATGTTAAAAATGATTCCTTCCAGTGCCAGTTCAACCCCTCCAAAAAGGAACTAATTCTGCCCCAGTTCCATTGACCACTTCATCCATATGGTTCTCAGTATATTCTTTCAGCCTTCAGAATTTTATAAGCTGCTTTGCTAAAGTATAAAATACACTTAAGAAAACTAAGTAAACATCAAAACACGTTGTGCTGCAAACAGTTGTTTTATTTATTTCCCCTAACAATTACGACCGTCAAGCTTTAAACAGCAGCGTCACTTTACAAAGAGATAAAAATGACAAATGCCTTGAGGAAGGCATGAGCTCAGGAGGGAGCGCTGCAGCCACCTGACAGGGATCCCAAAAAAGGATTCCGATGAAAAGTGCAAACTAGGGCCATAGCTCAGTGGTAGAGCAGCTTTGCATAGAGAAGATCTTGGGTTCAGTCCCCAGTGGCATCTCCAGAGAGGGCTGGGAGAGACCCCTATCTGAAACCGTGTAGAGCTGCTGCCAGTCAGTGCAGACAATAATGACCTAGATGGACCAGCAGCCTGACCCAGGATAAGGAGCTTCCTGTGTTCTGGTGCTGTCCTACTTGACTTGTTGAAAATGCCCCTAAATTTATTTATTTATTTATTGCATTTATATACCGCCCCATACCCAAAGCTCTCTGGGCAGTTTACAACAATTAAAAACATTAAAAACAAGTATACAAATTTAAAACCATACCAAATTAAAACCCATAAAAACCGATAGGCAAAATGCATGCTATTCAAATGCTGTTAAAATGCCTGGGAGAAGAGGAAAGTCTTGACCTGGTGCTGAAAAGATAACAGTGCTGGTGCCAGGCGCACCTCGTCAAGGAGATCATTCCATAATTTGGGGGCCACCACTGAGAAGGCCCTCTCCCTTGTTGCCATCCTCTCAGCTTCCCTCGGAGTAGGCACCCGGAGGAGGGCCTTTGATGTTGAGCATAGTGTACAGGTGGGTTCGTGAGAGGCATTCCATCAGGTATTGTGATTCCAAGCTGTGTAAGGCTTTATAGTTAAAACCAGCACCTTATAATATATATATATTATATATATATATATATATGCAATATAAACTCTCAAATACATGGGGGGGAGTGCTCATACCCCCCTCCCTCCTAGTCTGCCCCACAAAACAAAATGTGGCCCTATAGACGATGAAGCTGCTGCACCAAAGTCATTTCTCTTCTCATGGGCAGATGTCACAGCTCTCCAGAACCTCTTTGCAAACCAGAGCTGGAGAATGAAATCCGCAGAGACTCTGCATGCAGGATGATCACTGATCCAACAGGTAGGTAGATTTCTGATGGCTAGCAAGTGCATCAGTGGGGGGAGGGACTGCCACAATGGATCTTGAGCTCAGTCTTGAGCTCAGTGGGGAAGTGGCTCTCATGCTAACAGGCTGAGCTTGCTTCTTGTTGATTCGTTTCTGGTCGGCTCCAGGTTGGCTCTGAGGCCCCGTTGAAGCACCAGGGCTCAGTGGCAAGGGGGAGATTATTTGCACTCAGAAGCCTCTGAGTCAAATTTGTGGCATTCCCAGCTAAAAGGATTTGGATAGCAGGGTGGGTGTGGGGGGTGCACTTCCAGACTGTTACTATTTTTGGGTAGGAGTCCATCACATCCTGGCAG
This sequence comes from Rhineura floridana, assembly GCF_030035675.1. Taxonomy (NCBI): domain Eukaryota; kingdom Metazoa; phylum Chordata; class Lepidosauria; order Squamata; family Rhineuridae; genus Rhineura; species Rhineura floridana. The sequence goes on from NC_084486.1 coordinate 153,841,771, forward strand.
ATTCATGCTGCACAATTAAAGCTGATTTAGTGCTCTTGCCAAACAGGTCTGCTTTTCCCAAAAGATGGGATAAAGGCTTTTCCTAATAAAGTGTACTGGAAAATGTGGGATAACGCTTGCTTGACACAGCATCATCTAATCTCCCCCCAAACAAATTGTGATGAAAGTTCTGTAGTTCTAATCTCTCTGCAAACAAATCAGGCTGAAAGCGCATTATGCAGATGCTCTGGAAGCGACCTGGGACAAGACTCTGCGACAGCCATTGCAACCCACCCGGACAGACCAATCCCACCCACCCGGCTCACCTACTCAGGCAGATGTTTTTGGCCAACTTCCTTCTGCCAGCGCTGAGGATCTTGCAGGCTTTTGCTAGAGGAGGCATTCCAGTTACAGACCTACAGACATGACTTCCCCCAAAGAATCCTGGGAACAGGGTAGCTTGTTAAGAGTGTTGGAAACTGCAGCTCTGTGTGGGGTAAACCACAGTTTCCAGGAAACTTTGCGGAAAGTAATGTGCTGTACATGTATGGCGTGCACACACAGCCCTAATTTGCCCTGCGATATATACCTGCTTCTGCAACATTCAAGAGCCAGGGGGTGTCAGGCTGAGAGACTGAGCTCTGTGGGGCTCTCCCTGTGTGGATAACATCTCTCTCTCTCCCCCCCTCTCTCTTTCACAGGCATCTTCAAGGACTGCCACAGTGTGGTAGACCCAACAAATTCCTTTGAGAACTGCATTTACGACGTGTGCCTCTCCAACGGGCAGCAGGCATCCCTCTGCAACGGGTTGCAGGCCTACGCAGAGTCCTGCTCCAATGCCGGAGTGTGCGTGGAGTGGAGAAACGCCACCCTCTGTCGTGAGTAGTGCGATAAAGCCTGGCTAGTGCTGCCCCCCCTGGCTTTGGCAATATCAGGAGTGGGGAGAGGGGACTTGGCAGGACCAGGTTGGGGGGGGTGGGGGAACGACCACAGCAGGAGAGCTTGAAATATCATGTGGTCCAGGACACAAATGGCAGAAGGTAAATGGGCAAGATCAAGAAAAGAGCAAAGAAAGGATTGCGAGGTTGGAGGAGCAGGTCCCCTAGGAGGAAAAGAGAGGACTTCGGGGGCTTTCTAGCCTCATCTCAAAGGGATATTGTAGAGGTAGGAAAGGTTTTTAAAAAGGGCAACCCAACGATCAAAGGGCCAAAGCGACTCCCCTGTGAGGAAAGGATGCTGCATTGAGGGCTGTTTAGTTTACAGGAAGGGTGACAGGGAAGAAGTGTACAAAAATGATGCATGGCATGAAGAAAGTAGGTAGAGAAGGGCAGGGAAACCTGTGGTCCACCAGACGTTGCCAGATTCCAACTCCCATTGCCCTCAGCCGGCATGGCCAACGGTCAGGAATGATGGAAGGAGCACTTCAGCAAGATTTGGAGCCCCAGAATCTTCCTTCTTTGGGTGAGGTGGGAGGGGGGGGGTTCCTACGTTCTTTCTGTTGGTGCTTCAGGATCAAGAGTAACATCATTAAAGGGAGAGGTTACTTGTTGATGTCTCCATAGGGCACTTGTGCAAATTATCTGCTTGAGGGCGGGGAGGGCGTCAGGAGCAGGAAGCTGGTAGCATGTAAAAGCACATCTTGGCGATGGTGCCAGGAACTTCCCTGTGACTTTCTCTGCCCTGTTCTTCCTTGCAGCCATCACCTGCCCTGCAGGGAGCCACTACAGAGGCTGTGGGAAAAGGTGCGCTCCCAACTGTGTGACCCCCTCGGTGCTCAGCACCTGCAGCCCGTTAGCAGTGGAAGGGTGCTTCTGTAACGAAGGCTTCATCCTGAGTGGGGACAGATGCGTCCCTGAGAGCAGCTGTGGCTGCATCGATCGCCAGGACAAATACTATCAGGCAGGTTCTTCCTGAATCGTTGAGGCTGGGTTGTGGGGAGGGTGACCTGGGTTTCATTTCCACTGTGCAAGTCTCTTTGGTGCAACCACTGCTTGCCTGCACAGACTGGCAATCCATTGTAAGCAATGGCGAGGAATATGAGGCCGACCAGGGTCTGGGTCTGGAAAAAGGCACCTGCCACATGTGAGGCTCAGAGGACAAGGGGTTGGGGCAGGAAAGCCAAGGAAGCGACTCAAGGAGATTTGGTCCAGTTGGGAAGCGGAAAGGCATCCTCCCGAGTTGCAGGAGGCAACAGGAAGGGAGCAGGACTTGTCCAGAGCTGGTGACTTCTGGGGCCATGGACTGAGGGGCAAAATGTGGAATCAACCCTGCCCTTTGCTCTCGGACCGCTCGGGGTCCCTGGGTCCGGTCTCTCAGGGGGTCCAGCCCACCCGTGACTCTTCCCTCTTCTCCTCCCTCTGGCAGCTGGGCGAGAGCTGGTTCACCGATGGGACCTGCGGCGAGCGCTGCACCTGTGGGCCAAAGAACAACATCACGTGCACCCCGTGGGATTGTGGGGTGCTGGAGAAATGCAGCACCCAGGAGGGAGTTCTGGGCTGCCACACCAGCAGTGAGTTTGGTGATGGGCAGTAGCCCTTGCAGTGGGCATACATCGGGGGCAGAGTCCTGTTGGGGTGGGGCGTCACCATTGCATCCAGGCAAAAGGTGGGCCTGGGGGAGGGCGTTCTGGCCTTTTGAGCGGGAGAAAGATGGGCAATAAATATTACAAACAAACAAATGAAACTTGCCTGTCAATGGCGCCATCCTCAGCTGAAAGGGAGCCAGCGTGCTCCAGCACATGGAGTCCTTCCTCAGTCTTGGGTGCAGTGTGGGGAGGGGGCTGGCTGCACTGATTACTCTTGGCTTCAGTCCTCTGTCTTTAAAGGGCTCCTGCTGGGAGGAAGGGTGGGATAGGAATCAAATAATAATAAATAAATAAAATGGGGGCAGCATCGAAACAGGCACTCTTCACATGTTCCTCTGAGCTCTTGCGTGTCCCTGTGTGCCCTGCAGGCCGAGCATCCTGCCATGTGGTTGGAGACCCCCACTACTACACCTTTGACAAAGTGATGCACACCTTTCTGGGCACCTGCACCTACACCCTCGTCACAGTCTGCAGCAGCAACAGCAGCGTCACGCCCGTCACCATCAGTGGCAAAAATGAAGACCGAGGCCAAAGAGGTGCCACCTACCTCCGGGAGGTCTATGTCGACGTGTATGGCACCCGGGTCACCCTACAGAAGAACAAGAGGATCCTGGTACGGAAGGGCAGCAGGGCAGCAGGGGAGCCGGGGTTGTTGTATCCATCCCCTGTCACTTGTGACTGGTGCATGCATCGAGATGTTTAGCCCACCCAGCCCCAGAGGCTCTTCTGGTGAATGAACACATGAGAAATGATCAATTGGATAGACAAAGCATGTACAATGAGGGACGGATTCACCTCCCCACTGTTCATCCACCACGTCATCCACCCTGAATGCTGCTCCAGATTTTTTTTAAAAAAATGAACTGGCTTCTTTCAGTACTTCAGAGATTTGGGGGGATTTAGCTGAGTCTCTGGGGGAGACCCCCAGCACCCAGGAATGCCTCTCTGAGGGCACCCTCATTATCTTAAGTTGCTATTCCTACAAAGGAGGGATTAAGAGAGCATGCCTCCCCCCTCCCCCCCAAAGCATTTTAAAGTCTATGATGAATGAATTTATCATAGAAAAATATTGACCAGTCAGGGACTGTATGCAGCCCAGAGGATTAATCTGGTGAGGAAGTAAGTGCCAGGAAACTCTGTGGGTTTCATGGATGGAACGAAATCATCGCTCCAGTTTTTCTGGCCTTCACGATGTAATGACATCTTCTCGTGTGTGTGTGTGTGTTGTGTGTTGTGTTGTGTGTGTGTGTAAAATCCTGCCTATGAGAAGGTCTCTCCCCCCCACTAACAGATGCCTTTTGCCCCCCAGTTCAACTATGAGAGAGTCTACGCACCTGTGGAGAGCCGCTCCCCCCGAGGAAACTCCGTGGCTGTGGGGAATGTGGGGAATTACATGGTGGTGGAGACCAACTTTGGGCTGGTGGTGAAATACGACGGGAACCAGTACTTGGAAATCAGCCTACCTGGCACCTACTTCTCCCAGGTGAGCAGCACGCAGGAAGCTTCATTCAGCTGCCCGAGAGAGGCCAGCTTTGCAAGGGCCGTCGCTCGGGGGTTGGGCACCTGCTTGCCATCTGGAAGGTCCCAGATTCAGTCCCCAATCACCTCTCCAGGCAGGACTGGGAGGGACTTCTGCCTGAAACCATGGAGAGCCATTGCTGCCCGTCAGTGTGGACAGTACTGAGCAAGATGGGCCAATGGTCTGACGTGATATCAGGGAGCTTCTCTGCCTCTTGGAAGCAAATGCTGTCCCCTGTTGCCCTGGTCCAGGACCCCCAAGGCTCCGCCGGGGCTTGGTTGGTGGCTTGCGTGAGCAGGCACGTGCCAGGTCTCGCCAGCATAGGCCAAGGCGAGGTCCTCTATGCTGATGGGAACTGGTGCCAAAGTTCCCCCCAGGCCAGCAGCATCCAGCCAGCTGCCCCATCCCAGACGCTCAAGCAGGACGCAAAGTAAGAGGTCTCCGTTGCTGCTGCATCCCAGCCATTGGCAGAGATAGCCCTGCTTCTGAACATGGAAGCTCCATTTTAGTGATCATGGGTAATGAGAGATCTTGAGAGACCTTGCCTTCTCCTCCTTCAGGAGATGGTCTAATCCACCTCTAGAGCTACTGGCATCGCCACCCCCTCCGGCAGGGAATCCCAGGAGGAGGTTGTCAACAGCAGTCAACAGACTCGGCAAAGGATGTCTGGTGGGGGGAGGGACATTCCCGGGGCTGTGGACTATGGAAGGGGATGGATGGATGGATGAATAAGGCAAGGGTCGTAGCCCAGTGGCAAGAGCACCTGCTTTGCATGCGCAGGATTCCACGTTCAGTCCCCGTTGGCATCTCCAGGTAGGGCTGGGAACTGCCCTCCATCGGAAACCTTAGGGAGCTGCTGCCAGCCAGTGTAGACAAGACTGGGCTAGATGGACCAATTGCCTGACTGGGCATAGGGAGCTTCCTGTGTTCCTGCGACTTGTCTTTTGTCCATGGAATAAACACAGACGTCTCCTTTTTCACCTTTAAATGCAAGCTATTCAAAACGCTGAAATGTTATAACGTGTACTCTCTTTCCTGGTCTGCCTCTGGGGCCAGAAGGGTCCCCACCACTGTGGCCACCGGGGCTGGGGGCTGCCAGGCAGCGTGGCTGGGCTTGGCTGGCTTTATAGGTCACCTGTCTCGCTCTTCAGGTTTGTGGCCTGTGTGGAAACTACAACGGCCAGCCTGAAGATGAGTTGCTCCTGCCAGATGGCGCCCAGGCCAAGAATGTCACCCAGTTTGGGAACAGTTGGAAGGTGGATGCCGACAGTGATGCCAGGTGAATGCCCCTCCCCTCCCCTCATTCACGAACGATCAAGGTCCCAGGGGAGCAGGGAGATGGGGCGGTCCGTGGGGAAGACCCAAGTATTCCAGGGGCTGAGCATGAGCACTGGGTCGGATTTCAGAAGTTCAGCCCACTATTATTGTTGTTGTTGTTGCTCCTGCTACCACTACCACTGTTTGCCCACCCTTCACCAATAGGTCCCAGGGTGGGTTACAAAATCTAAAATTCCATATTAAAAAGAATAAAAACACATTTCAGTCATAAGAATAGGGTAGGTTCTGAAAACATACATCTCAGGAGCCGAAAGAGGTGTGTCTTCAGAATTTGCCGAAAACTGTACAGTGAAGGGGCCAGACGCACCTTGGTGGGGAGGGAGTTCCACAGCTTAGGGGCTGCCACAGAGAAGGCCCTCTCCTGGGCCACCATCCCCTGAACCTCTGAGGGTGGCAGAACTACCAAAAGGGCCCCTCTGCTTATTTCAACACCCGAGAGGGTCTGCAGGGGAAGAGGCGGTCTTCCAGATATTCGGGACCTAAGTTGTTAAACACTAACCTTGAATTGAGCCTGGAAATGAACTGGAAACCAATGCAGCTGTTTCAGGACAGGGAAGGAGGAGTTTGGGAGGAGATAATGGTGTGTGTAACTGCTTCCTCTCTCATAAAGCCCTCTCTAGTCCTCCTCCCTGTCCTCTGCCCTGCTTTGGCTGCCATGTTGAAACCCCACAATCCCCCTGGAACGAGGGTATGTCTGGAAGCAACATTATTTTGAGGAGTGTTCTGGAGGGCAATGTTGGCCCTCTGCTGGCTGGCACAGTGAAGAGACTGTGTCAGGGGTTAGTGGGGATGGAGGTCTCAGAAGCAACCCGATCGCCTGGGATGGAAGATTTCCCACACTTGGCAAGCCACAAGGTCCGGCCACTGGCCAGGCCTTCAAAACCGCAGGAGGGAGGGAACCCTATGCAGCTATGTCCCACCTCTGCCTTAGGCTGCTGTGGGCAAGCGTGCTGTGCCCTGCACTGCCCCACCAAGTCCCCATTCCTGGTTCCACTGCAGCTGCTTGCCAGACACGCGCCAGGAGCTGGGGCCCCCATGCACTCCCCAGGCGAGGCCAGCCATCCAAGAGCAGTGCAGCGTCCTGCAGTCCAGTGCCTTTGGCCCCTGCCACCGCCTGGTCAAGCCGGAGCTCTTTGTCCAGACGTGCGTCTATGACATGTGCAAGTACGACGGGATGCGCTCTACGCTGTGCGCCATTGTGCAAGCCTACGCGGATGCTTGCAAGGCCAAGGGAGTCGCCCTCAGGTGGAGGAATGGCACCTTCTGCCGTGAGTGCACTGGAGAGAGGGTGTGGAGGCATAAGGGGAAGGGAGGGAGGGAGGATGAGATGGACCAGGGCAGCCCTGGGCCTCTGCAGGAAACATTGGGAAGTGGTCTAGAGTGGCGGCGGGAGGCCCACTTGGAAAGGAGAGGAGACAGAGCTTGGAAAAGTTACCTTTTTGAACTACAACCCCCATCAGCCCAATCCAGTGGCCATGCTGGCTGGGGCTGATGGGAGTTGTAGTCCAAAAAAGTAACTTTTCCAAGCTCTGAACCCTGGAACGGTGGAGACATTGATCAGGGTGGTTCAAAGGGGCAACACCGCCATTGCTGCTGATGCAAAGTGGGCCTCCTCCACGCACTGCTGCTGCAGATGATGGCTGCACGAGGATGATCTGATGCGGTGAGCATATTGTTTTAAACGCTGCCTTGGGTGGTTGCTTGCTCACCTCGCCAGAGTGAAAGGGCATCTTCAGCCAGGCATGACTTGGCAGGCGGCAGCGCTCGCTGGCGGGAGGAGTGCCTGAAGGGGCACCCAAGGGAGACAGTCACCATGGCTGCAACGGACAGTGGGGAAACCACCTCATGGTGATTTTTCCACAACAAGAAACGGCATGTTTATGAAAAAGTGTGAAGCCGTGTTGAGAGGGGGTAAATATGATGGAGGTAGCTGCCCCATGGAGAGAATTGGCTCAAGTCAGTAAGAGTGTGTGTGTGTGTGTTGTGTGTGTGTGTGTGTGTGTGACCATGTCATATAAAGGACTGATGTCATTCGACTCACCAGATCTGACTTTTGCCTCTGGGCTTTTTTGGTCGGGGACAGCTGTGGGCCCTGATAACTCACTCCTGCTGCCTCCCTCTCCATTCCAGCCCTGCCATGTCCCCCCAACAGCTATTTCACCAACTGCGCCTCCTTCTGCCCCCCCACGTGCACCAATATCTATGCTGACGCCCTCTGTGAGAAGCCGCCCGGGGAATGCCTGGAAGGCTGTGTCTGCAGCGAGGGCCACGTTCTCAGCGACGACCAGTGCGTGCCGCTGAGCGAGTGCGGCTGTCGAGACACAGGCGACAAATATTACAAGGTGAGCAGCACTTGCCACAAGGTGCTTCCTTCCCCCACCCCAGAGAAGGGGGGATTAGGAGGCCTTTCTCCAGGAGGCAGGACCCCTCCCTCCCCCACATCTGTCTGTGCCGGGTGTGGGGATCTCGGCCCTCTCTGTCTAGTAATGTGTGCCTGGGCCTTGGCTGGATGCAGTGATTTAGAATTTAGAACCTACCTTTCAGCCCTCGGGGCTCACCCCTCACCAGCCCCGCTCCCTGAGTCCCTGTTATGTTTCTTTCGGTGCCTGGGCATAACGCTCCTTGCTTGCCTGGGTAGAGGATGGAGGGATGCGGATATGTGCAGAAACCTCCCCCCCCCCGCTTTTGGGCGGCTGGAGGGTAGCCTACTGGACAAAGGTTAAGAGTCGCATCTGGTGCTTGACCCACCCAGCTGTTCTCTCCAGCCCTGCTCAGGTGGCCTCCTTCAGGCCAGATGGCCCGTGGGCTGAAAAATGTTTCTCATTCTTGACCAAGTCACCTTGACGACAATGTGCCACCAGAGAAAGAGAGTAGGCAGGCTCTGCCAATAGGTTTGCTTTCCTTCAGGAGAGCTAAAACGAACCCACACACCATCTCCCACTTTTGGTTTCCCTCCGTTTCCCATTTCCCCAATCTCAAATTCAGTTTTCCACATTTCCGTAGCAATTTTCAATTTTCCTTATGAAAATTCATCACGATTTGAGTGCAAATTTCTCCTAATAAGCACATATAATATATGCACTTTTGGCTATACATATTTTTGCAGGCAATTTTCCCCAATATAATGTGCTTTTGTATCTTATTTTTAATAATACATGCATTTTTATGAACACTTTCCCCGAATATATGCATTTTTGCGCACATTGTTTGGTTGCAGAATTGCATCGCAACATTCAGAGAAGTACAATTTACGTAGTTTCTCATGAAAATACAAACGACGACTAATGGCTCCCTCGTCCCTAGTCACAAGCCAAACTCCTTTCCAAGACCTAAATAGTTGCTTGAGAGGCACCTTTGACCTTGGGGGGAGGGGGACTGAAGCGGCCCTGAGTTCCTGGGATTGAGCACAGAGCAGCGGCAGGACCACTGTCTGAAATGTAGGCCTGGAATGGGCCTCCCCTGCACAGCCCATAGGACTTGGTCGGCCCCATTGTCCAGGAGTCTTGCACCTTTTATTCTCTTATGCTGCTTCTGACAGGTTGGAGAGAGCTGGGTCACCCCACACTGCAGCCAGAAATGCCGCTGCCGTTCAGGGGGCGTCATCAAATGCCAGAGCTTTGGATGTGAGGCCGGGGAAATCTGTCAGCTGAAGAACAACGGGAAGTACGGCTGCAAGCCAACCGGTATGTGGGTCTGCCTGTGTAACAGGCGGAGTGGAAACATTCGACCTGCCAGGCTGAAGCCTTCTGAGCTCCGCGTTTTCTGAGCCAAGTGGGGCTGTGATAGACAGGTGCCTTCAGGGTCAGGGGAGGGGGGAAACTGTTCACCCATGACCCCTTGCAGCTGGGGGAAGTCCCATATACGTTAGGGCTAGAGTTGCTTACAGATTCTGGAATGAAAGGAAAGGTTTGGGCCCTGGGGACCCTCTGCAGGCTGAGCCGTCCAAAAAGGATCCAAATTGTTAGCAGCTCTTTTGCTGTATTCAGTTTTATCAGTTGCTGGAGAGTTTGTAAAAACAAAGGAGCCACTCAGAGAAGTTTTCCATGTGACAATGAGTTTTAAAACTCCTTCCTTTAAAACAAGAACAACAACAACAAACCCTTTCATGTTGCAGCTTTCATTGTGACCTCATTTCTTTTTGGCCTGGTGAGCGTTGTGCAAGGGTTACCCACCCCTTTCTCCCCCTGCAGGCTTTGGGAAGTGTTTGATCACTGGGGACCCCCACTATATGACCTTTGATGGCTTGCTGCACCACTTCCAAGGGACCCGCACCTACATGGTATCCCAGAGCCGCCCTGACGCTCCGGAGCGCCTGGAGCCTTTCAGCATTGCGGGCAAGAACAAGGGTCATGCCGCGGCCAGCAAAATCACCTTTCTCAAAGAGCTGCAGATCACGGTCTATAACCACACGGTGCTCTTCAGGCAAGGGAAGGAGCTTGTGGTAAGGGCACTCTTTTGCCTGCTGGGTTTTTCAGCTTGGCAGCATTTCACAAACGCAAGTTGCAGCTACCCAGATCGGTCCATGGTAACTTTGGAGGCTGGCCTAATTTGGGCTGGGTCTTTGAGCTGTCCTTTGCAGCAGTTTTATTTACCTGGGGCTTTGACAAACGTCATCATCCCAAGGCTTGTGGTGCAGTTACCCAATCTCCCAGCTGGTGCTTTGGGAAATCAACTTACAGGGTGCAGATCTGATTCAGGACCCTGATCCTGTAAGCAGATCTGCAGCGCAGCGACTTGTGGGCCTGGAGCTGTACCCAAGGGTGACGCTTCCCAGCAGCCCAAACTATTCTTCAGCATTAGGAATGGGTACATCTGCCAGTTTCTCATGGCAGAGTCTTAAATTCAGTTCTCCACATTTCCCCAAAAAATGGCAATGTTTGTTTTTTAAAAAAGGTTGTCATGAAAATTCATTAGCACTTTAATGTGAATTTCTCCTAATAGCATGGATGCCTAATGTAACTTTTTTGCAGTGTTTGCTAATATAATACATGTTTTACGTTATTTTCATGTACATGGGTTTTTATGCACCCTTTACCCTAGTATATGCATTTATTATTTGGCTGGAGTACTGCCTTGCAAAATTCAGCAAAGTGCGAATTGCAAGGATCATAGATCATAGAATAAATCACAGAACAGTAGAGTTGGAAGGGGCCTACAAGGCCATCCAGTCCACCCCCTGCTCAATGTAGGAATCCAAATCAAAGCATTCCCGACAGATGGCTGTCCAGCTGCCTCTTGGAGGCCTCCAGTGTCGGAGAGCCCACTACCTCTCTAGGTCATTGGTTCCATTGTCGTATGGCTCTAACAGTTAGGACGTTTTTCCTGTTGTCCAGTCGAAATCTGGCTTCCTGCGGCTTGAGCCCATTATTCCATGTCCTGCACACTGGGACGATCAAGGAGAGATCCCAGCCCTCCTCTGTGTGACAACTTTTCAAGTATTTGAAGAGTGCTATCATATCTCCCCTCAGTCTTCTCTTCTGCAGGCTAAACATGCCTAGTTCTTTCAGTCTCTCCTCACAGGGCTTTGTTTCCAGTCCCCTGATCATCCTTGTTGCCCTCCTCTGAACCCGTTCTAGTTTAGAATCATAGAATCAGAGTTGGAAGGGGCCTTGTAGGCCATCGAGTCCAACCCCCTGCTCACAGCAGGAAATCCACAGCTAGAGCATCTCCCGCAGATAGCTGTCCAGCCTCTGCTTGAAGACATCCAGCGAAGGGGATCCCACCACCTCCCTAGGCAGTCGGTTCCATTGCCGAACCGCCCTTACTGTCAAGAAGTTCCTTCTAATGTCCAATCTGAATCTACGCTCCTGCAACTTAAAACCATTAGACCTAGTCCTACCCTCTGGGGCAGCAGAGAACAAATCTGTACCCTCCTCTATGTGACAGCCCTTCAGGTACTTAAAGGTACTTATCTGCATCCTTCTTGAAGTGCAGAGACCAGAATTGGATGCAGTACTCAAGATGAGGCCTAACCAGTGCTGAATAGAGGGGAACTAATACTTCACGCAATTTGGAAACTATACTTCTGTTAATGCAGCCTAATATAGCATTTGCCTTTTTTGCAGCCACATTGCACTGTTGGCTCATATTCAGCTTGTTTCAATTTGTGTAATGTTTCAGAAAGTGTGAATCAGGTACATATGCCTTTCGTGCAATCTGAACGGAGTTCCTCCCTGAGCCCTACTTGGCCATGACCCTGACAGAGCAGCAGCTGCTTCTGTCTTGCTTCTCCAGTGGGGTGCAGACCATGGAGGCTTCTTTGGGTTCACTTGAAGGATCAGGCTGCAAGGAAGAGAAGGGGCTGCCCTCTCTCAAAACTGCCTGGAGCTCTGCTGCAACAGGCCTTGGCCTCAAGTGGGGCTGGGGTCTCGGGCAGAGCCCCTTCCTGCTGAAGACATCATCATAGTGCTGACAGTGCACTGAGTAGGGGAGGACAAATTTCTGCCCCAAGGAGCTTACAATCTAAAATTTGGCCTAAAGGAAACAACAGAGAAAGGCTTGAGAAGGGGAGGCCACAGGGGTAAAAGGGGGTGTGGAAGAGCAGAGAGGAAGTCAGTGCAGGGATTTAGGGAGGCGGTGTGACACATGTCAGAACAATGAGAGACACACATGAGTTTGTTAGGAGAGGGCAGGATAGATGTTAGCGGGGGGGGGTTCAAGGGGAGATGTTGGCGGACCAGAGAGGAGAGGACAGCAGTAATCTAGGTGACAGGGCGGCCAGGGTACATCAGACCAGAGTTTTTATCAAGGGTGAAATCACTTCACCAGTGGTGATCCCTGGTGACACCTCTGTTTGGAATGTTGTCTTAAGTAACTCTTGCATGCAGCATAGGTGGGAAAGCTCTCAGCCCTCTCCCTGCCGGGCCTCAGGTTATCTTGGCCCTCTCCTTTCTTGGCTTGGCATTATACCTCCAAGGAAATCCATGGATGAATAATCAATGGGATGTCCAACTTGCTGGTCTTTGCTGGATTTTTTTCAAGAACGTTTTGCAAGCAGGATGCCTGTTTTTGACCAGCAATTGCTCACCAACCTTTCTTGACAAATCCATCTGAATGGCAACCTGCCATGAGGGACAGAATCCAGTTTAGTTTGGGGGCTGAACTTTATTACTTTTCCCCCACCCACCCACATGCAGCCCAAGTACAACCAGCTAGCTCTCACCTGCTTGCAGGAATCGGGCCCATCCTTATGGAGCACTGGTCACTCTTTGTGCTCCCTTGGCCAACGCTGGCCTCTTGCAGCAGTCCAAAGCCCAGCAGGTTCCCTTCTCCTTTCCGCCAGCTGCATTTTTCAAAGATTGCAGAGTGTGGTGCCTTTCCACTTATAATTTCAGCCTGGAGGGACAAGAATGGATGCTAGCGGATGCTGACTTGATCTTCTGGAATGCCTCCTAGTGGAAAAGTACGGTTGCATGACTAGGGGTCTGGCTCTGCCCTTTGGGGAAAAACTAATTAACCCTTTTCTCTGTCCCACCTAGCTGGACGGGGTGCAAACCAGTCCCCCAGCTCAGCCCCACGAGGGCCTTCGTATTCAGCAAAGGACAACGAGAATTTTCTTGGAGACCGATTTTGGCCTGTCCGTCACGTTTGATGGCACTGAGAACTCAGGTAACGGAGGGACCTGTAAGTCTCTGGAGTGGTTTTGGCAAGGAGGGGTGAAGCAAGGGTCAGGGGAGGCCCCACGAAGACCCCCTCCTGTTGCCCTGTTTGCTTTTACTCTAACCCTCTTCCACCACAAGTGTTAAGGACAGCTTGCAGCATAAATGAGTACAAACACCAGGAAAATATCAAACTGGTGTTTAACATCCCTGGGCTGGCCAGAGATGGATGGATCTGTCCAGTTTTTGGTTTCTCTGAGTTTATCACTTCTCCAAACTTGTTATTTTGCTAATTTCTACACCAGTTTGTGAAGTTTCTGTAAAAAAGGCCTCATGAAAATTCACCAGCATTTTCGGACACATTTCTCCTAATATACACATTTTTGTATGCATTTTTGTCTAATATAATGCATTTTGTCTACTCTTTTCACCAATATATGCATTTTTATGAAAACCCTTCTCTAATATATGCTTTTTTGTGAACACATTCTGGTTGGACAACTGCATTGCCAAGTCTGGAGAAGTAGGAATGTCAAAGGCTATCTGGGCTGGGGTTCACAGATTGTTTCAGGATATTTTGGTTTGCATTAAAATGCATATGAAATCAAATTTCTCCGCCATCCCTTGTACCAGCCACCCTCGCCTACTCAGGGACAGTCGAGATTAAGCCTTGCAGCTCATCCAGAGACTGCTCAGGCTCAAATGACTACTCCATGAGAGGATTAAGCACCCAGAAGGTCCCTGAAGAAGTGCAAAGTCCAGTGAAGAAGACTGGGCTAAACAAGAGGCAGGACTTGCCTGGCACCTGTACAGTCAGTAGCAAGTCTTGGCCCTGAAAGATGAGAATTGCAAAAATAGTGCCTCTGGGAGTATTATTATTTTTTATTATTTATTTAATTTGTATCCCGCCCTTCCTCCCAGCAGGAGCCCAGGGCTGCAAACAACTGGAAATGGAACCGGCTGCCTAGGGAGGTGGTGGGATCCCCTTCGCTGGATGTCTTCAAGCAGAGGCTGGACAGCTATCTGCGGGAGATGCTCTAGCTGTGGATTTCCTGCTGTGAGCAGGGGGTTGGACTCGATGGCCTACAAGGCCCCTTCCAACTATGTGATTCTATGATTCTACAAGGCACCAAAAAACTTTAAACCTTCATAAAAACAAGTCTTAAAATACATTAATACAAAACAGCATTAACAACAATTTAAAAAACAACCTTAACAAGGGTTAAAAACATTATTCAAAAACATATTAAACAATTCTGACACAGATGCAGACTGGGATAGGTCTCAATTGAAAAGGCTTGTTGGAAGAGGAAAGTCTTCAAAAGGCCCTGAAAAGATAGCAGATATGGTGCCTGCCTAATATTCAAAGGGAGGGCATTCCACAGCACACAGAGTATCTTTCTCTGCACCACATCCATTGCCCATCTGGGATTAGGATAAGGGCTTCTAGGTGGGGGGGGGAGTGATCCCAGACAGACAGGAGCCTCGCACCCTTGCAGGCCTTCACTCCAGCATGGAACTTTCTCCCCCCAGACATAACCCTGCCCAACACCTACAGAAAGAGCGTCGAAGGGCTGTGTGGCAACTTTGATGGGAAGTTCAAGAACGACTTTAGCACACCTGGTGGCGCTCTGGTCAATGATGTCGACACCTTTGGGGAGAGCTGGCGAGTCCCTGTCAAAAGAGGAGCCTCCAGGTTCAGGTATCAGCTCCAGACGGTCGGGGCCAGGGTGCCCCCTTGGGGTCAGTGCTCCTGGGACAGAGCTACCCCCCAGCCCCGCTTCACATGGAAGAGGCACGCAAGTGTGTAAGAGAGCCAGAATGTGACTCAGCACCGATGGCCTGGAGGCCAGTGGCTGGTTCCACAGACGGCCATGCAGGATAGGAAGCCTCCCAGCCATGGAGATCTTGCTCAGTCTGAGTTGTCGAGATGGGCCAGCAGCTTGATGGGACTAGGTGGAACAAGCCCATTGCTGTTCCTGCCAGCCTGGGTTCCCCAGTACCACCAATTGGCCATCTGTCATGGTGGCAGGGGAGTGTGGCTGAGAGCAGGCCCGCCACTCCCTCCATCTGCAGTGGCACGGGGAGTTGGGTGCCTGCACCCTGCCCAGCTCGAGACCTCTACAGCCCCACACATTGCCTCCTGAGAGCAGTGCCCAAGGGTGGCAGGCAGTGGAATTTATTTATAGCCATTCCTATCCTCTTCTTCAGCCAAAAAAAAGGGCTCCTTGAATGGCTTACAGAATGTCATTAATATGATAAGACAGTCGCTACGCTCAGGCTTGCAACCTAAAAGATGCAACACAAAGGGAAAAGGGATTGGGAGGGAGAAGGAAAAGAGAAAACTCAGATGCTCTTTCAGACTGTCCTCTAGTGGAAATAGGCAGGGGCTTTTGACAAATAAGCAATTGTGGAATGACATCAGCTGTACCAGAAGGGTGTGGAGGATTGCACATTAAATATCCACATAATCATCTGTTATGGTATGTGACACAGTGTGTGCAGGTCACTGTAAGCCAGCTGCTGTCTCCACCCACTTGCGGGGGGGGGGGAGAGGCTGTTGGAGTTTACCCAGGTAAAAATCAGGAATGGAGGTTCACCAGGTGGCCAGGAGACGATGGACAGCTGCACACCTTCCAGCAAAATGTTGTCACAACCAAGCCAGTCTCCACATGTATCCTGATCAAACTCACCATCTTATGAAGCTGGGTGGCTGTCAGTCATGCAGAGGGAATCACATCCATCTCCAAAGAGGCTTCACAGTTTATCTGTAGTTCTCACTTGTGTCAATGCTCACAGCATTATCTTCGTGGCTAATAGCCACACATGTGGGGAAAGGTAGTGATTAGATGTTTCTTTGAAGCTTTTTAGTAAAAAGTTGGATGGTGCCTATTGTGAGGAATAGAATGTTCTGGTTCAAGGTGGAGGGTTCATTTGCACCCGTGCGATTCTAAATGTCTTGTGTGAGTCTCCTGTGCTTAAGTGAAAAAGATCCAGAGGAGAAACCACTAGCATGTCCCAAGAAGTCCCCAGTTCTCCTCAGTGAGATCTAGGATCTTGTTCCAGCCTAGCCAAGTGCATTTCCTGACAGCATTGTTTCCCTTCCAGGAGAGAGAGCCCTGCAGAAGAAGAGCTGGGCGATGCTGAACTGGACACAGGATTTGCTCTCCGCTGCTCCCCCAGCCAGCTCCACCAGGCCAACAGCAGCTCCAACTGTGGAATCCTGGCAGATCCAAGGGGACCCTTTGAAGTGTGCTTTGACCAGGTCCCTCCAAGCCCCTTTTTAATGTAAGCTGCATTCTCCACTCCCACCTCACGTAGCTGTGAGACATCCAGGGCCAGGAGGCAGGGGTGGAACAATGGGTAGGTAGCGTCCCTGTGACGATCTGTGGGGCTTGCGTAATGATGGGATGAGGAAGGGCAGAGGTCCAACAGAAAGCAACGGGGGTGGCAATTGAGGGCAGAAGCATTGCTGTCCACTCCACCAGGCTCAGGAATTCCACACTAAGCTACTTCTCCAAATCTCAGCTTGCAGTACAGAATTCGGCCGGCAAATTTATTCCTCTCTCTATCTATACCTCACTTTCCAGCCAACAGTTGGCTCCCAAGGCCGCTTACAGTTCTAAGCCTACAAAAAGATGAAACACCTTAGGGATGTCTATGGGTGTTTACAGCAGTCTCTCCCAATCCCTGGCCGTTCATCCAAGGCTCTACCAGAAGAAGGGGTAGAAGGACCCCTCAGGGGCCAGCTGGTGGTAAAGACTCTGCTGATCTGGAACGTAGGGAGTGGCATATACTAAAGTAGACCATTGGTCCATCTAGCTCAATGTTGCCAACACTGACTGGCAGCAACTGTCCACGGTTTCCAGGCCTTACCTGGAAATGCGCGCGACTGAGCCTGGGACCTTCAGCATGCACGGCAGATGCTGTGCCTCTGAGCTAGGGCCCTTCTGCAGGGACTGCAGCTCCATTTTTCCAGGCCCAAAGGCTCAGCCCATGTCCAGGTCTTCTTGCAACAGTGTGTGCCTTTCCTGTGGCCCTGCAGGCTTCTTGCGTCTGCCAAAGGGCCGCTTAATTGCTCCTGTTGATCAGCAAGTCCCAAGGCGGAGCCCCCAAGACAGTTGGAGCCTGGCTGTTAACGGCTTGCTTGTCTGGAGCAGGAAATCCTCCTCTGCCAGCCGGCCTGCTAGGACCAGAAGATCCTGCCACGGATCTCGTTTCCACAGGAGGGCACAGATGAGGGTGGGGTGGAGTGAGAAACAGGTAAGCACGCTGCTCAGCGATGGAGAAGGGTCCCTTTCGGTTTCTGCTGGCTTCCTGGAAGGCCTGCAGCAATGGTGGGGAGGGCCAGGTGCGCGCTTGGCTTCCCTCCACCCTCTTCTCATCAAAGGCCCTCAAAGGCGCCTGTGGTGCTCACAGTTCCACAAGCGCATGGAGGGGGAGAGGCAGGTCGGCCGTCTCTCTGGGGCCCAATGAGTACGAGTGGCATTCCTTTATCTTGTTGACTGAAAACAGCTGACACAACCAATTAGTTCACAAGCAGAACCATGAATAATAAACAGCAGCAGCAACGCTGGGCCAGATGAAGGCTGCATTTGGGACAGACCAGAGAAAGCATTTCTTCACCCACAGCACATAGTGAGCCTATGGGATGGGCTCCCACAGGAGAAGTGATGGCTTTGAAGGAGGACTGGACAACTTCTGGCCATGATGGCTGTGTCTGCCTCCACTGTCAGGCATATCTCTCTGGGTAATGCCAGTCCCTGAGCAGCAGAAGTGGGGAGGGGGCTGTGGTGCTGGCATCCGGCTTGTGGACTTCCTGCTGGGCACTGTGAGAACAGAGCGCGGGACCAGATGGGCCTTTCAGTCTGATCGAGCTGCAGGGCTTCTCTTACATTCTTGTGTTCTTCTGGCTTATAAACTGAAACAAGCTGAAAAGATGGAGGCTTCATTCATGGATGACCATGAAGGTGGCTTCAACCTGTTCTGGACAGGATTGCATGCCTGTCTTAAGAATCGGGTACCCAGTTTGGGAGGTGCTGGTGGACCACTTGGTTTGGATGCCAAGAAGCATTGGTGGCACAAAGCTCTTGGCACCTACTTAGACTGATGCACCAAGGCATGACTATGGGAATGTGTGATATATGGAGCTCTTCCTTGAAGACCTCTTTGAAATCTTAGTTGGTTCGAAATGCAGCAGCCACTAGGGTGCTCACTGGCAGTTCTGGGAAAAGGTCCAGAGCTTCTCCTGCGCCTCAGAGCGAAATGAAAGATCCTGTTGTTAACTTAGCAGCCCTCGTGTGTCTGGGCATAGGATACTTCGAGGACCACCTGTAGGGAGGCCCTTCTCTGACCTCTCCTGCCTGCTGAAGTCAGAGGGTGGGCAACTGGGGAAGAAGCCTTTCTGTAGTGGTGCTGCATCGGTGGGTTTATGGGCTTCTGCTCCAGGCAGAAGTGGCTTCATTTGCACAAGAATTTATTTCAAAGCATTGCGGTTCTGTAGCTGTGACATTCAGGCTTGGTTTCAGACCAGGCTGGTTCAACACAGGAACTTTGGAAAGTGCCTTAAACTGTCAGACCATTGGTCCATGTAGCTCAGCACGGTCTGCACTGACCGGCAGTGCCTCTGCAGGGTTTCAGGCAGGGGTCTCTCCCAGCCCTGCCTGGGGAGGCTGCCATTGGGGACTGAACCTGAGGCCTCCTGCATGCACGGCAGACGCTCGCCACTGAGCGATGGCCCATCCTCTGCTTTTTCCCATCCTGTGCCATTTTTAGCCTTGTTTTCTGCTGTTTGATCGTTGTGCATTATTCATTGGTTTATGTTTACGTTTAATGTCTATTTTTTCTGGAGATGCAGGATGTAAATTTATGATAGAACCCATAAGCGAATGCAGTGACGCAATCCCACAACCACAGTTGGTTATGTAGCCCAGTGGTGGTCTCTTAGCTGACCAGCAGTTTCTGTCCCAAACTAGATATGCCAGCCTCTGCTGCCTGGTTTCCATTGCCCTCCTCTGTTTGATGCTCTGTGTCCCTGCCCTCTCCTCTTCCCTTCTTCCTGCTGTCTCCACAGCAACTTCTCTTCAACCTCTCCTCGCCCCCAGATGTGACAAACCAGCCTCTCTCTGCCACCCCAGCACCCAGGGCCTGCAGTGGAGTGGCCATCCAGAGAGCTCCTTCACCCTGTGCCCCAGAATAGGTGCCCTCAGAGAGGCACAGTCAGAGTCTGAGGTGGGGAAAGAAATGGCAACCCTCCTCCCTCCCAAGTCAAGGTGCACAGAGTGCCCTCAAGGCCAGCCAGGTTATTTTGACGTCTGAGGCAGAAAACGCCACAAGCACGTCCCCCTCACCCTGCTTGACCCAAAACCAGCAGCCTGAAGCGGCTGCCTCCCCCTGCCCAATGACAGGGCTGGCCTTGTGGAGGCCCCTTAACTGCTTTCTGTGGGCTCCTTGCAGTCTCTTTCCTCCTGCAGGAGCTGCCTCTACGACATGTGTGTGGACGCCAACCGGAGCGCCATGCTGTGCCCCAGCCTGGAGCAGTACGCGCTGGCCTGCCAGGGGGAGGGGGTCGCGGTGGGCAACTGGAGGGCGTTGTCATCATGCGGTGAGCTCCGAGGGAAGCCCTGCCTCCCGCTTCCTGTGCCAGAGCTTGGCCCAGGGCCACCAAGCCCTGCTGGGGAGGGAGAGAGGGAGCAGAGCCACCTTCCCACGTGCCTGAGTCCACCCCACTCGTGGAGGCTCGGGGGGGGGCCTGGGCAAGCTCCAAGACCCTGAGGTGGCTGAGCCACAAGACGAGGAAGGGCTGCCTGTGGCGCCTCCTGTACTCAGAGGCCCTGTTTCTTCCTTTGTGCCTGCAGCTCCACAGTGTCCCCCCCACAGCCAGTACAGCCCCTGCACCTCTGCTTGTCCTGCCTCCTGCTCAGATCTCTCTGCTCCGGCGGAGTGCAGCTCCCCCTGCCTGGAGGGCTGCGAGTGCCTCCCCGGGTACGTCCTCAGCGGGTTTGACTGCGTGCCCTTCCGGGACTGCGGCTGCACCTTCATGGGGAGATATTACCAGGTACGAGGGGAGGCCCCTGCCCAGCCCAGCCTGCTGTAGCCCAGTCCTGACTGAGGGCCAGCTCCAAGAGGCTCAGAAGCCATTCTGCAACAGGGAAGAATTAGCACATGCATGCCACTGACCTCCCATCATTCATTTAGAATACTGGACGGATCCCCTAGCCAAGGCAGGCTCAGAACATGGCCTGGTGGAGTTCACAGGCCAAGAAATCCGATACTGCATTTTTATCATTATGTTGTAAATGGTGTGCCTGTGTGCATCTGTGAATGCGTATCTGCAGCTCCAGTTCTGTCGCGTTTGAACACCCAGCTGTAAATCTGCACACAGGGTCTCCTTGCCCTGGGTCCGTTTCAGCCTTCCACTCTCTCCCATGCGGCGTATCTTTGCAGCAGCCTCTGCCATCCTTGCAACACCCTCAGTAGCTTCTCCAGGCCAGCAAGAACCAGCTGCTTTGCTGGGCTTAGGAGGGTCTGCCAGCTGCTGGTAGGGAACATTACCCTAGGCGTCAACAGGGGCACATGTCGGCTGCAAGAGCTCAGGCTCCCATTCTCCTCCAGGTTGGGGAGAGCTTCATGTCCAAGGAGTGCGGCCAGGCGTGTGTGTGCTCCGACAGTGCCAGCCTCTCCTGCTCCAAGGTAGCTTGTGCCCACAGCGAGCTCTGCACCGTGGCCAACTTCACCCGTGGGTGCTACAGGGGTGAGTGGCTTCCTCAGCTGACACAAGGGCATGCCATGCCTGTAAGAGGCTGTGGCCTGCCACCTCTGCAAAGGTGGCAACAGGCTCTGTCCAATCTAATCTGGGTCACATTAGCCCTGAAGTAAGAGGGCAGAATGCACAAGGCTGGGTGGGTGAGTGCGCCAACTGTCAAGGCTGGGGGTGTCTGCCCAGCTGCCACTTCCTGGGACTCCTCACATCCTCCTCTCTCCCCACACCAGCTGGCCCCTGCATGCCAAACCCTTGTTTGAATGATGGACATTGTGTAGAAGCGGACCGCCCAGCTGGCTTTTACTGCTTGTGCCCCAAGAGCTATGAAGGGTATTTCTGCGAGACTGAAACTGAACCAACAGGTATAGCCTCTCTTCCACCCACACCCCAGAGGGGCCCCTTAAGCCACAGGCTCCTTCTCTGCCAAAGCATTTCCCTCCTTTCCGGTATCCACTCATTGCTCATGGCTGTGGCCCAGCCAGTTCTGTAGTTTGCCATAGCAGCACCTCATGCTGCACCCCAGAAACACCAAAACAAGCCACCACCACCCCAGGTGTGTGAACAGGTCACATGTCCTCTGGGCATGGCTGGCCAGGGCTCCTAGATGGCCGCTCTTAGCCCTTGTAACCAAACTCCTCCTCACATCCACCAAGTCTGGCCCACTCAGAGGCCTTGTGGGAGAGAGTGAGGGATTTCTCTCGCTTGCGCTGGGGCATGGAGGAGGTAAGAACCAGCAGAAGACCCTTTGGGGCCGGGCCCTCTTCTTGACAGCAGCTCAGAGGAACTCACCCCTGCTCAGGCTGCATAGGACTCTTCTCCTGCCTGAAGCAGTTTTGTGGCTGTTCCAAAAGCGGGTCTCTTTAGCACATGGGAAGGTGGGTGCAAATCCACATACATGCTCCTGTGGCCTTGAAAAAACAGTGTGGAAGGCCACGTTCCCCTCTGCTGCTTCTCACATGAACTGGCAGCAAGTCTGTCCCCGGGCAGCCCAGAAGCCACATCCCGCCCCCTCGGCATGACAGGTCCAGCCAGCTCAAAGTTGTTCCTCATCCTCTCCTGCTCTTGCTCCTTCCCTAGAAGGTCACCCAGAGGAGAATTCCTTCCCCGCCATTTCCATCATCGCGGGCCTTGCCGCCGTTGCTGTCCTAGTGACCCTGATCGCCGCCATACTCTCCTGCTGGTACATTTCCAGGTGAGAAGGCTGCGGAGAGACTGACATTCCAGGCAGGAGGATAACCAGCTCAGGTGCTGAATGGGTGGAGAGAAAGGGGCAGGATTTCCAGCAAGGTGTTCAGGGCAAAGTGTCCCTTGCAAAGGGCATTATGCTTCGAAGCTGAAGAGCTTAAGGACATCAAAGCTGAAATTGCAGGCAGACATTTTGAGTTGTGGGAGTGGGCTGGAGCTAGCGTGCAGTGCCATGGCCACCCCATCCCACCCCTTCCCTGAGAAGTCAGCTTGTAGGAAGAGAATTGCAGGGGGGCCAAGGATGGGGCACTCCCTGCAGAGGAAGGAACAGCCAAGGTGGAGCGTGTCCCCCCATGCCAGTAGAAACGTTGGACAGGCACCCACATCCACCCCCAGGAAAGATGACCAGCCAAGAGCGGTCATGGAATCAAAGGGTATGAGGGGAGTCAAGGGGCAGAGGGCGAGAGCTCTTGTGCAGCCACACTCCTTCCGTCTATACGGACACTCTTGTTGTTGTTTGCAGGAAACGTGCACAGAATCCCTCTGCAAGAGATGTCCGGTCTCTGCACCCTTCCACGCTCCCCTCGCCAGCTCAACAAGCCCTCTGCGATGTGTCCAACCCGGCCTTTGAACAGGACTAAAATCAATGGCTCTGGGTTCTTAGTACAAGTCTGTTTCCGGATTTTCTTCTTGTTCCTGTGTTAGATAAAGTGCTTCTCTGCCAAGCTGTCAGCCAGAATAAATCAAAGCTATTTTCCCCCCTTGCAGATTCTGGCTGAATACTCATGTGGACTTAATTTTTTATAAAGCAAAGTCTGCAAACTGATGTGAGATGGATAGGCATCGATGTCCTACTTTCTGGGCAGCCTTTTCTCTTCTCTCCCCCTCCCCCAGAACAACCCCACAAGCCCTGCCCTTGACATACACACATACGCCAACTCTATGCCATGTTTTCCAGGGTAGAAGAATTCCCCATGATTCCCTAACAAAGAACATAAAAGAAAAACCAGGAAATCCCCGGGAAAGTAAAAATAGAGTTAATTTTATTTTCATAAGGGGGATGACGTTTCAGCAGCATATTTAGGCATCCTCAAGTGGCGTTTTCTTAAAGCTGCCTTGTTCCTGTGGAAGAGGACTCCATCCCTCCTGCCCCTGCCATGCGCACAGGCACCAAACCCTTAATTTCCCCAGGCAGGGGCCAAAATCCCACGCAGACAGTAAAGTTCCATTCATACCCTGTATGGATAAGTTAGCAAGTCTCTGCTGGCCAGCTAGTTCTCTTCCTCATCTTCATAGATGGGATTGATGTAGGCCTCGACCTTCCGGTCTTCTGCAAAGTCCCTCTGGTTCATGGGAGGCCACTTGGCATCTTTTTCCAGCTGCCGCTGCAACTTCCGGTAGCGACTCGAGGAGCGGAACTGGAACAGCGCCTTGATCAGCAGCCAGAGGCGCCGGTTCTGCAGGATGCCATCCTGCAAAGAAGGGAGAAATCACTGGGGTGGACGGATCTGTCAGATTTTCCTTCTCTCACTTTCTCAGTTTTCCAGTTTTAAAGTTGGTTTTCCATATTTATGCAACATTTTGTGATTTTAAAAAAAAATTCTCATGAAAATTCATCAGCATGTTAGTGCAAATTTGTCCTAATAAACACATTTTTGTATGCAGTTCTGACTAATGTACACATTTCCGCAAGTAATTTCCCCTAATTTTATGCATTTTGTATGTTATTTTTGTTAGTATATTCTAGGCTGCTAGGCTACAGCTATTGTAGGAAAAGCTGCCTGAACTTCTGCCTCAGTTCCCCACGAGATAGGGCTCATCCAAACGGAGTGGGATATTCCACGTTTTCCATATTCGTTTTGTCATCTGACAGTCCTCACTTTGCCTGTTATTCGCTCTTTCCCGATAAAACAATCATGACTTTTTTGTGCCCACACATGCAGCAGGAAGCTGGCCGGCGGTCCACTGCGACCTGCCACCCCTGGCTAGCTTGCGCAGAAGTGGAAAGATTAATTAGGCTGGCAACCACCACTTCTTTCTCCCCTACCTACAACGTGGCTGCGTAAACTGCAGTACCTCCTTGTGTGCAAATGAGGAAATGCACATTTCTGCATCTGAGAAGTACAACGTAACATCCTGTGGCTCTGATTGGTTCAGTTTCCCGGGCTTTTCCAAGCACATTCGCGCACATGCGCACAAGTGAAAATCCATGATTGGATGGTAAAGACAGAAGGGGTACTGGGACACGCCCAAGGTCTGCCTATGGACCGCCTACAACTCTATAAACCGCGGTTTTGCATCCGAGCCCCTAATGTTGCAGCGGATGATTACCGGTTTAAAAAAGCAAATCGCATTTTTGCCGGTATTGGAAGGAGCGGATTTAACCCACGAAAATGCGTAACAGCGTCCGACGTCATTTGGACGACCGAAAAATAATAAACACACATAGCGCGTGTGTCACACATTTTGCAGTCGTCTGGATGAGCCCATAGTTTGGAAACATGGATACTTGGCACAAGACAGAACTAGTCTACAAATGTGCTTGATCTGTCCTGTTTCTCCCATCCTGGATTCTTGATTACAGCGTTAGGGAGGGGAGAGGTTATGGCGGCTAAATGTCCCCAGCCAGCAGCACCACTCTGTCGACCACAACCCCCCCCCACAGCAGCAGCAGGGAAGGTGGCTCTGCCAGGGTTGGCTCGTCCTCTTCCTCCCTGCTTGGCAGCCTGGGCACCATTCAGCACAGCCATTGCCGTGAACGAAGATCTTCATCACATCCACGGACAGTCCACACAATCCCTGGGAGGTTTTCACCACACTTCCCATTTTACAGATGGGAAACTGCAGGCAAGGAGAGGCTGTGAAATTGGCCCCTCCACACCCCTCAACTCTTTCCAGTATTTAATACTGTCTACCCAAAGTTTTTGTCCCTATCTTTATGACAGACCCCCTCCCCAAATATCAGGGGTCAGGCAGTACCACCACGAGGTGGTCATCACCATCCTGTCCTGCTTGTGAGCCTCTTTCAGGCATCTGTGGGTGGGCAGGAGGAACGCTGAGCATGTTCTGGCCCTCTTTAATCCTCCCCATCACCACAGCGGGTATCCACAACAACGGGTAGGTACTGCTCTGCTCCAAGGGAAGACTGAGCCAGTTACCAGAGAAACAAAAAGACAGAAATCTGCTCACCTCCACAATGAGCGAGACAGAAAATGTGACCAACAGCATCAGCAGGACGTAAACCCTCCAAATGGCTGGAGTGCAGAGAAGCTGTGAGGAAAGAGGTCCAAGGCAGTTAACCCTCCGCAGCAAGGACGCAGAGCTTGGAAAAGTTACTTTTTTGAACTACAACTCCCATGAGCCCAATCCAGTGGCCACGCTGCCTGGGGCTGATGGGAGTTATAGTTCAAAAAAGTAACTTTTCCAAGCTCTGGCAAGGAGGCAGTCTTATGCACCCATGGCAGCGGATGGCTCCATGACAGTGGAATCTGCTCCGGGGTTTAGTCTGAACTTCCCAGGAGCTGCCCAAGGTGAGCGGAGCCAGGCCAAGGGTGCTTTATGGCCCTGCTGAGACAATGCTGCATTGTCTTCCAAGTGGAGAGCGTTCTGTTTGCTCTGCTGCTGGGTGCCCATTTCCTGATGCTGAGGGGTGCTTACTGCACCCAGGGGGGCAGGTGGATGGCATCCCCCGACTCTGGGCTCCTCCAACTCACCTCCATTCCCTTGTAGACGGCTTCAAGGTCAGCAAAGAAGAGGAAGAGGGAAACTCCCAGCTGGAGGCACAGCAGGCAGGAGTAGATATCTGGGGAATCAAAAGAGGAAGAGCCCCCAGTTAACCCCAGGGACGGGTGTGTGTGCATGAAGTTAGCAAGCCAGCAGCTCCGGGTGTCCCACTGGACATCAGGGAGGGCACCTGGCCGCAGGGCTGACGGCGGCTGCTGCTGCCGCCATGAAAGAGGGCAGTCCACTGCCCAGTGAAGCCTCCAGGCCAATCGGGGTGGGGGTGTTCTAGTCAAAAGCAAACCCTTGTCTCTCAACCTCCTCAACCCCCATCTATGTAATAAGAGGGTAATGCATAATATATAAGGCTATCTTGCAGGGCTGATGCATCGGCATGCACGGCTTCATTTCCTTGTAGTAATAAATACTACGTCTCTTTAGTAAGTTCTTAACAGACTAGTTATTCCTCCACTCCGCTGCAATACATGTCAAACTCCAACAGAAAGAATGCATGGAAACCCTTCCAAGCTCCTCAGGAAGATGCTGTCTGGATACTAAGCAGAACCCTGGTTATTTGTAACCCCCAGCCAACGTTTTCCCCATGTGGAACAGGGCTGGCCAGGCCCCTGGCAGGGGCGAGTTCTGGCCATCCAGGCTCTGGTGCCCAGGCAGTGGCTCAGGGGGGGCTTGGATGCCACCAGTCATGAACGGGAACGTGGGGGCTCAATCCCCTCACTCACAGTTGGTGTAGATGGGCTTCCTGAAGGGTTTCCCTTTGGAGAAGACAAAGGCCCCGATCATGCAGTTGATGGTGACGATCGGCCAGAGGGTGGTGGTCTCGTAGCTCAAGATACTGTGCTCCTGGGCTGTGGAGTTGGCTGTTCCGTTGCCTGGGGACACCGGCTGGTTTCCTATAGGGCACCCGCTGGAAAAAAGAGGGCCCCGAGGATGACTGCCTCCGCCTCTCACCTCTGCTTCTCCCTGGCCCTTCTCTGTCTCTGCCTCCTTGGAGGGGCAGAGGCACCTGTCTCCAAGCGGGGCTTACGTTGAGGCAACTCTAAGCCAAGAGCCTGTTATGAGTGCTCAGCTAACTCCCATTTTGGTTCAAGTGGAATCAAGGGGGTGCAAGGCCCTGGAGCATTCTGGACTATAGTTCCCACCCCACACCCCCTGTTATTTTACTCATTATGCATTCCTGGGGTACTCTGAAAAGGACAGCACAAGGCCATCCTGTGAGCAACAAAAATAACCAAGAGAAACTGAGATGAATGTTATCTTCTTCCTTGGCAGGCTTCCCTCAAGCTCAGCAGAACAATCCCATTGTTTAAAAGACAGCATTAGAAAGTAGCCTGAGTTTCTCAGTGTCAGCTAGAAACACACACACACACGAAATCCCCTCATGCCCAGATCCCTCCTTTTTCATGGGAGTTGGAAGAGAAAAAGTGTCTTTAAAAAGCAGGGCTTGAGACCTAGGAGGGGGGTTGATGGTGATCTGAGCTCCAACACGGGTAACTATGCTCTCAAGCAACAACACGGGACTTCGGGCCACAACCAGGAAGGGAGTCTGTGTCTTGGCATAAGCCTTGAGGCAAACAGATTCCTTCCTGCTTTGGGGGCAGAGCTCCTTCACATCACTTCAGCTGCATTCCACTGCCCACTCCTGGGCCTAGGATAGGTAATCTCTCCTACCTGTCACTCCTTGTAGTAATAGGGTCCTTTGATCTCTTTAGTTTAAAGTTATGAATGGGTTAGGATATGAATGATTAATGCTGCCACACACCCAGTAATTCTGTAATGCCATTCTTCTCTTTTCTCTCCATAAAAGGAAGCTTTACTTTAGTCTGGTTTGGACCTGCATTTCTCGGGTATACACACACCATTTAGGCACATTTCAGGGCAAAGCGCTTGTTTTATCCCTAGCAAAAGATCCCCCTCCTCTCAAGGAGGTGTGTTTCATGGGACACGTGGGTGGCAAGTTCACACACTCAGGTTCCCAAGGACACGTGTCGTAACAAGCCCCTTGGCTGTCAGGGCTCACCTGTGGAGAACTGCCAAGTGACAACACAGAAGATGGTGCCCCGATGGTGCGCACCAAGGTCACATCTAGATTTGCTATTTGGGGGGAGGCATTCAATCGCACATGGAAATTCAGGCTTGCACAATTTAAATGGATTAAAACACTTTGTTGCAAACCCCCTACACACACTTTTTGTTTTTGTTTTTAACAATCAATTGAGAGGAAGATGTACAACTTCCTCACAAGCATATCAGGATGAAAGGCCCATAAGCAGGTCACCTGGAAACGCCCCACAACAGAGACCCCATTGCTTCTGAGAACCAGGGGTGTGTCGTGAGGTTAGGAACGTGACTTCTGAGGAAGCCTCTCCTTAGAAAACAGCCACTACTAGCAGGCACAGCTCGAATCGGCCCTCCCTCCTTGCGTCTCAGCCTCTCCGGAGAGACCTCTTTCACCTGTGGCTGCGCAGCTCCGAGTACCAGGGCTGCTGCTTCACAAACAGGAAGGCGAAGACCTGGACGGCGAGGGCGAAGCAGACGTTGAGGACGATGGAGAGCAGCAGCGGCGGGGAGAGGAGCCGTCCAGGGGGCCGGTAGGGGGCCAGCTTGGGATCTGCCTCGGTCAAGCTCACTGTGGGGAAGGAAGACAGAGCGTGCCTGGAGGGGGGGTCGCAGACTGCCAGACTCAGAGCCCTCCCCTTTCCCTGCCTGGTGGGCTGTCAGCATCAGGACCACCCTGAACTGAAGGCAGGAAGGAGAGCTGCCCTTGGGACACAGTCAGAGAAGCAGAAGTAGCATCCAAGGCTTTAAGCCAAGCTGTTTGTCCCACTGAGAGCTCTCGAAAGGCAGGGCAGGCCTCCCATCAGAGGCACAGGGGGTTGCCAAACAGGAGCTCAAGCAGAAGCAGGCCTGCTGCCTGCCTCACAGCTGTGGAAATCCCCCGGCAGGCTCGCCACAGTTCAAACCTCAGCGCTGCTTCTTCAGGCTGAGGTAAGACAAATATGAGCTCACTTCAGCTCGGTAGAGAATTTAGAGCTTCTCATCTGAATGTGTGCCTTGCGCCCTGGCTCTGGTGGTGATAACTGCTCCACACCATAAGCGTGCGGGGAGCCAGTTTGCTAACACATGGCCAACCAGAGGATGACCCACTTACTCGTTAGGCACACAACAAGGGTAATGCAGACATCTTGTATGAGGTACTGGTAATTCCCAAAGAGCTGTATTTGCTAAAAGGAAGCAAACAAAAACATGAGTTCATGGGAGACGATCATCCTGCAGCTCTCCTCAAATTATTATTCAATTAACCCAGACAGAGAAAAGTCTACAGGACTTTGCAAAAGCACTCAAAGATTTCTCGTAGGGGCCAGATATACACTCCAGTGCAAAATAACTTTCTTCTCTTGCAAGATCCCAGGTAATACCCACATTTCTCCCTTATACAGCAGCTTTTCTAAATTAAAAATAAAAAAGGAATCAATGCCTCTGTCACAACCCCTTAAGTTCTCCAAAACGTAAGCTATTCACTCTCTCTAGCCTAAGATGACAATTCATGAGCGCTTGTTGTCATCGGGAATCCATCCTTCAGTCCTTGGGACAAACCCACATGAATAAATAAACACAAACATACCCAATACAGCAGAGAAGTCCCGATGAACTGGGCCATGCCATACAGGACCAGATATTTAAACACCGAAAAGGAGGCCACAAGGGAGGCACGCCCTTCCCTGGGGTTGGGGAGAAGAGAAAAAGGGGCGCCTGATCACAAAGGGATGCAATGGCCTGCTCAAAGCAGCTCGGTGTGGAAGACAGGGTCAGGGGCTTTGAGGAAAACATTCAGGCCCGTAGGGCTGGGAGGGGCTTGGGCAAGCAGCTGTGCTTGCATGGATAACTGCCAGTGTGCATGGGCATGGAGGCCAGGCCAGGGGCAACCACCGCAACCCGCAAGGAAGGATGCAAGGGAAGGGGAAGGAGAGCCACAGGCCGGCTAGATCCCACAAGCTATCTCTGGAGGAATTTGACGTTAGATGACAAGCTAGTGACAAAAGCGAACGAGACAGAACATACCTGATCAGTTCTGGCACGCACTCAATGTTGGGGATTTGGGAAGTGAAGGGGGAAGCCACAGAGGCCTCCTGCTCAGAAAGGGAGATCCCAGCATGAGCCATCTTCAAAGCCTGAAACGGCAGCAGCAACCACCACCATCACTCATCATGAAATCTGAGTAGGAAGAACAGTTCCCAGGTGGCAGTTCCCTGTGTCCAAGTTAGATGCAGGCAGACTTCCTGGGATCTCCCATCTATCGTGTTCTGAAGGACCTGAGACTCAGGCTAGCTCCGTCCCCCTGTCCCCCTCACTCTCATCTCTTTGAATGTGAACTGCCCTTCTGAGGAAGGACGGAGCTCACGGGGAGATCACCTGCTTTACATGCAGAGGGTCCCAGGTTTATATCCAGGTAGGGCTGGGACAGACTCCTTGGGTGAAACTCTGAAGAGCTGCTGCCAGTCAGTGTGGACAGTACTGAGCCAGCTGGACCAATGGTCTGCCTCAGGACAAAGCAACTTCCTCTGTTCCTTTGAAAGGAGGTGTCGAAGGCATTACTGCCTTGGGGAAGGGGAGGCAGGGAGGTGGTGATGCCTACATTGGTATGGATGCCCTACCCTATGAAAAATTTACCAAACAGTGCAAAACTCAGGTTCCCTGGTCAGAAACTCTGGGACTCAACAGAGAATTCAAACTCTGTCATCCTTGTAACATCTGATCCTGGGTTCCTCATGATCAAACCCAGCACTTGAGCCCAGAAACATGCAGAAATACTGCCATGATTTCATCTGCAAGTACAAGTAATCAAATCGCACACGTCCATATGGGGCTGCCTATAAACAGAAGGGAGGGGACATAGGTTGTCATTTAAAGATGAAATGGAGCACAAAGGAGTCATAGACACACTCCTCCCGCATCTGGCCTCCTGATTTCTGCTGTGGCTTAAAGCAGTTTCCCTTGGCTGATTTCCCTTCTGATAGGGGGTTTCTGAACTTTCAGGTTTAATTTTAAAGACAGCTTGTTAGTGTGGCGTAATGGTTAGAGTGTAGGACTACAACCTGGGAAACCAGGGTTCGAATCCCCACACAGCCATGAAGCTCACTGGGTGACCTTGGGCCAGTCACTGCCTCTCAGCCTCAGAGAAAGGCAATGGTAAACCACCTCTGAATGCCACTTACCATGGAAACCCTATTTGTAGGGTCACCATAAGTCAGGATTGACTTGAAGGCAGTCCATTTCCATTGTCTTAGATAATGCATCTTTGCATGTTCCTTATAATTTATAATTATATATGTACATATATATATATTAATCAATGTAAATTGATCATAAAATTATATGTTATGTATTATGAGACCATTTTTAAAACAACATTTCCATTTATGACACATTAGATTTATGGGGGAAAGGATCTAGATGGGTAAAAACCTTTCTTAAAAACATTAACACTACCTAACGTTATTACCTACCCCACAGTCATTAGCTCCGTCCCCACACATTCCCACATAGTAACTGGAAGACAGAAGAGAACACAATTGAAACCTTCAGGTTTTTTAACATGATCATTTGTATACATGAAAACACACCAGGCCAGCCACCCGCCACCCACCAAGGGTGCTTCCAGATATCACGTATTTATTGTGGGATGGGTGCTACTCACGCATGCACATTTTTTTCAGTGTTCACCCAACTTTGTTGCCATCAAAATGCCAGCTTGTATATCCCTCCCCCTTCCAGTTGGTCTGGCTTTAAAGGATTCCTGTGGGAAATCTGGCATGTAAGCGGCTTACATATTGCCACACATGACAATCACACTTGGCCATTTCCACTGCGTGCACAGCCAATCTCACAATCAATCATGGCTTCCCAGCAAATGTACGTGCAGTAAAACTAAGGCATGCAAGTGTGATCACACGTGCATCATATTTCCAGCAAGGTAGGAAATCATTCTGCTGAAAGCAGCCCTAACTGATGCTAAGGGAACAGACCTGCTCCGCCCTGATCAGTCCTTCTCACAGAGAAAGAACATTTCAGCCTCCATCTCAAACAAGAGGGACGAAAGAGACTGTGCATGCCTGTCTGTGTTCTCAGTGGAGAAGAAAGTACCCTAAGTTACAAACTCTCTCCTTCGTGAGCCAGAAGCACATTCTGGGGCTTCTGGAGAAAGCTCACTATCCCTCCCTCCCTCCATTATACGGTAAGGAAGAAACCTACTCTAGTTTCTGAAATTCTTCAATAAGGCTGGACTTCTGGCCTGGAGACATCCTAGCAAACACTGTTCCATTCAGAAGAACCTGTGGAAACAAAAGGGTGCACTTAAACCAACCAAGAGCTGGTTAGCACTGAAGAAAGGCAATGCCTCTTCCCCCACAACAAAGGCCCAGCCCTATAGGCTAAAGGGAGCACTCTGCCGTGGAAGTGCACGCCGGAATGCACCCGGATCTAAAGGGGAGCCCATTCCATCCCGACTCACAGTCCACCCACCAGCCCAAGCAGGGGGGGCCTCCCCAGTCCACACCGCCTTCCCCACAACCTACTTTTGGCAGCAGACTGCTGAAGTATTTCACCAGGACCTGATAGGATTTCCCATTCAAGGCAAAATGGAAACTGCTGTCTGGCCCAACAGGATCAGAGCTCTCAATGGTGATGGAGGGATCCTGAAAATCAGGTGAGAATTATTCTCGGACTTAATCACTGACTGACTGATTTTAGCATTTGTGCAGATGAAAAAACAAACCAAACCAAACATGACACAAATAGAAAGGGGGGTCACAGGCCACTAGCCACAATGGCTATGTTCTGCCTCCACAGTCGGAGACAGTGTGCTTCCAAACACCAGTTGCTGGAACCTGCAGGAGGGGGAGAGTGCTCTTGCGCTCAGGTCCTGCTTGTGGGCTCCTTCCCACTGCGGCATCTGGTTGGCCACTAGGAGACCAGGATGCTGGACTAGATGGGCCATTGGCCTCATCCAGCAGGCCCTGCTTACCTTCTTACCCAGGGAGCAGCACTTTGAGGTGCCAAAAGTCTGCTCCAAATCAGCACACCTGGAACCCGTTTACACCACTCGGTTACCCTGAAACAAGGACTCCTCAGGACAGCTGCCTCCATCAGAGGTTTGCTGCCATGATGGGGGAGAATCAGAGGCTCCAGCGAGGAGCAGAGCTCCTGGATCATGACAGGCTCTTGGGGGAAATACTTTGATGAGCAAATACTTTGATGAACAAATACAGACTCTTGGGGGAAATGCTTTGATGGCTGTCACCCTGAGTGTGCAGAGGATGCAGGGGTGGAGTTTGCAGCGCAACAGCATCCTAGAAGCGTAAGCATGCAAAAGCGAGGTCCCTTCTTATCACTGCATTATAAAATGAGGCACTAAATGTATGCATAGGATGTAAGAATGTGAACGAAATGTGGAAAAAGTTTGAAGAAATATATGACAGAAAGTCTAAAAATCATGTAACGTTCTTTTACAAGGAATTGTTTACTCTGAGAGAGACAGAGACAGACAGTCTCAGTACACTTTCAGAGAGATTTACAAGTCTGCTCCAAGAACTGAAGAGATGTGGGAGGGTATTTGAAGATGAAATCAAAAAGGCATTGCTCCAGACCTCTCTCCAAAAACACCATTGATTAACTGCTTGTGTACTAGAACAGACAGACCAGAATACGAGTCAGATAATATCATATTTGAAGGACCAAGATTTTAAAGAGAGACAGGAACAGGCTATGTCTGAGAAAGCAAATTTCACTGTGGGCAGAAACAACAAACAAAGAAAGGACAGAGAGATGAAAGCCTCTAGAATTAATTCACACAGATCTCAGGGTGGAAATATATACATGCTGACTTTTATAGATGACTACTCAAGGTATACTACAATGTACCTGCTAAAAGAGAAAAGTCAAGTATTTCAAAAATTGAAGGACCATGTCAGAATTGTATCCAACAAATTTGGCAGAAAGCCACAGATTATAAGAACTGACAATGGAGGAGAATATGTGTCCAGGGTTATGCAAGACTTTCTCTGTGAGGAAGGCACAGAGCACCAGAATACAGTTGTCTACAACCCAGAACAAAATGGGGTTGCGTGACACATGAACTGGACTCTTGGACAGATTATTTGTTCCTTGTTGGAAGATGCACAGTTACCACAGAAGTACCGGAGAGAAGCAGCGGTTACTGCCACCTACATGCAGAACCGACTTCCTGCATGTGCAACTAACAAAACGCCATTTGAGCTATGGTATGATAGGACACCAAGCATGTCTCACCTTCGTGTATTTAGGTGCAAGGCCTTTGTGCACATCCCGAAACAAAAGAAGTCAAAATTTGACCACACTGTCAAGGAAGTAATATTGTTGTGAGTTTGGGGGTTGGAATGGATGATTCCTGTGAGTCCCCTTCCAGTCTCTGATTTGGAATCCTGTGCCTTGGGGTGAGGGGTAGCTCTGCTGCCCAGATGAGTTTCTTTTGTTAAGCTAATAGAGTGGCCAGGTTGTTAATGGGTCTGTCAGGTGCCCAGCAACTGGTGAATGGGCCAAGAAGATTCTTTTGTCATTGAAACTCTTAAGGAGAGCCTACCCCCCCCCTCCTGGTGGCTAGGAGAGGTTTGTGTTTTTAGTGTGTGTAGAGTTGTGTCTAGAGAAAGGCTGGGAACTGGAGGAAGGCAGAGAGGCTATCTCTCTGCACCATGGCTTTAGGATGCCTCTTGTAACACTGATGGGAAAGCTGGATATTGGACTGCTGATGCCTTCAACCCCTTCATCCTAAGCTCAGGTTGGAATGTGTGTAAATAAACAAAACATATTTCATAAAGACACCACAGTCTCCGCTGACCTTCCTCCCAAAGGAAACCAAACCTTGGATAAGCACAGGGACCCCTGAAATCTCACCGCTCGGAGATTGGGGAGCGTACACATATTCATTGGATATTCTTCGACACAGAAGGGATACCGAGTCATAGATCCCAAAACTGGTGAAGTGGGAGTATACAGAGCTGTCCACTTCGATGAGGAAACAGATGACAGCGAAATGGAAGCAGAAACTGAGTTATTCTTCCACAACAGAAGGTATAACATTAGGTATAACAATAATACACCTGCAGAGGAAGGCGAGGAGTCTGAACCAGAAGAGGCATCAGAGCCAGAAGGGGCAGCCAAAGCACCAGCACCCAGACGCTCTGAACGCACCAACAGAGGTGTACCACCAGAGAGACTTGCTTACCTTGTGAGAGATGAACTTCCAGAACCAGAGACCTGGAAAGGGATTGAAGCCTTAACCAAAGCTGAAGCTGAGAGGTGGAGGCAGGCAGCCAAGGAAGAGCTGGAAGCTCTACACAAGAATAAAACTTGGGCACTGACCAAGCTTCCTCAAGGAAGGAAAGATGTAGGCTGCAAGCAGAAATTCAAGAAAAAGCCAGGTGCTGAAGGAAACACTGAGAGATACAAGGCAAGCCATCAGGAAACTTCTGTATATCAGCACTGTTACCAGGCCAGATGTGGCAGCAGCACTGGGATACCTGTGCTGAAAAACCAAGAAAGACTGAGAAGCAATCAAGAGAGTGGCCAGATATCTGAAGGGCACTGCTATCATGAAACTGAAGTTAGCAGCTACCCGAGATCCCAAACTAGTGGGATATGCAGATGCTGATTGGGCTGAAGGCACTACAGATTGAAAATCCACCAGTGGAAACATCTTCTACTATGGAAATTCAGTGATCAGCTGGGCAAGTAAGAAACAAGAGACTGTGGCACTCTCTTCCACAGAAGCAGAGTATGTGTCAGCTTCCAATGCAAGCAGACAGCTGACATGGCTAGTTGAACTGTTCAAAGATTTACGCATCTCTATACCTGGGCCTGTCATGATGCATGAGGACAACCAAGGATGCATCAGAATCATGGAGCCAAAAGGGGTGAGTTCACAAACCAAGCATGTAGACGTGAAGCACCATTTCATTAGAGATACCTACCACAGAGGACTACTCAACATGGAGTATTATCCAATGGAAGACATTGCAGACACTCTTACGAAGGCATTGGGCAAAGCCAGCTGCCCCTCCTCCTTCCGCCCTTACCTTCTTCTCTTCTTTGACTGTCTGAGAGAGAGAAGACATCTTTGTCTCTGCTCCCTCTCCTGAGCCATGAGGGTAACTCCCAAGCCTGGGCGTTGCGCCTCCAACTTAGTTAGTAAGTTAGAACTAGGCCTGCCTTTCTATCTACTATGTATTTCTATAAATAAAGTAGCTTTTCTTATTTTACTAAGTCTTAAGTCTCAGTGGTCCTCATGCAGGGTAAAAGCCTTCCACTTTGGTAAACGCACACACTGGCACACACGCAGCTCAGACTGTTGACAATCTCTGCTCATTTATACAAATTTACATAACAGTTCCACAGGGTAGCTGCCACTACACTAGATGGTATCTGCAGGAGGCCTTTATCTGCAGAGCGTAGTGATCGACTGGGTATATAAGGAGTAAGGTGATCTTTCACGTATCCTGGCCCCAAGCTGTGTAGGGCTTTCTGCATCAAAACCACAACCTTGCACTTGGCCCGGTATTCATTCAAAGGAATACAAGGTTGCTTGAGGGCACATCCATTCCAGCCAGACTCAGCATGTGTAAACAGCTCTGGAAATGCTGCCTTACTTTGATTTCATCCGCATAATGCATTTCCTCCATCAGCCGCCAGGTAATGGATGCTGGATCGGGTCCCTCCGGCTCACTGGCTTCTAGAAGGATCACTTTGCTGCCACTGGAGATCATCCCAGAGTTCTTGGCGACTGTGATGGCTGTTTGAAGGTTGTCACCTGGAGGGGGGGGAAGAAGTCCAGGGGGTTGTTTCCTGGGGTGCTTTGCGTTTCCCCTCGCTTCGCCACGTGACCCTACCTGCTAACTGAAGGTGTACTCTCGAAAGCCAAAAAGCCTAAGGCCCCCTCCAGACAAACTATTTATAACAGAGCGTTCATCCTGATTTGCTTGCACAAAGTTTACACGCAGGTTAGACTGTATCCTGTCTTTACTGAGCATTTGTGCTATGTCTTTGCCTGGAGGTTATATGACAATGAGCATCCAATCTGATTTCCTTACAAGGTGTTTACATGTCTCCCCATTAATCATTTCTTCATTCACATTTTTCAATGCATTTCCCTGACTCTTTCCAAACCGCAAAGTCAGTTTCATCTTTTAAAAAGTGGAGTTGTCACGCCTGGGTGCCCTTTAAATGTGCAAATCTAAAGTTCTGCTATGTGTTTGAATCCCTCCTGTGGAGGTGCCCTGAAACTCTCGACTGGGTGTGCACCCAAAAGCCATTTTGGATCCCATCCATGGTTTTTGTAAAATGACACAAAGTGGAGTTGCCCAGCTTGTAGGAAGAACCAGGCTTGGAAGCCCAGAAGATACATTCCGTGGCTGCCCCGTGTGACGTGGGACTCATCTCACTGTGCCTGTTTTCATCCAAGCACCCAAACAGCCAGGATTCCCAAGACATTGTCAGGACTGTGTATGCTGCCATCCATTTTTTTTTTTAAGCCAATTTGTAAGGTTGTTTGCAAGGCTGGTGAGGAAAACCTTGAAAGCATAATCCCATCTTTGCCGCCCTGGGCTCCTGCTGGGAGGAAGGGCGGGATATAAATCTAATCATCATCATCATCTTTGGAACTTGCTGACACTGCTTGAAGCTGCTGAAAAGCAATCACAGAAAGTATAGGGAAGTGGGGTGGAGCAAGAAAGGAGGTAAAAAGAAGGTGACGGTGGACGTGGGCTATGTCATACGCCAGCCTCCCCCAACCTGGTGCCCTCCAGCTGTTTGGACTACAACTCCCATCAGCCAAGCCAACGCAGCTGGGACTGCACTGGGGCTGATGGGAGTTGTAGTCCAAACAGCTGGAGAGCATCAGGCTGGCAGACTCTTGCATGCAAGGAACAGGCACTGAGATTGAGATAGCATTGAGGAAGAGGAACCACCTCTCAAACTGGGCAGGTCCTCCAGGAAGCAGCAAAGGGGCCTGCAACATTTCGAGAGATCCTCTTGCACAATGGCCCACTGTGAAGCACAGCTGCTTGGCGCTGGCCTTGGACAAAGGCAAATGGAGACCAGCAGAAGAACCTGGCAAGGGACCACAAGGGTCAGAGCTGTTCCTGATCAGCTAAGCAAGGTTGCTCCACAGCCGTAGTTCTAACCTGCTCCCCCCGCCACACACACACCTGCACACCTGCTAGAACAACAGCCCCCCACACACACATACCTGTGACCATGACGCTCCGGATGCGGGCACCGCTGAGTTCCTCCAGGACACTTTTGGTCTCACTCTTCAGCCGATTCTCCATGATCAGGAGGCCCAGGAAGGTCAGACCAGACTCCACCTTGTCTCTTGGACAAGCCAGGGGGCAAGAGGGAGAGTTAGTTCCTTCCACCAGGGAAACAGAGCAGCTGCTATGACCCTCTGGGCTCCCGTGACAGAAAGAGGCCCGGCTCTCTTGCAGCCCCGCTCGGGCCGCTCTGGGGCAGGGCTTGGAGGGTGCTGGAGCAACTGAAACCTCTTTCTCCTAGGAAAACTGGGTTGCAAAGAGGAGGATGCTGAAGTCCGTGCAGCTGTCCGCTGTGTGGCTTCCCATTCCCCATCCTGTGCAAGCCGGCAGTTGGCTCCTCCTCCTACGCTGCTGGCTCCCTGCTGCCCACACCTCCGCCTCATGCTTTAACCCAACGGCCACCTCCATTTTGCCAGGAGGGGTTGCAGCCCTGCAACAGCCCTTGGCACTATTTGATGCTGCACAGCTGGCTCAGGAAGGACGTGAGGCATCCACTTCCCCAGAGTGGGGGGCAGCAGGGGGGAAATGACAGGAGGAGTGTCCAGTCCAGAGGAGAGGCCAAGCGTGCCAAGCGCCCCGAGCAGAGATGGAATGGAGGCAACTTATTTTGCCTGTGTAAAGCTGCACACATAATTTGGGGGCCAGGCCTGCCAAGGAAGGTCACTCACTTCATTGAGGGCAGGCAGACAGCCGTCTCCCCCAGATCGCATTGGGTGGGGAGGGGGAAGAAACTCATTCTCCTGTGTGCAGTTGAACATAGCACTGATTGGCTGGCCCTCATGACAATCAGGAAGCCTAGTCTCCTTCCCACCCCTGTCCCAGAGCTGTTCTCCAAGGTTCTCTTTTAAAAATTGATACGGGTTTTTTTTAAAAAAAAATAGCAAGGCACCCATCAAATATTTTATTAGATACACGTGGAAGAAAAAAGTCAGGCACTCAGCTTGCCTGAAGCATCTTTCCAAATGCATCTGTACATACCTCAAGCTGAGTGGAATAAAGAGAGAAGACGGGGATAAAATATCTCTGAATGTGTATGGCAACCAGCACCACAGCGGTGCACCTGAACACCTGGCTGAGCTAGGCCAGCATCAGCCACAGCAGAACATCCGCAAGCCTCACCTTTCCAAGTTATCCAGGTCCGCACCTTTGCCCACGGAGAGCTCCTTGTGAGCCAAGGCAATGACTCGGAAACCTTGAGATGTGAAGTGTTCAAGCTCCGCTTGGAAGTGTTTGGGAACTGCAGGGAGGGGAGGAGAGAGAGAGGGAGATTGCTGTTAGAAACAGAGAGAAACCAGGGACTGAAGCAGAAAGCACCGACCCTAACGGAGCAGCAGCGTCAAGGGCTCCCAGACAGGTCAGGCAGCACTGGGAGGAAACGGAAGGCAGGCACGGATGCTGCAGGTGCAGCACAAAGAGGCACAGCTGCCGGGAAGAGAGGCAGCAACAGAACTGCCAAGCCCCTTTTGTGAAGGGCTGCCCCTCTTTGGAGGGGCTCCCTGTGTCGTGCGCTATTAATTGTGCAATTGTAGAAATGGTGCTATTGTTTTGCCTACTGTATTTTATCTAATTCTGTCTTACTGTACACCACTTGGATAGCTTCTGGCTATGAAGCAGCTTGCAAATCTGTAAAATAAATCAATTATAATATAAACTGTGGGGAATTCTGGTGTTCCCAGAAGCAAGCACAGAGCATGTGGATGGCTCATGGAGGTGTTATGTGCATATCTCCAAATACCATCCCATATGAATGTGCCTGGGAACCCTGGCTGAGCCAAATGCATCTGCAAGGGAGCTTATTTATTTTATTTATTGAATTTCTTAGTCGCCCATCTGGCTGGCTATCCAGACACTCTGGGCGACGTACAAAATAAGCATACAGATACAATAAACATTAAAAATCTTAAGATGTTGAGAGCCCCTCCCTGCTGTTGGCCGTGCTAGATCTTTGGCCCATACCGGTGTTTGTTTTGCAAAAGCTGGCCACCATCTCTGGGGCTCCCTTCATGTAGAGATCACAGACAACCTTCCCAAGTTCTTGCGTGATGACGGACATCCTCAGCAGGGAGGAAGAGAAGGGAAATTGGTGCAGGATTGCGATGCTTTCCACAGGGGCCTGTGAGTGGGCAGAATCAGAAAGCTCTCAGTTGGCTCGTGTCCCCATGCAAGTCACTGGCTTCTTTTCTGAGACGGGGCTGAACTAGTCGTCATGATGGCTATATATCACTTCCAGGGGCAGCCAGAATACCGGTTCCTGTGCAGCACCGCTGGCAGTGAGCTATTGTGCTCATGTCGGGCTTGTGGGCTTCCAGAAGCATCTTCTCTGCCACTGGAGAAACAGGGTCCTTGTGCTTTAGGCCTGCGCACAGGAACTTCTTTCTGGATTGGCCCTAAGGTGCTGGCCTGCCTGCAGACGGTCTCCTTCCTTGCTTGCCCAGTCAGAAGGGCAGCGGAGGACTGCTCCTGTAGAGGGTCACTGCTGCTCTCAGCCTGGTTTCATTTCCCAAGCAGCTCTTTTACTAAGTGGATGCTGCAAACCAGCCTTCCACCTGCCAGGCAGTCCACAT
Source organism: Rhineura floridana (assembly GCF_030035675.1). Lineage (NCBI taxonomy): Eukaryota > Metazoa > Chordata > Lepidosauria > Squamata > Rhineuridae > Rhineura > Rhineura floridana. Next base: position 153,882,379 of record NC_084486.1, read on the forward strand.
TCCCAGCAAGGGAGCTTGAGGAAGCACTGCCATTATTAGCATTAGTATTAGTATTTATTTATTAGATTCATATCTCGCCCTCCCTCCCAGCAGCAGCCCAGGCGGCAGAGCAATGGCCATTCAGGGAAAGGGGTGGGGCTGACCTGGGAAGCAGCGGCTCCTGGTCTAACAATGGTACAGCTCTGTGGTGCACTGGTTTCACCATCCTCTGGACCAGACTCCTCCATTTCCTGCAGGGGGAAAAATAATACACAACATGATTGGAAGAGATTCTAAGTAAGTCGTAATAACATAGCCTGTAATGCGAGATGTGAATGTGAATGATCCTGGGCACAGAATCCAGCTTCCTCATAATCTGCCTGTTTGTTTTTCACTTTCAGGAAGGGGGGCAGGTTTCTAGCCCTTATGGATGAGGAGGTATTACTGAGTATGTGAGCAATGCCTGCTAATATCTCAGAAGCTAGAGCCAGTGTGGTGTAGTGGTTAAGGTGTTGGACTAAGATCTGGGAGACCAGGGTTCGAATCCCCACATAGCCCTGAAGCTCACTGCGTGACCTTGGGCCAGTCACTGCCTCTCAGCCTCATGAAAACCCTATTCAGAGGGTCGCCACAAGTCGGAATCGACTTGAAGGCAGTACATTTACATTTCGGGGGGGGACGGGGCCGAGGGCTGAAATACATTCCCGTGGGTGGGTGGGACTATTGGACATCAGCACCTTTCAGAGGGCCGTCCTGATCCACATGACCAGCGATACCAAAAGAGAATATAGTAGAGTTAGCCTACAATCCGATAGATGTCTACTCAGAAGCAAGCTCCATTGGGTTCAATGGGACTTACTCCCAGGTAAGCGTGTACTGGATTGCAGCCTTAGTGAATTAAGTTGCTCAGCATGCAAAACATTCCTCGAGGATCCAGAATTTGGGTTTTTAGCGCAGAGTATCAGTGTCTTGTTGGAATGTAGACAGGCACACAGTCCAGCTTCTAATGATCATTAGGATGGTGTGATTCTCTGCTCCATAGAGAGGAATATGCTCCTCTTTAAAAATTCGGGGGGGGGGGAGGTCTGACTGTCCCCAAATCTGGCACCCCTGTAGTCTTCTTAGACAAAAATTATAGGCTGGGCTTGCATATTACTGAGTTCAGCCAAGGAGGTGGGAAGCAGAAATCCAGGTTCAAATCTCTGGACAACTCACTAGCCAGTTTTGAGTGGGCTACGGCACACTCTTTCCTTTTTTAAAAAAGTCTATAACTGTCTAGATGCCCTTTTAATCCACCAGCATCATCGGCCACTCACGCTCAGGACCAGAACACTCTGAGTTTAAAGGATGCAACTTGGCAAGTCCACCAGAATTCCGTGACCTGATCTCCCACCGTTTTTTAAATGGTAAAAATAAATGTGGCTGTATTCAGATTGGTTGCCAGGCCTGGCCTCCAACAGGTCTTCTGTATCTTTAAAAGTTGTGCAGGGGGAAGGGAGAATTCCACCTTGTGGTTTTTCCCATTACAGTGTTGCAAGAACACCTACACTTGGCTGACTTCCTCTTCTCCTAAAGATACAGGATCAGTCTCAGGCCAGGAACCTGGCAACCCTAATTCAGATCAGGACTGTGGTACTGGAGAAAGTTAACCTCCCCTGTGTTTTCCCAATCCGAATCACCTGCCCCGCCCCTTCCTGAAGCCAATATGTGCTCCACAGAGCATGTTCTTGGGCCAGGACTGTCCTTCGCACAGCCACAGGCGTACAGACAGGTGGCACTACTTAGCTTCAAGAGCTGGAGGCCTAGAACTATTCAGCAGTTTTAAAGCTGAACATTGCTGCAATAATTATTGATGTATGTAAAGGTCTTCCCCCAGTCCAGCTGGACTTTCAGTTCCCTCCCCAGCTGCTGCAGGCTCTCACTGAGAACTTCATTCCCTCAGCAGCTGGGAATGGACGCAAGGGACTGTCCTGAGATATCATGCTCCACAACCTCATCCCGTACATCTCTTCCTTAATTGCTTCAACTGGGTGCTGCAACAGGCCCCTCACACCAAGGGCCATTGCTATGGAGCAAGCATATAAGCATCGAACCCATAAATGAAACAAATGTCCCTCGCCCTGAAAACTACAAAAGCCGATTAAACCGATCTCTGAGCATGAAATATTGTGTTACAAACAAAACAGGAAAAGCCACCTCCTTGGGTTAACCAAAGGACTCATTTGCTCTGCCTGCCAGTCAAGGGGTAAGCAAACATGAGTGACATTAGCCAGGGATCGGACACCTCTCTCCACTCAACCTTTCAGCATTCCTCCCTGGCGGAGGTGGCATGAGCAGAACCCTTCAGTCACATGAACGTGGCACATGGTGGCTCCTCTGTGCTAACTATGTGACCGCAAAGGCCAAGGGCACAGGGCTGGGAAGGGCAGTCTGGAAATCAAGGCATGGGATGAGAATGAGGAAGGAGAAGGCGTGTTACGTAATCTTTATGCTCAGCTTGTTCAGACAATGGAGCAACCTTTGAGTCACTGCTCATTAAAGGATCGTTAGGAAGGCTTTAGAATGGCACGGGGTCCTTTCTGATGAAGCCCCAGGCGTGTCATGGAAAACCACACCCACTTTGCTTCATTCCCTCTAACACCAACGTTGCTTGTAGGTGCTCAGGTGTGCTTGCAACCCGCTTTGTTCCAAGGATCACCTGTCCCTGACTTGAGGAAAGAGTTACGCCCTCCAAGTTCATTCCTGGAAAGCCATTGGGGAAGCGGAGTCTCAGGAAGCTACGTGAGCAGCAGCGGGCCAGAAGAAAAACCCAACACCAGAAGAGGGTGCTGTCCTGTGCTCGCCAGGCTCCTAAAGAGGCGAGAGACTTCCCGGCAGAAACACAAGAGAGGGCAGCACAGGGGCAGTTTCCAGGGACAGTCCAGAGTCCAGAGTATAGCACAACGACAAAGGGGTAGGCAGAAAGCAGGCTCTGAGCAGCCCAGGCCCAGGCGCCAAGCAGTCCATAAACAACGCAGGTCAGGGGCGAGGCAAGAGGCAGGTCCAGCATTGTCCAAGGTCGGGTATGGAGGCAACAGGCGACCAGCAGCCATTCCAGCACAGCACTGGGATTTTTATGCTTGGGGTGCTGAAGCACACCTCAGCTGATGCCCATTCTTCTCTTCTTGGCGATCACTTGTGACCGAGTAAGATTGTCTTCCAAAATAAAGTCTTTCCATGGGACTTTTGTTATGGAAGACGCCTGCGTGTGATTTTGTTTTACGTGGGGAGATCGGCGCACCACGATCAACACACAATCTTGACAGAAAAAGGCTTGGATCCAATGGCATGGGTACCACGACGATTGGAAGTCCTTTATCTGCTGCAGCCTTCATCCGCCTTTACAGTCGTTGTAACACACATTGTTATTCTCCGCCTGTTCTGCCGTTGAGGACAGTCTTGGAGCGTTCTGTGTCTGGTTCCGATCCGTTGACCTGACCGCCATGGGTGACCCTGCTGGGAGTACATGACTCCCGACGGCATCACTCACAGGGTTCATTGGAACACGCAAGCCCACTCACCACCACAAGATGACGATCCAGCGAGGGATCCCTGCACCCAGACCTTGACTCTCGATCAGTCCAGGCCTGTAGTCGGGCACTCCTCTGGATCGGCCGGGTCTCCATCAGGCGTTTGAGGCAATCCCTCTCCCTTGGACTCGGGGGCGGTTCAGCCTCGATGCCAGTGGCCCACCTTGCCCTGAGTGCCAACAGCCCGTCCTGGGCCACTTCACAGGACCCTGGCTCCTCACCTTCAGATGGAGCCTGAGCCTGGGCCGGGTCCAAGACTGGAGCCTCCTGGGCTTCCTCTGATGGGGGCTCCTCTGATGCAGACTGCCCTGTCTGGGACCGCACGCACATTTCTCAGACTTTGGTGGATTAGAAAACAGCAAAGTGGCTGTGAACAGGGGACCCTGGGAGGAGGGGGAGGCGCTTGGGCAGACCAGGGCTCAGTCTGCAGATTCTCAGGTGTTTTCAGTCACTGCAGTCAACTGTTCCTCCGGGAGGCTGCCCCTTCCAGAATAGCCCTTTAACCCAGTTTGATTGTGGGAACTTAAAGGTGCGCTTGTCTCTCTTCTGTAAGACACTGACAGCCTGGAGGCAGCCTTGCACGGAGGGCTGTTGGGGCAAGGGTCAGTAGCGGCCTTCCTTGCCCTTGGTGTGGTGCCCTACAGAATGAGCCAGAGTCTGCTGCACAAACTCCTGCCCACAAACGCCTTACTCTTTCTTTTTCTACCCGAGCAAAAGGTTGAGCAATGTGCAGGGGAGGGCTTGCGGGAGCTCAGACGAAGCTCCAGTGATCAGGAGGCAGAGACGGGGAGAAATCCAGTTCGGTTTGCACTTAAAGTTGGATCTATCGAAGTAGCACTTTCTGAAACGACAGGAGAACCCAACCAGAACCATCCTTCAAAATTCGTATTTATCCGAATGTAGAGAGGCAGTTCTCCGACCAATGTTTATAAAAATGCATATACTAAGGGAAAGTGTGCATAAAAATGAATATATTAGCAAAAATAACACACAAAAATGCATAATATTAGGAAAAATTGCTTGCAGAAATGTGTCCATTAGTCAAAACTGCAGACACAACTCTGTTTAGAATCATGGAACAGTAGAGTTGGAAGGACCCTATAAGGCCATCAAGTCCAACCCCCTGCTCAATGCAGGATTTTACTGGGAGAAATAATTGTAAATTGCTGCAGAAATATGGAGAACTGAATTCAAGACTGGAATAATGAGACACGGAGAACCGAGATGGGCAGATCCTTCCGTATCGGTCAGGAGGAGGGTTTTTCCGAACTCCACCTCACCTCTTCACCCATAAGAACACAAGAACTTCGCAGCTGAATCAGGCCAGGGGCCCCTCTAGTCCTGCATCCTTCTCTCACAGTGGCCAGCCAGATGCCCCAACCTCAAGGCCCCAAGCAGGACCAGAGGGCACCTGCGCTCTCCCCTCCTGCAGCTCCCAGTGAGTGGTATTCAGAAGGATACTGCCTCCGACCGTGGGGGCAGAGCAGAGCCATCATGCTCTGGCTATGACGTTCTTGCAAAAGAAGCCAGGCTTGGCCAGTCGCTCATGCTTTAGATGTGATGAGAGACACAGAGCTGCCCCAGGTCCAGTCTCTGCTCTCTTTGCCTTGTGTTTTCCTGTTTGACACACACAGCAGACCGGTGGTTTCAGCCTAAATCGACCTCTGCAAGAAACAAGTCCCTTCCAAGGTATGCCCTGGAATGGTTTCAGCCGATACTACAGAAGAAGCATCATGGTGCAGGAATGCTTGCACGTGGTAGCTTGTTCTGCAAAAACAGTTCTATTGCAAGAAGGTATTTCTTCTTGCTTTGTCGCTTTGAAAAGGAAAGGGGTGACAAGTTGGAAGTTATGCAACAAAAGGGCTTGGAGGTGTTTCTGAACCTTTCTTCAAACCCATGAGGTCTAGGAACATTGCTTTACCTGGCAGGGAACCCTTTCCAGCCCAATAGCCGCGTTCTGTTGTGGTCAGCTTTCCAGGGTGCAGTGGTTGAGGTGCTGGACTATGACCTGGGAGAGCAGGGTTCGAATCCCCACACAGCCATGAAGCTCCCTGGGTGGCCTTGGGCCAGTCACTGCCTCTCAGCCTCAGAGGAGGGCAATGGGAAACCCCCTCTGAATGCTGCTGACCATGAAAACCCTATTTGTAGGGTCGCCATAAGTCGGGATCGACTTGAAGGCAGTCCATTTCCATGTCAACTTTCCAGGGACCGCATACCAATGGTGGGCGAGGCCAGATGTAAAAGGAGGCAGAGCTCTTAAGAACATAAGAAGAGCCTGCTGGATCAGGCCAGTGGCCCATCTAGTCCAGCATCCTGTTCTCACAGTGGCCAACCAGGTGCCTGGGGGAAGCCCGCAAGTAGGACCCAAGTGCAAGAACACTCTCCCCTCCTGAGGCTTCCAGCAACTGGTTTTCAGAAGCATGCTGCCTCTGACTAGGGTGGCACAGCACAGCCATCATGGCTAGTAGCCATTGATAGCCCTGTCCTCCATGAATTTGTCTAATCTTCTTTTAAAGCCATCCAAGCTGGTGGCCATTACTGCATCTTGTGGGAGCAAATTCCATAGTTTAACTATGCGCTGAGTAAAGAAGTACTTCCTTTTGTCTGTCCTGAATCTTCCAACATTCAGCTTCTTTGAATGTCCACGAGTTCTAGTATTATGAGAGAGGGAGAAGAACTTTTCTCTATCCACTTTCTCAATGCCATGCCTAATTTTATACACTTCTATCATGTCTCCTCTGACCCGCCTTTTCTCTAAACTAAAAAGCCCCAAATGCTGCAACCTTTCCTCGTAAGGGAGTCGCTCCATCCCCTTGATCATTCTGGTTGCCCTCTTCTGAACCTTTTCCAACTCTATAATCTCCTTTTTGAGATGAGGCGACCAGAACTGTACACAGTATTCCAAATGCGGCCGCACCATAGATTTATACAACGGCATTATGATATCGGCTGTTTTATTTTCAATACCTTTCCTAATTATCGCTAGCATGGAATTTGCCTTTTTCACAGCTGCCGCACACTGGGTCGACATTTTCATCGTGCTGTCCACTACAACCCCGAGGTCTCTCTCCTGGTCGGTCACCGCCAGTTCAGACCCCATGAGCGTATATGTGAAATTAAGATTTTTTGCTCCAATATGCATAATATTACACTTGTTAATATTGAATTGCATTTGCCATTGTTCTGCCCATTCACTCAGTTTGGAGAGGTCTTTTTGGAGCTCTTCACAATCCCTTTTTGTTTTAACCACCCTGAATAATTTAGTGTCATCAGCAAACTTGGCCACTTCACTGCTCACTCCTAATTCTAGGTCATTAATGAACAAGTTGAAAAGTACAGGTCTCAATACTGATCCTTGAGGGACTCCACTTTCTACAGCCCTCCACTGGGAGAACTGTCCGTTTATTCCTACTCTCTGCTTTCTGCTTCTTAACCAATTCCTTATCCACAAGAGGACCTCTCCTCTTATTCCATGACTGCTAAGCTTCCTCAGAAGCCTTTGGTGAGGTACCTTGTCAAACAGTTTTTGAAAGTCTAAGTACACTATGTCCACTGGATCACCTCTATCTATATGCTTGTTGACACTCTCAAAGAATTCTAATAGGTTACTGAGACAGGACTTTCCCTTGCAGAAGCCATGCTGGCTCTGCTTCAGCAAGGCTTGTTCTTCTATGTGCTTAGTTAATCTAGCTTTAATAATACTTTCTACCAGTTTTCCAGGGACAGAAGTTAAGCTAACTGGCCTGTAATTTCCGGGATCCCCTCTGGATCCTTTTTTGAAGATTGGCATTACATTTGCCACTTTCCAGTCCTCAGGCACGGAGGAGGACCCAAGGGACAAGTTACATATTTTAGTTAGCAGATCAGCAATTTCACGTTTCAGTTCTTTGAGAACTCTCGGGTGGATGCCATCTGGGCCCGGTGATTTGTCAGTTTTTATATTGTCCATTAAGCCTAGAACTTCCTCTCTCGTTACCACTATTTGTCTCAGTTCCTCAGAATCCCTTCCTGCAAATGTTAGTTCAGGTTCAGGGATCTGCCCTATATCTTCCACTGTGAAGACAGATGCAAAGAATTCATTTAGCTTCTCTGCAATCTCCTTATCGTTCTTTAGTACACCTTTGACTCCCTTATCATCCAAGGGTCCAATTGTCTCCCTAGATGGTCTCCTGCTTTGAATGTATTTATAGAATTTTTATTTTATTTTATTTTATTTTATTTGTATTCTTTTATGAAGTAACAAAGCATAGCTATCAAGATTTATACCCCTCGCAATAGGAGCTTGCGATACATACATTTGAAACGCTCCGTTTCATTGTTGGAGCATGTATTATCATGGTAACTGTATCCTTGTAGCTGCATTGGGCAGTTGGTCATACATGTCACTTGGAAGAGTATAACCCATAAATTCCCAGCAGGTGGTATTAGACGGCTGTGCATTAGTCCTTCCACAGACAGAGCTAAGGATGTGAGTCTTCCCTTTGCACAGGAGGTGACGTTCCAGCCCTTCAGAAGGCGGAGGCTCCTACAGACACACCCACGCACATCACACGTCTCTCCATCCTTCGTTTAGGCCAACAAGAGGCAATATCAAGCTCAAGGACATGCTCCAGCCAGGCACAGGCACTCAAAGAGGGTGTGTGGCCTGGTGGGAGTCCCGAGGGCCACGCAGAAAGGCCTGGAGGGCTGCATTTGGCCCCTGGGCCTGAAGGTCCTCACCTCCGCCTTACGGGTTTCCTACATATTTCCTATCAGTTCCATGTTAGGCAGCAGATTCTGGGATCATAGCTCAAGGTACATAGCGAGTGGCCCTGTTTGGAAGGCTCCCCTGCCTTCCACCTCTTTCCTCCTAACACACACACACGATAAGGAAAGTTCACTCACCCAGCCGGTGCCCTCAAACATCTTTAGGTCCAGTGGATCTCCTTGAATCTTCCCATCCAAAACCAACAGGGAATGGCAGGAGGCCATGGCTCTGCACAGGGGCCCCCAAGGCAAAGGGCAGCCGCCGGAGAAGCTGTGCACACTCTGGAAACTGAGGCAGAGCAGAGAATTAGCATCTGGCCACTCATCAGAGGAGAGGTAGTAGGCACAGGGGTGACCATTTGCCACTCAGGCCCAAAGGAGCCATTGGGCGAAGCATGCTCCAACAAGGGCTCTGCCGCCCCTTCCTTGCCCACCTGCCTGCCAACCGGCCAGGGGCCCTTCAAAACTCTCCTGCAACCCACCGCAGGCGTTGCTGCTTCCTCTGCTGAGGGGTGCTCCGTGCTGCTCTCTCCCCCTCCCAGGCAAAGCTGAAGCAGGCAGAGAAAAGCTGGAAACCCAGGCTCTCCGGGCACAGAAGGGGCTTCATGCAGGGTCAGTCTGACCAGACAAGACGCACCTCAAGTGGTCGCTTCAGGTGGCCGCACTGTCATCTGCACAGTCTGTGGGCCCTGCATTGAGCAGGGGGTGGTCTTGATGGCCTTATAGGCCCCTTCCAACTCTACTGTTCTATGATTCTATGACCCTGCAAGGGATCTGGGGGTGAGGCATGTCTTCTTGACTGTGTGGGGCAGCACACAGCCTTTATCCCTTATGTTCACAGCATGAGTGGGTCAGCGCAGGGTCCACCCAAACCGCAGATCCCTGAAGTGCCCACGTCACACAAACGAGCAACGCGGACTTGATTTACATGGGATGCCAGACTCAAGAAATCTCGCACGGGCAAGTTTTTGCTTTACACTCCCAGCTGCATGCTTAAATCAAGCCCAGAACTCTTCCAGCTCATCAGTGCCCTTCTGGAAATGGGTTACTCAACATCAATTTACTTATTTTTTTAAAAAGCCTTTATCAGCTGCCTAATATTTTAAAATCTCTAACTGGTGTACAACATAAACATAACATAAAAGCAGTAAACAGTATCATAAGCATAAAAATACAACATAAAACCAGTAAAAAAGTGGTATAAAAGAATATAAAAACAAATAAAAAGAGGACTCCAGGGAAATCAAATAAATAAATAAAACAGGGCCCAATCTTATGCATCAGGGAAAGCCTTTACAAGACCTCTGAAACCTATATGCTGCAACCCCAAAGGAGGCAGTGCCAGGAGAACAAAATCAAGTAGCACCATCAATTCCCCCATGACGCAGGGGACACGTCCTTGTGCAAGCCTCGTTTCTCCACCCCGTTTGAGCGGAGCTTTTAAAGCAGCCTTGCTCGTTTGCAGGACTGCCCTGAAACCTCTCTTGGCAAGAAGCTCATTATCAGCAACCCTGTCCCCTACCCCCCACCCCAGATTTGGGGCTGGAGCCAAGCAGAGCCCACACTGTCTGCCTGAGGGTTTGCTACCCGACAGACCCTCTTAGCTGGATTCGCTCATCAATTCATCTCTCCTCATTAAGGTTCGCTTAAGCAATTGTCTGCCTGTCCTGAGGGAGTGTCAGGGATATAGTTCTCCTAATGGCCCTGTAAATTATGGCCATTTCCCACCCCCAGTTCATTACCATCCAATTATATCATCCAAAGATGAAGGAGGAGAGATCCTGACAAGTCCTGTCCTGGAGCTACTCTCAGGAATTAAGGAGGAGAAAGAGGCGAGAGGACTTAATCCCTGGAATAGACTTGAGGTCTGTTGCATATCCACTGTGAAGCTGCACAAGCAGAAGAAAGGTCTGTGCCTACGCCACAGGGCTGCTCTGTCTCTGCTAGTAACAACTCTGGCCTCTGATGTGTGGAATATCCGCAAATTTATTGGCCCTCAATCCATTCAGCAATAATCCAGATTTCTGGGCTGGTTGGTTGATTAGTCGTTTCACATGAGAAGCAAAGAGGTTGCTCTGATGGTCTAACCCTGAAGAAAAGTTCCGTGTGAATCAAATGCTTGCCCCAACATTTCATGCACATGCTGCTGGTGCATCCTTGTATGCTCTCCAGCCCTTTGCAGCACATTCCCGGAACACAGGTCAGGCGCATGGTCAAGACTGCTTACCTCCTTTTTTGGCAGGGGATGACGCCCCAGAGATCCAGCCCATCCTCTGTCAGGGTGCCAGTCTGGGTTCAGGGAAAGAGAAAGATGGCATCACGGTCAGAAACCAGGAGCCTTGATCCTTCATCCAATAACAGCAGAGCAGACCATGCACAGCTCTCCCTATTAGTGGATGGAGCTGAGGAGTGGGCCAGCCAAGGGGGCGGTGAGGGGCTGGGAGAATGAAAGGTGCGGCAGTGCTCCGGGGGAAATGGAAAGCTCTGTGTGAGTGCAGAGTTTCCTTCCCCCTAAGCCAGTGGAAGCCAAATGCTGGGGAGTTGCTCAGCCTTTATGAAATGCTGACTTGAACAAGACTGAGGACTAGAAACGTCCCAGAAAGAAGAGTCTCAAGGATTAGTCATCTCAGCATGTATATAGCACCGTTGAGGTTTCAAAGTACTTTGGCCATATTATATCAGCATTTTTTACTACAGCCCTGTAGGGAAGGCAAGTAGTATCCTCCCAATATTGCAAATGGAGGACGGGGAGGGCACTGAGCCTGAGAGACAGGAGAGGGCTTACCAAGGGCTGATGGCCATATTTGAAGAGGGGATTCCCAGCTGCCATGTCTGATCAAACCTGGCCCCACCTTCTGCCTTGGAAACCGCTAAACGCACCCACACACCACCACCCCGCATACACACACAGCCACACTCCAACCCGGCAGCCTCCAGAGCTGCTCCACTCCTTCCTGGGGCCGCACCTTGTCAAAGCACACCAAGTTGATCTGCCCGCAGATGTTGATCCTCTGAGGACTAATGCAGAAAATCTTCTTCTTCACCAGCCTCCTCTGGGCATAAACGATGCCAGTCGTCAAGGCAGCGGGGATGGCCGGGGGGACGGGAACTGTCATGAGGACGAGCGCCATTGCCACGGTGTCTGCCACGGATTGCTGGGAAACGGCACAAACAGATTGTCAGTGGGTTGACTCAGCGCAGGAGGGCAGGAGGGGAGCCTGTGCCTAAGTGCCCATGGGGCACATCTGAGCAGGGCTACTGAGAGGGCTGGCCAGCCGGGCAGGTCTGGAACTTGGAGGGACTAAGGGGCAGCCTTGCTGTGACCCCACAAAGGAGAGAAGGAGCTTCCTTCAGGCACTCAGTCCGAATTCAATCCTGGTTCATTTGCTCAGCAGCAACCCAGCAGACCAGGGAGGGAAACACCATCCATGACTCAAAGCCACAAACTCAAAACTTACAACTGAAACGAATACACCCATTTACTGATGCACAAAACTAGACAGTATGATAGGACTGACAAAAAATAAAACAAAGCCAGTACTTGAAATGTACCGTAGAAATATGTAACATATTTGCACAAACTTAATGGTTAAAAAGATGAATCAAGAATACAATAATATCAACCAGTAAATTAGATTTACAAAGATAGCACTGACAAAACAAGCACATTTTCCACCAAACTCCCTCCAGTCCAAGTACGGTAATACCTCCGTTAAGGAATCCTCCAGGTCAGGAAGGAAGCTCTCTGTGGGAAGGCTTTTTAAAGGTAAAACTGACCAGCTTTGCTTTGCTATGGATAAACGTCCAAACCTGTGCCTTTGCTTCAAGGTGAAACTGAGCAGCCTATGAATAGGGTTTTCATGGTGAGCGGTATTCAGAGGGGGGTTACCATTGCCTTCCTCTGAGGCTGAGAGGCAGTGACTGGCCCAAGGTCACCCAGGGAGCTTCATGGCTGTGTGGGGATTCGAATCCTGGTCTCCCAGGTCATAGTCCAGCACCTTAACCAGTACACCACACTGGCTCCATCAATATACCAAACCATAGCATTCTGTCATTGATTTGACTTCACAGCCATTCTTATTGGAACACCAAGACTGCTTCGGTTAGCAGTCAGCAGTCTGAAAGGTACAGAGGTACAAGCACCTTTTGCCCCCAAACGAAGTAGTTGTGGCCTGTTTCAGCCGTCTTTCATCTAATAAGCCATTCTTATTGGAACACCAAGGCTGCTCTTTGCACTGCAACATTTTGCTGCAGCTTCCACTTGTATAGTTAATAACAGCCAGATGTCTCCCACTCCAACCCCCCAAACCCTTATTTATTTATATATGTTTATCTAATTTGGGTATATAATGGGTAAGACGGTCTTTCAGGTATCCTGGTCCCAAGCTGTATAGGGCTCCATACACCAAAACTAGAACCTTGAACTTGGCCCGGTAGCAAATGGGCAGCCAGTGCAATTCTTTCAGCAGAGGGGTGACATGTTGGCGATACCCTGCTCCAGTGAGCAGTCTCACCGCCGCATTTTGCACCAGCTACAGCTTCCAGACCAACCTCAAGGGCAGCCCAAATACAGAACATTATAGTAATCCAGCCTGGAGATTAACAGTGTGTGGACAACAGTGGCCAGGCTATCCCAGTCCAGAAATGGCCGCAGCTGTCTTACCAGCCAAACCTGATAAAAGGCACTCCTACCCACTGAGGTCATCTGGGCCTCTAGCGACAAAGAGGGATCCAGGAGCACCTCCAGGCTACGGACCTGCTCTTTCAGAGGGAGTACAACCCCATCCAAAGCAGGCAACTGACCAATTATCTGAACTCGGGAACCACCCACCCACAGCGCCTCTGTCTTGCTAGGATTCAGACTAAGGGCTTATTCAAACGGCACGTGTTTTCACTCCTGTATGCTGATGACATTGTCCTTCTGTCTCAAACGACTGTTGGTTTGCGCCGTCTGTTGAGAGAGCTCGCCTCCTTTTGTACAGAAGAACTACTAAAAATCAATTATGCCAAATGTAAGGTATTAGTATTTTCCAGAAGAACACGTAAACAACGGTGGCAAATTGATAATCACCTTATTGACCAAGTCACTGCTTTCAGATACCTGGGAATTTTGTTTCACTCCTCAGGCACCTGGAAGGCACACCTGAGCAGGTCTGCCGAGACTGCTCAGAGAACGGTCAAGGCATTGCTTTCATTCTTCTATACAAAAGGTGGCCAATACGTCACCTCGGCTGTACAGGTATTTAATGCCAAGGCCCCGCTGGAATCTATCCAATCCAAGTTCCTGAGGTCGATAATGGGTGTCCCTAGTTGTGTCTCCAACGTGGCCTTACGTTTAGAACTGGGAACCCTATTAATTGAGACCTGCGCCTGGATGCACAGATTCAGCTATTGGCTGAAGTTGTTATTTGCCCCTACTGGACTGGCCCCTCTGACGCTGGTGGATATTTTCCAGTCCAAATGGAAGCAGGTAATGACTAAAAAATTGGAGGCCCTAGGATTCGCCCCAGGTGGTCAGGGCTCTAGGCTATTCGAAGGCAAAAATAGCCATTATCCAACGTCTTAAAGACATAGAACTTCAAAATAACTTGAGCCTGGCCGCTGCCTACTCTTACTGTTGTACCAATACGAAACCTTTTGTATCTGCCAATTATTTAACAAACTTGCACATCCCTAAACATAGGAAATCGTTCACTCTAGCGAGATTTAACGTCCTCCCTTCAGCACTCCTGGAGGGCAGGTATAAGGGCATGCCCCTCTGTGAACGGGTTTGCCCCTGTGGGGCTGGGGAGGTGGAGTCAGTGCGCCACGTATTGTTACACTGCCCCTTCTACTTCGACCTCCGCTCTCATTTTATCTCCCCAAATTTGCCTAAACCTCACTCAGGTCCTGAGACTGACCTTGTATATCGCCTACTGGCCGATCAAGACCACCGAATCACTGTGAAGGTCGCCTCATTCTGTGTAGCTGCTATAGCTCGCAGGAGAAATCTTATGGGTTCTTTGCAATAAATTTGAAGATGTATATTACTTGAGCTTTGCCTAATGTCTTGAAACTTGTGATGTAGACCAATTTTTTTTATTATTATTATTATTATTATTAACTTCTGTATTCATTGTTTTTTACCATTCTTGTAGTCATTTACCCTATGCCTTGCTGCACTGTTGTACTCTGACTGGTCATGGACCGAAAAAATTTTCATTCATCCAAACGGAACGGGATAATCCACTGTTTCCTATTCAGGTTGTCAGCTGATAGTCCTCACTTTGCCTTCCCCCCCTGCTGTTTCCCATTGGAAAAAATGCCTTTTTCATTTGCCAGCGAGATTCCCAATTTCAAATAGCAAATCGCATTTTTGCCGGTATTGGAAGGAACGGATTTAACCCGAGAAAATGCGTGACACCGCGCGACGTCATTTGGACGACTGAAAAATAATAAACACACATATTGCACGTGTCACATTTTGCGGTCGTCTGGATGAGCCCTCAGTTTATTGGCCATCATCCAGCCCACCACCGAGTCCAGGCAGCGGTCCAGGGCTTGCACAGCCTCTCCCAATTCAAATGGTACAGAGGAATAGAGCTGGGTATCATCAGCATACTGCTGACACCTCGCCCCAAATCTCCTGATGACTGCTCCTAAGGGCTTCATATAGATGTTAAACAGCATGGGGGACAAGATGGTACCCTGCGGCACCCCACAGCACAACTGCCAGGGGGCTGAAAGACAGTCACCCAATGCTATTATCTGAGAACGACCCTGGAGATAGGATTGGAACCACTGTAAAACAGTGCCTCCAATACCCATCTCACCAAGTCGGCCCAGAAGGATACCATGGCCAATGGTATCAAAAGCCGCTGAGAGATCAAGTAAGAACAACAGGGTCCTTCTCCTGATAATGGTCATCCATCAGGGCGACCTGGGCCAATTCAGTCCCATAACCAGGCCTAAACCAGACTAGAAAGGGTCAAGATAATCTGTTTCATCAAGAGTACTTGCAATTGCTGCACTACAACCATCTCAATCACCTTCCTAAGAAGGGGGCATTTGTGACTGGTCAGTAATTGTTACCAACCAATGGGTCCAGGGTGGGCTTTTTCAGGAGTGGTTGGATCACCGCCTCTTTCAAGGTGGCTGGAACCACTCCCTCCCAAAACGATGCATTGACTCCACCCTGGATCCACTCGTCAAATCCCCTCGGCAAGCTTTATTAAGCCAAGAAGGGTTGACATGTTCCTGGCCGCATTATCGCAAGCACCTTGTCTACATCATCAGGCCGCATCAACTGAAACTGTTCCTAAGAAGTTGCAGTAGATGTTGCACTGGACACTTCATTGGGGATTACAGTAGATGTGGATGGGGCATCAAGACTGCCATGGAGGTGAGCAATTTTACCCTCAAAGTGCCTTACAAACAATTCACAGTAGGCCTCCAAAGGGTCTAACACTCCGTTTCCTGGAGTTGATGTCAAGAGACCCTTGACAATACGGAAAAGCTCCACTGGACAGCTACTTGAGGACACGATGGAGGCAGAGAAGTGGGCCTTCTTCGCTGCCTTCACCACCGTACAGTAGGCACGGCTATGATGTTTTACTCGTGCCCGATCAGCCTCACAGCACGTCTTTCGTCACTTGCGCTCTAGCCGTCATCCAGCCTGTTTCATTGCCCTTAGCTCACTGGTGTACCAAGGTGCAAGCTGGGCTCCACAATGCCGGAGAGGGCGCTTGGGGGCAACCGTGTCAAGAGCCCGACATGCCTCGCTGTTCCACAGCATGGCAAGGGCTTCAACAGGGTCACCTGCTCTATCTACTGGGAACTCCCCTAGGGCATTCAGGAATCCAGTGGATTCCATTAGTCTCTGGGGTGGACCATGTTAATCTGTCCACCACTCCTCCAGGGAAGGATCAGAGCCATAAGTCTAAACTTCACCAGGAAGTGGTCTGACCATGACAATGGGGTGACATCCACCCCCCCATCTCCAGACCACCCCTTCCTCCATATGGAGCAAAACCCAAGTTGAGGGTTATGCGTCGGGCCAGTGACAACATGAGACAGCCCCATGGTCATCATAGAGGTCCATGAAGTCCCAAGCAGGAACACTAGAGGCAGCCTCAGCATGGACATTCAAGTCACCCAGGACTATCATTCTGGGTTCCTCCAATACCACAGCTGAGATGGCCTCCAACAGCTCAGTCAGAGAAGCTGCCAGGCAGCAGGGTGGATGGTACACCAGCAGCAACCCCAGTTGACTGTCTCCTTGGCCCAACACCAAGTGCAGGACCTCATAGCCAGCTCCAAGACAGAGTGGTTTCCTGGTGACAGAGATGGAAGTTCTGTACACTACAACTTCCCGTCCCTGCAGCCTGTGCTGGTGTTGCACCAAGTATCCACCTGGGCAAAGCTTGGTCAGATCAACTCCTCCCAATTCACCCACCCAGGTCTCGGTAATGCACACCAAATCGGCATCTCCATCCACAATCAGAACTTGGACGTGGTCTTACTGTGTACCGATCCTTCGCTTGCGTCAAGCCTCACCACCTTCCACATGGCCCAGGCTGATTGAAGGCCATGTGCCTCTTTCTTACAGTGTGGTCCCACTCATCACCAGACTTGTGGGCTCGGTCAAAGGCCCCGCCCTCTTGCAGCATCATGGCTCTCTCTCTAAGACTCACCTTGTGGCTCACGTACACGCAAGTCGCATAGATCAGCCCCAAGATGCCAATCAAGGCCAGGCATATGATGAACTTGAAGGCCTCTCGGTAGAGTTTGAAGTTCAGAGGCTTTGGGTAAAGGATGGACCTCACCAGATCTCCCTTGGCCGTGTTGAACCCTGCAGCAAAGCATTACATGGGCAACGTGGTCATTTTGGGGGTGGGGGAGGGAGGAACAGACATTGCTCACATGTGGGTGAGTGGGGAGAGCCCAAGGAGTGGGGGTGGGGTAGGGTTGGGGTTCGCTATCTGATTCCATTCCGTTTTTCAGTTAGTCAAATGGGCTGCCAGTTCCTATTCGCTATAAATTATGTTCCACTAGTTATCCCCACTCCCGGTTCTCCCTTTTTTATTCGTTATATTTTCTGAAAAATTATGTCATTTTCTGTTATTTCTTATGCTGATGTATATTTATATAATGTATACAGCAGCAGCAGATTACAAAAATAATTATGTAAATAATTACATAATTCTTGCAGCGAACTTTAAAAAAATGACAGTGTCGCTAACAGCCGCGAACACACACAAAAGGTGGGAGCCTGTTCAACAACGAGACAAACTTGCGGATTATCCTAGAATTCAATACCAAATCCAATTTTGGGAATATTCTACACCATCCTTAGGCTGGGGGGAAGGGCAGAGGCTGGCTGTGCATTCCCTAAATCAAGGCAGCAATATGTAAAGGGACCTCTAATTCCTGGGCCCCAATGAAAGCAACCACCACAAAGCGCACTTACAGCTGATCCAATGTTTCCAGTTTTGAGAGTTGGCACATATCCCATTTTTAGGGGATCACTGAACGTTCTCGGATGCAGTTACCTTTTCACGTGACTTCAACACTGAAATCAAGCACTCAGAAAACGTTCTCTCTGTAGTTTGCTGCAACCTGCGGGGCTACATGTTTTTTCTATATGGTTGCTGTTGTTAGTACATTTGAAAGTGAATAGTTTCCTCTTGGCACCAGGCTAGCCAAGCTTCATGTGGTGTTTGTATGCATTCTTTGTGCGTGACACTGATTATGCAACGCTCACAGAAGAGAATCAAAGACCCATGGAGCTAGAAAAGACCTCAGAGATCATCTAGTCCAATCCCTTGCCAACTGAGGGGGGGGGAACTGTTCAGTTTTGTATTTTGCGTTATTTTTCTAACCTAGATATTAGTGCTATTTCTTTTGAGAGAGAGTCACACCATTCTACAGCTTTGTGCCCTCTAGCATATTTCCAAACAGGGAGGTAAAGATTGTGATATCAGCTTTGGGAGTTGCTTTTGGATATTTTAGCTTGAGCTTTATTGTTGAGCTTTATGCCCCTTTACATTTTGTGTAAACTGCTTTGAGCACAGACAATCTTGTCGAAAATGTGGCATATAAATAAATTCACTATTGACTATATCGCACCCATTCCAGTTTCCCATTCCCATAATACACCTCTAATACTCCCTGAGGAGGGCTTCAACTTTCCATGAGCAAATCAACTTAAAGCTGTAAAGGTGTACAGCGTTTAAAAACAAGATTTAAATATCTATAACAATCTATAGCAATGTTTCCACATTACAGGTTTTATAGGAAAGGATGCCCACTAATGCCTAAGTAGTAACAAGCCTCCAGGTGCTGGGGTGGGTGGGTTGAAATGGTTCTGGCCTAGATTCTCGAGGGGTCTGCTCCAATCCAAACATTCTGGAGTCTGAAACCCCACCCCTACCCCTTTGCTACTCTTGTGGATTTTGTTGTTGTATGCCCCCTTCCTGGGCATTCAGGTTTCCGAGGTACCAGAGAGATGAGTAAGGCAGACTGAGATGCAGGTTTACTTAAAAGGAGACCAAGTTTATTGAGTAACTTTCAACCCGCAGGCTCTGCACGAACATGGACCAGACTGAACACTGAACCGGGCAGCCAAGAACCCTTTTATAGACCAAGTTTACAGCACAGTAATAAGCAACTAATTACTACAAAGGACTAAATCACCACTTTCCCAACATAGCCCTATGGTGATGGGGCTCTTTCCCAGGGTCACACAGCATCACAACAGCTGATAAGCAAAGCCTCCAATTGCCTGGCGGGGAGTTAACTGCTCCAAGGTCTACACCAGCCTTTTTCAACCAGTGGGCCTCCAGATGTTGTTGGACCACAACTCCCATCTTTCCTGACCATTGGCAATGCTGGCTGAGGCTGATGGGAGTTGTGGTCCAACAACATCTGGAGGCACACTGGTTGGGAAAGGCTGGTCTACACTATCTGGTTAACAAGGCACCTGCCCAGCACTCTAGGCAGAGCATCAGAACTTTGCCTGTTAGGAACCCCAGATTAGACCCCAGGTGGCTCTGAGCTATACTTTGACCGTCCCTTGACCTATCTCCCTGCTGGCTTAGACGCTGAATGCTAAACTCTAAAGAGAACTAAGGCTGGGGGGGGGAATACAAGCCCCCCTTGCCTATAGGCAGCTATTCTGCTGATATAGTTGCTGAGCTTGCCCACAGGCCGGTACACTTGTTGTTATGTGCCTTCAAGTCGATTACGATTCATGGTGACCCTATGAATCAGCGACCTCCAGGAGCATCTGTCATAAACCAACCTGTTCAGATCTTGTAAATTCAGGTCTGTGGCTTCCTTTGTGGAATCAATCCATCTTTTGTTTGGCCTTCCTCTTTTTCTACTCCCTACTGTTTTTCCCAGCATTATTGTCTTTTCTAGTGAATCATGTCTTCTCATGACGTGTCCAAAGTATGATAACCTCAGTTTCATCATTTTAGCTTATAGTGACAGTTCTAGTTTAATTTGTTCTAACACCCATTTATTTGTCTTTTTCGCAGTCCATGGTATGCTCAAAGCTCTCCTCCAACACTACATTTCAAATGAGTTGATTTTTCCCTTATCCACTTTTTTCACTGTCCAACTTTCACAACTTTCACATCCATACATAGAAATTGGGAATACCATGGTCTGAATGATCCTGACTTTAGTGTTCAGTGATACATCTCTGTATTTGAGGACCTTTATAAACTTTAAATTGTAAAGGTTTGGGCAGTAATATTCATTAAGAATTACTGGCTCAAGCCAGTATTTTACATCTTTCCCTCCTAAAAACTCCAAATCCAGCCACATCCAGGGAATGTTAATGAGGAATGTTGTAAAAATCACAAAGTAAAATGTGGAAATGCAGATTCTGCAAGAAGTTTCCAATCAGGATAGCATGCTTGAGATTGGTCATCACCACCAATGTAATCCACTTCTTGCATCTGATAAAGAGTTTATTCACTGAATTTCATCCTGGCAAAGGGCCATGAGCAGTATTTCTGTGTGCGTTTCTGCTGTTTTGCACGACCCGGACAGATATTCCCACCCTTCCAAAGTCACAAAGCCATTTAACTCACCAGTCTGCAACACGACAGCCCTTGCTGGCCCCTTGCCAGCTCGCCTGGTCTGGATGACCTCCGTGCCACAGAAGAGGACGTGCCGTCTGTAATCCTCCATGCTGTGCACTTTCCAGGGCAGGGTGTCGTCCGTGTGGGGCAAGGGGGTCTTGGTCACTGGAACACTTTCACCTACAAATGCATTCCAAATCCCAACTGGCTCAGTGGACAACATCTACCTCATCATCACTTTGGTGGTGGTTGTGGCTGATGATGATGACAACAATATCATCATCATTCAATAAACCATCAATGTGCATAGATTATTATTATATCTGCACAAAGCTCTACCATTTCAACAGTCATGGCTTCCCCCAAATAATCCTGGGAACTATAGTTTGGTAAGAGTGCTGAGAGGAGACTCTTATGCCCCTCACAGAGCTGCAATCCCCAGAGTAGTTTATCAGTCAATCCCTCTTCCCAGAAAACCCTGGGGATTGTCACGCTGTGAGGGAAAAAAGGGTCTCCTAACATCTCTCAGCACCCCTAACAAACTACAGTTCCCAGGATTCTTTAAGTTGTAGTGCTCTGTGCAGATTTACTGATTTAATTATCAGGTGCAGATATGGCCTTATTGCAGTTACACACACTTAGACTGCATTACCGTAGAGACTGGTGGCTAAAGGGGAATTCTGCGCTCCCCCAGTTGAATGAATTGGCTGCACAAAGCTTTGGGGCAACTAAGAGTAGAGACACTCTTGTGGCTGTGCTGGCTTCAGCGCTCTGTCTTCTGAAGTCAGAGACACATGACACCACTCAAACTCTGCCCCTTTTTACTCCAAAACTGGGGAAATGCAGCTCCAGGGCATTTCTCTGTGAAATCAGCTTACGCAGAAATCAAAACTGGTTGGTAGATCACATTGCCACTCTGGGGTGTCCTATGAAAATGCTTTGCTGAAGGTTGGTCAGAGACAGTGATTGGCCCAGCACTTTGCTGTGGGCGGTCCTTAAAGGGTCTGAGATCAACAGCAGGGAAGCGACACGTGTCCAGCCGTGGGCAAACGTATTTTAAACCAAAGCCAGGGAAAACAGTCTGGCTGCTTTGAAAGTAGCTAGTGTGTCTGCAGCCTAATCTGCAGGCAGTGACCTGGAGTATATCCTTCATAAATAATGATCAAAACCGCACCACCTACGTCACCTGCCCCCCTACCCCCCCCATCCTCTGTGAGGCATCTCAGGGATTGGCTCTCTCGAATTTCCCTCCTCTGCCTAAGAAACAGCCAGAGGTTGTGGTGGCAGAAGGAGTGCATGCCTGGAAGGGAGGAAGGAGGCCAGCGCTTTGTACCTGTGAGCATCCCCTCGTTGACCACGCAGCTTCCGTCTATGAGGATGGCATCACACGGCAGAGCAATCTTCCGGCCTTCCAAGAGAAGGACGTCCCCTGGAACTAAATAGCAAGACTCCAACTGACAGCTGCCTGAAGAAAAGGGAGGAAAGGCTGCTTAGAAATAAGTTGGCTGCGGCTTTATGGCTACCTTGAATTACGGCTCAAGCCGGCCATGCATTGCAGTGTGACTCTGTCCTTAGACTCCAGTTGGGTGACAGCCATTTTTAAGAGACACACTGAGGCATAGTAAGAATACAGGTAAAACTGCCTGTGAAAACTTAAGTCAAAACTAATGTCAAGGGCCAGGCCGAGTTCCTGACACGTTTCCAGAAGGAGGGGTGCCAGAGCTTGCGAGCCACGATCCAGAAACGCCCTCTCTTCTGCCAGGGGCCTTTCTGCTGTTTATCTGATACCTGGTGGGTGCTGACAGGAAGGCGCTCTGAGGATGTAAACCGCAGAGACTGTGGGATGATCCCTGTGGGTTGGGTGGCCCAAGACACTGAGGCCTTTGAAGGTCCAAGCAGCACCTTGAATTGGAGCTGCACGCTGGCGGGGGGTGTAGAGAGAGCGGAGGAGGGAGGATGGCTTTTGGAAGGGCCGGGTATGGAGCAGGGGAGGGCAGCTGGGTAAGTACCCCACTACACACCTTCGTGCTTGGTCCACCCTGTGACTTGGACTCTGTTGTGCTCCTCTACCAGGTTGTGCAGCTTGACAGATTGCTGTGGGAAGAAGAATGTTAGCCACTGGAATGATTCCTGAGCAGGGCCTGCTGGGCTGATGAGGGCAGTTCCAGACTGCCACTCTTTTGCAGGTGGGATCCAGTCGCTTGCCCGGCAAAATCAGGTGGCCCACTTATAGTTGACTGGGATCTCTTGCACCACAAACTCACTTCCCCTCAGAAGAGGACATATTGCAATAAGAAGGTGCCAGGTAAATGCATGGGCAAGTGAGGGATAACGCTTGTTAGACACCCAGTCATATAACCGTCCCACAAACAAAACAGACTGAATGCTCACGCATCACCCAGCCAACCTCAACTAACTCCCTGCAAACTGTGCAAAGAAAGCAGGATGAAAGGGGTTGGAAGCAACCTGATGATGTCACCTCCAAGCAGGAGGGGGAGGGGGAGGGAGGCAGGGGAAATTCAGATCACACTCTTGCTTGAGAGTTGCTATGTTTTGTTGACAATCAAAAGAATTCTAACAAAGAGGCAGTCATCAGGCATCCACAGCCCTAACAGAGGGAAGTGAAATGTAAAAGGATTATCAATGGCAAAGAGGTGGAAGGGAAATTTGATAGGATTATCGGTGGCAAGCACTGCTCAGATTGTTTCTTCTGCACTGAAGAAAGATTCAGAGGTCTGCTCGGCAAGAATGTTGTGCCGAAAGAGCTAGAAAAGGAGCAGTGGATTGGAGCTGTGGAGACCTGGGTTCAAATTCCTGTTCAGTCACTCAACTAGATGAACCTCACAGAATGGTAGCGAGGATAAAATAGCAGGAAGAGAACTATGTTTGCGAGTGAAGTTGAAGCAATCACTTCAATCTGAAACCAAGTGTTCGGACCATCACAGCAATCTTTCCTTTTTGTGGGTTTCTGGATCAAGCAAGTGGCCCAGACAGTTTCACTAAATCGGATGTCTGCTGCCCTACTCAAAAAAGCAGCTTTACGGCCTTAGGATTTGGGTCTTCTTAACAGAACTGTCAGTGGTTCCACAGATCCCATTACAGCAGGGGTGGGAACTGTTTTGGCTCCATGGAGCAGATCCTTATCAGGATCTGACTCACAGGCCAAAACAGACAGGTGGGTGGGGCCGCCCACTTGTCAATCATGTGGTGACGTGGTGAGCAGGGATTAAATCTTGCTGCCTTGGCTGTGCAATCTTGTTCCCTGCAGGGAACAGGATCATGCAGCCAAGGCAGGATTAAATCCTGTCCTTCCTAGTGTCCAGCTAGTGGATGGGCATGGTTTGAGAAAAATGACCTTGGGGGCCAAACATACTTCTTCGGTTGATGCAGCCAGCAACGAGTCCTCTCGACCCTTGACCTTCTTGGCTTATTAAAGCTTGCCGAGGGGGGTTGACCGAGTGGATCCACGGTGTGGTCAATGCATTATTGAGGAAGGGAGTGGTTCCAGCCACCTTGAAAGAGGCAGTGATCCAAACACCCTGAAAAAGCTCACCCTGGACCCACTGGTCTGCGACAATTACCGACCAGTCGCAAATACCCCCTTTTTTAGGGAAGGTGATTGAGAGGGTTCTGGAGCAGCTATTGCAAGTACACTTGGAGGAAACAGATAATCTGGACCCATTCCAGTCTGGGTTCAGGCCTGGTTATGGGACTGAATCAGCCTTGGTTGCCATGATGGATGACCTTTATCGGGAGAAGGACAGGGAGAGTGCGACCCTGTTACTCTTACTTGATCTTTCAGCACCTTTTGATACCATTGGTCATAGTATCCTTCTGAGCCAACTTGGTGAGATGGATATCGGAGGCACTGTTTTACAGTGGTTCCGATCCTATCTCCAAGGTTGTTTTCAGAGAATAGCATTGGGTGATTGTCTTTCAGCCCCCTGGCAGTTGTGCTGTGGGGTGCTGCAGGGTACCATCTTGTCCCCCATGCTGTTTAACATCTATATGAAGCCCTTAGGAGCAGTCATCAGGAGATTTGGGGTGAGGTGTCAGCAGTACACTGATGATACCCAGATCTATTTCTCTGTAACATCTGAATCGGGAGAGACCGTGGAAGCCCTGGACCGCTGCCTGGACTTGGTGGTGGGCTGGATGACGGTCAATAAACTAAGTCTGAAGCCTAGCAAGATGGAGGCGCTGTGGGTGGGTGGTTCCCGAGTTCGGATAATTGGTCAGTTGCTTGCTTTGGACGAGGTCATACTCCCTCTGAAAGAGCAGGTCCGTAGCCTGGGGGTGCTCCTGGATCCATCTTTGTCACTGGAGGCCCAGGTGACCTCAGTGGCTAGGAGTGCCTTTTACCAGCTTCGGCTGGTGAGACAGCTGTGACCATTTCTGGACTGGGATAGCTTGACCACTGTTGTCCATGCACTGGTAACCTCCAGGCTGGATTACTATAATGTTCTGTATTTGGGCTGCCCTTAAGGTTGGTCCGGAAGCTGTAGCTGGTGCAAAATGTGGCGGCGTGACTACTCAACCACTATTGAAACATGTCACGCTGCTGCTGAAAGAATTGCACTGGCTGCCCATTTGCTACTGGGCTAAGTTCAAGGTTCTAGTTTTGGTGTACAAAGCCCTATATAGCTTGGGACCAGGATACCTGAAAGACCGTCTTACCCCTTATATACCCAGTCGATCACTGCACTCTGCAGGTGAGGGCCTCCTGCAGATACCATCTTATCAGGAGGTCCATTCTGCACAACATAGGAAACGGACATTTAGTGTGGTGGCACCTACCCTGTGGAATTTCCTCCCCTTAAATATTAGACAGGCGCCATCTCTGTTATCTTTTCGGTGCCTAATGAAGACCTTCCTCTTCCAACAAGCCTTTTAAGTTGAGATCTTATCCCAGTCTGTGTCTGTGTTGGAATTGCTTTTTAATATGTTTATTAAACTTTTTTTTTTTTTAAGTTTTTAACCTTTTTTTAAAGATGTCTTAAAAGCTTAAAAAAGGTTCTTAAAGTTGTTTTGTTTTAATGTAAAGTCTGTTTTTATGATGTTTTGAAGTGTTTTTAGTGCTTTTGTTTGCCGTCCTGGGCTCCTGCTGGGAGGAAGGGCGGGATATAAATCAAATAATAAACAAACAAACAAACAAACAGGACCCCCTGAGGGCCATGATTGGGTAGGAGACTCCCCTGTCTGTGCTACAGAAAGGCCACTGCAGCTGAGGAGACTCTGCGTGCTTGCTTGGATGTGCACACATGAATGCATGTGTTGTAAAAAGCCCTCTGGTTATGATGCTAATGGGAGTTGTAGTCCAAAACATCTGTGGAGAATACCAGGGATGGAAATAACTGCTTGAAGGTAAAACAAATATAATCGATTGAGCATACCTTTCCCCCCTACACACACATACACACACACCAGACTGAAGGGGCACCAGGAAAAGCAAAGAAACCAGCCAGCTGAAGCAAAGCCAAATGGAAGAGATGCCTTCAGCAACCCTTCTGGAAGCCAACAAAGGGGTGAACATTTACAGTTCAAGTCCATTGATCCCAAATCAAAGGAATTTGCAAGGGCAGCAATGTTTTCCTTCCTCGGAAGGTGGTGGACTCTCCAACACTGCAGGCCTTCAAGAGGCAGCTGGACAGCCACCTGTCAGGGATGCTTTAATTTAGATTCCTGCATTGAGCAGGGGGTTGGACTCCATGGCCTTAGAGGCCCCCTCCAACTCTACTTATTCTATGGTTTCATTTGGATATGACATGACCAGCCCTAGGACATAGCACAGGATGATAATGTTGAAGAAGGTGTTCCTGGGCATACACAGAGCACATTTCCAGACCTACTGAAGTCCCAGTATATGGTGCTTGGATGAGAGGATAATGCTCTCTAAATAAATAAGAGGGCAAGGCCTTCTGGGAAGCTTAAGCCACCACCACCCTCAAGCATTGTTCTGTTTAGAATTAAAGCTACTAGCAGAAACCAGTAATGATTTGATTTCAAACCACTGGTGCTGAAAGTTAAAGAGGAAAGCACAAAGGCAGGACTAAAGCTGAACATCAAGAAGACTAAAGTAATGACAACAGAAGATTTATGTAACTTTAAAGTTGACATCGAGGATATTGAATTTATCAAGGATTATCAATACCTTGGCACAGTTCTTAACCAAAATGGAGACAATAGTCAAAAAATCAGAAGAAGGCTAGGACTGGGTAGGGCAGCTGTGAGAGAACTAGAAAAGGTCCTCAAATGCAAAGATGTATCACTGAACACCAAAGTCAGGATCATTCAGACCATGGTATTCCCCATCTCTATGTATGAATGTGAAAGTTGGACAGTGAAAAAAATGGATGAGGGAAAAATCAACTCATTTGAAATGTGGTGTTGGAGGAGAGCTTCATGCATACCATGGACTGCAAAAAAGAAAATAATTGGATATTAGAACAAATTAAACCAGAACTATCATTAGAAGCTAAAATGAGGAAACGGAAGTTATCATACTTTGGACACATCATGAGAAGACATGATTCACAAGACAAGATTCATAAGACAATAATGCTGGGAAGAACAGCAGGGAGTAGAAAAAGAGGAAGGCCAAACAAGAGATAGATTGATTCCATGACCTGAACCTGCAAGATCTGAGCAGGGTGGTTCAGGTCGCTGATTCATAGGGTCAACATAAGTTGTAATCGACTTGGAGGCACATAACAACAACCCAAATCAGAGAGATTAAAGGGAGGAGTCACCTCTTTTCCTGGGTTCACAGGGAATGAGACTGACAATGGCAAATGAAACAGCAGGCTTACCTGTCGAAGGGCGTACACTGTGAGGGCAATAGAGATGATGGAAAGGATTATAATGGCGGTGGAGTACTCAATGTATCCTTGGACCAGCCAGAGAGTCAGGGTGAAGGCTTGGAAGACGTAAAAAGGGTTCAGAATCTACAAGAGAGCACAGGTTAAAATCTGTGTGTCTCTGACTGTTGAGCAATGGCCAAAATAGGCTCCATCGTGTTGTGCCTCTTGCAAACTGCAGGTGAAGACAGATGTAACAGTGGGGGGACCCTTAATTGAGACATGACGCTAACCATGAAGATCAGCCTGAAGAGAGGATGAGTTTGGACCCCACTGCAGCCCTGGGATCAGTACAGTTCCTCTCCACCCAGCCCACTGCAATGATGTTTCCTGCTGCTCCAGGGGTGAACCTGGCCCATAGTTCAGCGTGATGTGCATGAGCTGATATCTCAGAGAGGAGTTCAGGTCTCCTGCTCCCCTGGTGCATTCACTAGAGCTGCCCAATTTCCCTGCTTTTTAAAGTTTGATAGCAATATCTGTGGGCTATAGGTACATTCTTAAACCACAAGGTTTTTTTGCCTATTAGTGAATAAGCCTGAGCAAGCCTGGGCTTGTGCACTGGGCCTTCCCTCACCTCCCACACAGTTGGGAGGAGGACTTTGATCATGTTTAGCTTCACTTTCCCCTAATCTTGGCCTGTCAATGCATGCAAATCAAAGTTTAATGACAAACTGTGGTCAGGTTTTGAAAAACCAACTTCAGATCATGGTTTGTGAAGCTGGCTTGTTAAGCTAAGCAGAATATCGTTGCACACAACCATAAGCCGAGACGCGGGGAATATGGAAGCAAAGCATGCCAAAGGCACACTCGCACGTATGCCTGCTCATGCACATCACACTCTTCCCTCTCTCCTCCACTGGCGAGCAGGGACCCCTATGCTGGAGATCAGGAGTGCACAGGCTTCTGGCTTGTAGGGCCTACTTTGTTGCTTACTTTTAGGATCCACTTTATTTTTTACCCAAGAACCACCAGCAGGTGCCGGGTGCAACAAATACAGAATTAAAATGAAAGAATTCTGAGATCAAGAATTAATCTGAGGGCGGTTTGTTTTTAATACCAAAACCTAACAGAGGTCCCCGTCCTGCCACACACGAAAACCCTTCCCTGGTTATCTCTCCCTCTCCAAGCCGTCCATTTCAGGGACATAGCTATTGTGTGGATGGATGTGCGTACAGATAGATGGATGGATAATTTAGATTTACAACACTTCCAAAAGGAGCTTGAGCTTTGGTGTACTGCACTTTGAAACCTCTGTATAAGACACTTTAAAAAATAAGGAGCCGGGGTGGAAAGGGACCCTGTTACCTCTTTAAAAAGCAATTTCCAGATTGGGCGAACTTCAATTTCAATTGCGTTGGGCCCACAAACCAACCTCCTGTGAAAGAGAGAGGGAGGAGAACCTGTCAATATCTGCACAACAAGCAGCCCAATCCTACAGGGTGGTGGAAGGGTGGGGAGCGGGGAAGGAGGAGTGACTTATCTCGTCCTCACATGATCCCAGCCAATCAAGGATCAGGCTGTACGTGTGATGATGCCTTAATCAGTAAGATTAGGCAATGGTCAGAATGAGAACAATTCTTCTTGCCCATCGCTCAGAATGGAATTTTTGCCCTGTTCCCTTGAAAAATTACACAGGAGGCACATTTTGCAAGGGCCACCGATATCAAACTTGGCCCAAGGTTAGAAAAATATTTTGAACTCCTGGACACAAACATCAGATTGTTAGGGGACTATATCAAGGTTTGGTTTATTTGTTTGTTTAAGGTAACAGGCCTACTGAGTTTATGGCTGAGTTGAGATCTGAACCAGAGATCTGACAGTCTTTGCCCCCTCCAGGACACCAGCTGAGTGAAGGAAGGTCAAAAGGAAGTGAATGAGGAGGGCCTGTTGGGTCTGCCCAAATCTGAGACAATGCCGGGTCTGCCTGACACACCTGAGAGCTTTCTCTTTCCTCGTCAACCCGTCTCCAAATTTGCGGTGTATTTCATAGCAGGTGTTGCTGTCCTCGAGCGACCTACAAAGGTGAAATAACATTTCTGGAAGGGCCCCTTTAATTCCTCAGAGTCTCCTCCTAAGCAGAGGTGGCTCCATGTCAGTGGGGCAATGGAATCCACTCCATGTTTTAGTCCAAACTTTCAAGGTGCTGCTAGGACCTTAAAAACTCACCCAACTCTTTGGAACTGTTTTTCTGTGAGGTCCCAGACGTAGCGGACTTTTTGCACCTGGATGTATCTCACCTACAAGAGAGCAACAAATGATTATTTATTTTGGCCAGTATTCAACTAAATAATTGCATGAGAGGCAGTTTGGAAATGGGGGGGGGATCTCTGTGACTCTGATGTCATGGTGAGACTCAGACCACTTCCTGGTGAAGTTTGGAATCACGGCAGCATTTCCCCTCTGCAGGGGTGGGGGCAACTAGGATCCCACCCCCAGAGACTTATGGATCCTGACAGATTCCTGTAGGCTCCAGGGGGAGGATTTTTCGAGTGGGCAGAACAGATGATCCCATGGAGGCTCTTGCCTTGTTCTGTAATGGCGAGATGCAAAGGGTGATCAGCACAATAACTAAGGAGTGCTTTCTCTCACACTGTGCAGCTTGCAACGCTCCCTGGGATTCTATGGAGTTGCAGGCAAGGAAATAGGCTAGATGATGGCTGGAATGCTGGTGGCACTGAACTTGGTCTGAGGCCGACCAAGCACAGGTTAGGGCACATATCTGCACCCACCATGTGACAATAAGGGCAGTGAAGAAGTCTTACTTCACTGTCTCTATTGCATCCTCAGGGAATTGTCCAGCAGAGATTTTCCAGGTTGTCTGGAACCTGGTCTCACCTGCTGGTGCAGAAAGGCCTCTGGAGGCAAAAGAGGCCCGCTGTGGCCATTTAGCTCATCACTTTGAGGATAAAGTTGCTCGACCCCATGGCGATTTAGATGTTACCACTGTGGTTATGGTTCCAGCTGAGGTGTCCAATATTGAGTCTTTTCCAACTCTGTGGCATCCGTTTCTGTTTATGCCACCTGATGACCCAGAGAAGGTGCTTGTAGGGATGTGCTCAGTTACGTGCCCTCTGAATTCTTCCCCATCACGGCTGGAGAAATCGAGCCAGGGGGTCAACGAGTGGGTCCAATGTATGATGAATGCTTCTTTGCATGAGGGGGTGGTGCCTGCCTTCTGCCTTAAAGGAGGCAGAAGTGCAGCCACTACTGAAGAACCAGTCCTGGACCCAATGAATTATAATATGTATGTCCCAGTCGCAAACACTCCCTGCTTGGGAACAGTGAATGAGAGGGGCATGGCAGAGCAGACATCCCTAGATGAGACTGAGTATCTGGATCGTTCTAGTCTGTGTTTGGGACCAAATAAGCCTGGGTTGCCCTGTGGATGACCTTTATAGAAAGACGGAGGGAATGCAACCCTTCTCCTTCTGCTCATCTCTCAGTGGCTTTTGATCCCATTGACCATGGCATCCTTCTGAGCTGACTCTGCAGGATGGGCATTGGTGGGACTGTCTTGCAGTGGCTCCGTTGCTACCTGCAGGATCATGCCCAGAGAGGAGTGTTGGGAGAGTGCTCTTCAGATCCCTGGTGCTTACACTATGAGATGCCTCATGGCACTATTCTGTCCCCAATGCTATTCAACATCTATTTGAAGCCGTTGGAAGAGGACTTTGGTCCTTACCTGAAATAAATTTCTCCTGGATGATAGTCCATCATGTGGGCTCTGGCTCCACCTAGCGACCGTAGGCAGGAAATTACAGCAGAATTGCTGGGAGTAGGTCGGCTAGCACGTGACCTCTCCAGTCTTTTCATGATGAGACAAAACACATCAGGTTGCCAGCTAAAAGTGTAACTGGTGACGACCTACTCCCTTGAAATAGAAAAAACAGACACTACAAAAGAAGACTTCAGAGTTAAAAGTATTATTGAAGAGAACCATAAACAACAGAGAAAATTAGGCATTGAATATGGAGTCGGTACAAACATGCGGCGAAAAAACAAAGGCAACAAGTTGTCATAACTAACTTGAAATGTAGAAAATTATGTTGCTAGTAAGAAGTAGATTAAACAATGAAGCAGAAAAAACATGCATTTGCTAGTGTCTACTCATTGTAACAATTCTTTAGGTTGACTGGTAGGTTCACACTGTATCAAAAAGAGGAACTTAGAAAAGTAAAGCACGCAGAGCCACAAAGAGGTGGGCCTTGATGGACTGTCATCCAGGAGAAATTTATTTCAGGTAAGGACCAAAGTCCTCTTCTCCCCGGGTGATAGTCCATCAAGTGGGATATACCAAAGCAGTTCCCATCTAAAAAATTAGGGAGGGTGTTGTGGCTCAAGGTTTAAGAGCGTGCTGCAGGACTTTTTGGCCAGAGGTAGCCTCGGCTGAAGCCTGAGAAACCATGTTGTAATGTGCTGCAAAAGTATTAGCAGATGACCAGGTGGCCACGCAGCAAATCTCTTCTAGAGGAACATTAACTGAGAAAGCCGCTGAAATGGAAGCTGAGCTGGTAGAATGTGCCATTATCTTGTTAGGAAGCGGCACATTTTGAACCTCATATGCTAGCTTAACACACGCTCGTAGCCAACATGACAGGGTTGAAGTAGAAACCCTTTTCCCCAAACAGGTGGGTGAAAAGATACAAACATGGAATCTGACAATTGGAAGTCTTTAGTTCGGTTGAGATACACCTTCAATGCCCTGCGGACATCTAAACAGTGCCAGGATTCCTCCTGTGGCCCCGTAGGATTTGGATAGAACGAAGGAAGAGAGATCTCTTGTTTCCGATTAGAAAGCGACTTCACCTTAGGCATAAAAGATGGATCCAGTCTCAAGACAACACAGTCATCATGAAAAACGCAAAGATGTTTTGCCACGGATAGCACATGAAGCTCTGAGATGTGTCTGGCGGAGGCGATGCCCATGAGGAAAAGCACTTTGAACGACAGTAGGCGAAGGGTAATGTTGTTGAGAGGTTTGAAAGGTGGTTTCTGGAGCGCTGCGAGAACTGTTTGGAGACTCCATGAGGGATAGCGATGAACCACAGGCAGGCAAAGGGTGGCAGTGCCTCTGAGAAGACGCCGTATAAGAGGATTGCAACCAGTAACCCCAGAAGGACAGAGGGATAACACCGATGACAGGGCAGAGACCTGTCATCACAAGGTGTTAGCTGTAAGGCCCTTGTCGAATCCTTCTTGAAGGAAGGCCAGGATCTCTGAGACTGATGCGTGGGGCGGGGAGACGTTCCTGGCTGCACACCAACCAGCAAAGACACGCCATGTGGAACCATAAATTCTGATTGTGGATGGACGACGTGATGCCAGAATGGTGGCTATGACTTCCGGCGATAAACCTGCTTTCCCTAAATAGCTGCGCTCAACCTCCAGGCGGTCAGACGCAGCCAGGTCGGGTCCGGGTGTTGGATTGGACCTGTGATAGGAGATTCCGATAGGGCAGAAGACTTAGAGGTGGTTCGGTTGAGAGACGCACAATCTCCAAGAACCACGGGCAGCGTGGCCAGAAGGGTGCAATCAAAACTATTTCCGTGTGTTCCTTCCTCAGTTTCTGGAGAGTGCGGGCTAACAACGGAGTTGGGGGGAAAGCGTAGAGGAGACCCCAAGGCCAGGTGTTTGTCAGTGCATCCACGGCCTCTGCCTGAGGTGACGGATACCGAGTGAAGAACCGAGGCAGGTGAAGATTGTCGGGAGAAGTGAAGAGATCCACCACCATGTTGCCAAATTGATGTAGCTGAGCAAATGCCCTTGGATTTAGTCTCCACTCCCCCTGTCAAAGTTGTTGACGACTGAGCCAGTCTGCCTCCATGTTGGCGTCTCCGCTGAGATGTTCTGCATGCATGGACCCCAGGTGTGACTCGGCCCAAGAGAAGAGAACAGCAGCCTCCTGGTGAAGCGTGCGCAAGCGCATTCCCCCTTGCTTGTTGATATGAGCCTTCGTACAGACGTTGTCGGTACGAAGGAGGATGTGATGAAGATTGAGTCTGGTAGTGAAGTACTGAATGGCGAATCGAGCCGCCCGGAGCGCCAACCAATTGATGCTGTGTTGGGACTCTGTTGAAGACCATTGCCCCTGGATGCAGAGGGAGCGACAGTTCGCGCCCCACCTGGACAGGCTGGTGTTGGATGTGATGATGACCTGTGGTGGATCCTGGAAGGACATACCCATCCTGAGGTTTGAAGAAGTCATCCACCATTGAAAGGAGCTGCGGAGATGAGTGGAAATACGCAGCTGATGATATCTGCAGGCCATGATGTCTTGCTGAAAAGGAAGCAGGAACCACTGCAATGGGCGAGTGTGGAACCTTGCCCAAGGGACTATTTGAATTGCGGAGATGAAAAGTCCCATGGCCTTGTCCAGAACCATAAGATCTACGGTGGAGGAGGCAATCAAGGATGCTGCAATGGACTGAAGGGCTCGTATACGTTCCGTGGACAGACAGATTGTGGCCTGTCGGGTATCCAGAATTGCTCCCAGATGCTGTAGGCGATGTGTGGGAAGCAGATGGCTTTTGGCGTAGTTTATAAGGAAGCCGTGGGATGACAAGGTTTCTAGAGCGAGGCGAACCGCTGCTTCTGCCTGAAGAGTTTCCGCACGGATCAACAAGTCGTCCAAGTACGGATAGATGTGAACTCCCTGGCAGCAGAGAAAAGCCACCAGGGTAACCATGATCTTCGTGAACATCTGGGGGGGGCGAAGAAAGACCGAATGGCATGGCGCGGTACTGGTAGTGCTGCCGGTCGTAGGCAAAGCGGAGATATCGTTTGTGTCGTGGGTGAATGGGTACGTGTAAATAAGCCTCTTGGAGATCTATGGAGGCTAGATAATCGTGTTGTTGCAGGGTTTCCCGAATGGACAGGAAGGACTCCATTCTGAACTTCCGATGTCGGACAAACTGGTTTAAGAACTTCAAGTCCAGGATTGCCCTCCAGGTGGTGTTGTCGCGTTTTGGCACGACAAAGAAAACAGAGTAGACTCCTGAGGACCATTCTGCGATGGGGACCTGCTCTATTGCATCAATTTGAAGAAGGTGAAGAATGGCGTCCGAAAGGGCTCGCCGCTTTTCCGGAGAACCGGACACGGGGGATGGCAGAAAATGGTTTGGTGGGAGACTTTCCAGCTCTATAGCATAGCCCTCCCGAACTGCCTGTCTTACCCAGAGGTCTGTTGTTAAATGCTCCCAATTTTGGGCAAAAAGGAGTAGTTGAGCCCCTACTGGCGGAGGGTGTGAGTCAGAACTGACATGAGGAATTGTGAGGCCTGTTACCCTTGGGTCCAGAAGATGCGGAATTAAATCTGCTTCCCCCCTGAGTATTGAATCTTCTTGAAAACCAGCCCTTGGTCCAGTTGGGCTGACCTGAATGGAAGTCCCGGCCTCTGCCTGATGAGCGTGAGGAACGAAAGGACTGGAAAGGGTGAAACTGAGACTGAAAAGGTTGAGCGGGAAGCCAATAAGGAGAGAACCTGTGCGATGATCTGTGGTCCTCCCAATGCAGAGTGGCCAAAAAAGGCTTGTGTTT
Source organism: Rhineura floridana (assembly GCF_030035675.1). Taxonomy (NCBI): domain Eukaryota; kingdom Metazoa; phylum Chordata; class Lepidosauria; order Squamata; family Rhineuridae; genus Rhineura; species Rhineura floridana. The sequence goes on from NC_084486.1 coordinate 153,917,137, forward strand.
CTCTTTAGGGTCCACAAGAACCTCCTGAAGGGCCTGTTCACCAAATAATTTTAGACCTGCAAACGGTGCTGTTGACAAATCGATTCTGGCCCCTTGGTCGGCGTCCTAGTGGCGTAACCATAATGTGCGTCGAGTCACAACCTGTGTAGCGATCGCCCTTGCAGAATACTGGACTGTGTCCAGTGTGGCATCCGCCACAAAGGCGGCAGACCTATGAAGCTTCAGAAGGGTCTTGCGCAGTCTAACAGGGTCATGAGTGATGTCTTGAGCCGTCGGCTCCAGGAGATCATTTAGCCAAACTAATGAGGCCCGTGAAAAGATAGAAGCCACACAAGAAGCTCTGACTGCCAAGGCTGACGCCTTGTGGGTTTTGCGCAGGCTGAAGTCAAGACGACGCTCTGATATATCCTTAAACTGGGCTTCAGATTCTCTTGGCAATAGAGAACGAGAAACTAGAGAATAGGACCGTCCACCCCAGGGACTTTTAGCATGTCCATGAAGACTGGTTCGAGGGAGTAGAAATGGTCTGCCAAGGCAGGAAGGCGCCGTTTCTGAAGGGGAGCTTGCCACTCATCCTGGGCTATAGACTTAAACATGTCTGGCACAGGAACAGACACCAGCTTAGGTTTAGGAGTTTTCAACACTGAAGCTGCTGTGGAAGAGGCTGGGGATGGGTTTTGCCCTGCAGGCTTAATATCCAAAGCCGGCAAGGATTTGCAGAGGAGGGGTAAAAAATGGTCGGCTGAAAACAGTCTATGAGAAGCAGAGGATGCTGAGGATGGGGCGTCTTCCAGCTCCGAACCTGTGCTCCATTCATCATCTTCATAATCTGGGTCTATGAATGGATCTAAAGGGTCTGCATGTGGTCTAAAAGTGGCATGCCCCCTGGAGGCTGCAAAAGGTTCAGGAGAGGAAGAATCATCACTCTCTGAGGAATGTCCTACGAACTCTCTGGGCAGCCTACTCTGAGGATGCCTAGATGTATGCCCTTTTGAGACAGGCCTTGAGAGAGCAGATCTGGACCGCGAAGGAGCAGGAGCCAATATCTCTGTGGACAGTACTCCAATGAGTGCTTCCTTGACTTGGGCAAGCGCCTCTGGCGTTAGTTGGAATGGCAGGGTAGGGGCCAAGGCTGGCTCTTGCGCTGCGAATTGGTAGGAGCTAGCATGACAACAGTCCTCCTCTGAGAAAATTTCCCCTTCACTGCCTGACGTGGCCCCAGACAAATTTGTCACTGGCTCATCCTCAGAAAATGAGTCTTGAGTGTGCTTAGCAAGAGGTTTATGGTGACTCACAGAAGAAATGACTGAAGAGTGGCTCTGGTGCCCAGAGCTGCAGTGGTGAGGAGGGCGTTTTTTAGACTTAAGTGCCAAGGAGGAAGGCGCTGGTAATGGTGTCTCAGAAGGTACTGGGAGCTGGCATGATATGGGAGTGATGCCAGACCTCCCTATATCACCATCAGTGTCTGAGGAAGCAGCAGCCATGGAAAGCGTTTTACAGGGAGCTGCGGCAGAGGGGGCTTTCAAGCCGGCAGATCTCCTTTTGGCGGGAACTTGCGGCATCATGGGGGCGGGAGGAGCCGCTGCCCCAGCACTGCCCGATTAAAGCACTCTTGTTGGTTCCCCATGCTTTGTCTTTTTAAGCGCCTTATGAGGCACTGAGGCTGGCTGCGCTAAAGCGGTGTGGAGGAGTTTTGTGTGATTTACAGTCTTAGACACCTGACGAGGCGCTGGGACAGCCTCCCTCATAGCCACCGCAGGGTTTCCCGTTAACCCCTCATTTGTTATAGGGATGGGAGTGCAAGCCGAGGCGCTTGATTCTTCCATCGCTCTCCCTCACACACACGCGCCTTTCCGGGGTGCGGGAGAGGCATTCGTCTGAGGAAAAAATACCACTCACGCACACGAGCCTTTCTGGGATGCAGAGGGTTAACGAGTTGACAGAGGAAAGGCTCTAATTCGGCCAAAGGGGAACTTGGTTAAAACCAGTCAGATCTCCTTTTCCTACTTCAATTGGCCCAGCGGCAAGGAGTAGAAGCGGAGACAAACTGGCGAGGATCTGTAAAAAGTGGTTTGTTTTGTTTAAAAAGACAATGAAGAGCAATAAGACATTCAACCGCCTAGGTCGACGAGGCAGGAAAAGACTGGAGAGGTCATGTGCTAGCCGACCTCCTCCCAGCAATTCCCAGAGCCCACTTGCTGGACTATCATCCAGGGAGAAGCGGTCATTAGGAGTCTGGGAGCAAAGTGTCATCAGTACATTGATGATACCCAACTTTTATTTCTCCACTGCATCTGAGTCAGGAGAGGCTGTGCAAGCCCTGGACCAGTACCTGGATAAAGTGGTCGGCTGGATGAGGGTCAATAGATTGAGCTTGTATCTTAGAAGTCTTGTGGGTGTGTCCAGGAGGTAGATCAATTACCTGTTCTGGAGTGGACTGCATTCCCTCTGAAGGAGCAGATCCACAATTTGGGGAAACTGATTCATCCACTTCTGTCACTAGAGGCCCAAGTGATCTCTATGGCTAGGAGTGCTTTCTACCAGCTGTGGCTGCGATGCCAGCTACAATCATTCCTGGACCATAATAGCCTGACCACAGTGGTCCATGCATTGATAACCTCAAGACTTGATTACGGTAACATGCTTTATGTGGGGCTACCCTTGTATCTGGTCCATAAGCCGCAGCTAGCGCAGAATGCAGTGGCCAGCCTGCTCACAGGAGCAGCTTACTGGCAACATTTCACTCCTCTGCTGGCAGAGTCGCGCTGCTTGCCAGTTTGTTGCCAGGCTACGTTTAAGGTTCTTTTGTTAATTCACAAAGCCCTAAACAACCAAAGTACCTTAAGGATCATCTGATCCCATATGCTCCACCTCAATCACCCAGGTCCTCTGATGGGGCACTTCTTGTGGTTCCCCACACCCCTGGGGTCCGGTCAGCCTTTATTAGGGACCAAGCCCTCGGTGTGGCAGGCCCTGCCTTGTGGAATCATCCCTCCCAGTAGAGGCTTGGCAGGAATCATCCCTGCCTTAAGAACATAAGAACATAAGAAGAGCCTGCTGGATCAGGCCAGTGGCCCATCTAGTCCAGCATCCTGTTCTCACAGTGGCCAACCAGGTGCTTCTTTTAGATGTCACCTAAAATCCGAGTTATTTGGACAGGCCTTTGGAATGCGGATTTTCTTTTAACCAACCAATATTCATGGATGTTTTTTCTGATGTTTTATTGTTTTTATTGTGGCTGTTATTTTTTTGCATGGTGCGTTTTTACAAAAGTTCAGTTTAGAAACATTTCAATCAATAAATAACAAACGGATTGGGAGAGGCAGTTTTCTGTTTGGGTCAGGATGCTTTACAGTTGGAAAGAGGACTTACTGGAACCTGCAGTGGGCTCTTCGGATTCTGAACAGGGGCCTGCAAGCCTCAGCAAAAGCTGCAGCCTCAGCACTAGGGATCAGTCCCCCCTCTTCCATGTAGCCATGTGGGTTTGGTGGGGAGGTCTCCTGATCTCCACTTGCAGGTCCCAAGCAGATCCCATGATGCTCAGTGCCTCTGCATGCATACCACTTGCACATGGAAGCATTCAGGCCCATGCATAGGCTACAGCCCTCTCCCCTGACCCCCAGATAAGTATGGTGATGAAGATTCTCCAAGACACCCCGTATATGCTTGTAGTCTTCACTTTGCACAGGGCCTGGCTTGCATTGACAATGTCATCATCATCATCAATTGAATTTATATCCCGCTGTTTCTCCGCACGGAGCCCAGGGCAGCAAACTCATCCACAAACCAGTTTATCTTGGCATGTGCAATGGCTTAGAGACCTTGAACTCGGGAGATTTGTCCAAGGGAAGAAGTCTTCAGGCACAACTTTTAGAAAGCAACATTTTCAGGTCAGGTTCACTCAATATCACCTATCCCTAAACTCTGCCTGATGCAAAATACATTTTCCTCCACTATGAAATGGGGCAGAGGAAGCGGAAATAACTAAACATCTTTTCAGTGCCCATCACCCCCTTGCCTGTCCACACTAAGAAATGCTTACTTTCATATCGGGCTTCTTTACGGCTTTGCTTAGAACAGAATCCCTGTCTGTACTGAGGATGTGATCCAGTTTCTCACTGTCCAAGAGTCTCAGCAAGTCAAGCCAGATCACCTTCTTTCTAGTATACTTTTGAAACTCATCCTAAGGGAGGAAAAAGACAGAAACCACAGAAACATTGGGTTAATCTTCTTGGAAATGGCACACCTATTAGAGGAGGAATTATATAATTATTAATGCAATGCTTAATAATGCTCTACTTCCTTTGTTGTGGAGCTCCATAAATTTCAGCCACAATGATTACAGCTTTCAAGAACAAGTAATTTGTTCTCCGTGTTGGGGGCCCATCCAGACATTCTTCCTATTGTGCATTCATGATGATTTGTGCCCATGGTGCGATCAGGGTGATCACACACAATCCTGCTTTCAATCCTGTTTGCACCTGTAAATGTTTTGGGGTGGCCATACTGCCTCATTTCCAATCAGTGCACATCCTGTAACTTCCAGCTGAACTCCTATAGCTTTTCATACCACAAATGTTCTGGGGGGGGGGTTGTGGGGCGTGTCCTACTTTGGCTGCACTAGGGCCCTTGCAGACAGTAAAAATGCTGCAGCACTGGGGAAGCATTGCAGAACAACTAATAAAGCAGAATTTATTATTATTATTAATAATAATAATGTTAATACCCCACCCTTCTACCCTAAAACAGGGCAATCAGGGCGGCTCACAATACGATCATAAGCAATAAAAAAATTAAAAAATTAAAATAGATAAAATACAGTTAATCTAGGGGACTAAAGAGGTAAAACTAAAAAAGGGGGGAATAAAATCAGTTTCAGTGGGCTTCTGGGGGTAGGGTATTCCAGAACTTTGGGGCCACAGCTGAAAAGGCTCTCTCCTGCATTTCTGCCAGTCTAGCATCTTTCATTCCAGGCATGCAGAGGAGACCAGAGGCAGCTGATCATAAATCTTTATGAATGGGCCAGTATAAATCCACCACTAATACGCTCTTTTTGTATTACTGTGTCAAGAACACGTTGCAGAATACACCTGCAAAAAAGCACCACTTTACAAGGGCCCTTATTGCTAAGAACTCATGAGTGGTAAAGATACTCCTTGTGGGTGCAACTGGGTTGGGAAAGCATTTCAAATTTCTAGCAGCCAGTAACACATTCTTAGGTCCCTGTGGGAATGCAGCCGGGGGAGGGGGGCTCCTGGCTTTTCTGCAGCCAATCAGCACCTGGTTAGAGGAATCCACCTTCATCAAATGGGATGCAATTTTGGCAGCCGGGTTTAAATTGTTGGCCAGTAGAGCAATCTATGTGACTGTCAGCTCTACACTGTGTCAGCAGTGCCGGTGGGGGGCTGGAAATTCCTGGGTGGTTGGCAGGGAAGCAAAGTCCTTAGCCGGCAGTCTGGCCATAAATCTGCCAGGTCTAGGAGGAGGGGAGCTGATAAGGGCCAGGCTTGTCCGAAGCGTACTTGCCGAGTCAGGAGTCCAGAAGCGAGGTCAGTGGAGGTCCGGGATCAAGTGCCAAGGGGTCAGTCCAAAAGAGGGTGCCAGGAAACTAGGAACACACAAGCCACGCCTGACGTTGCAGTCAGCAACAAGCTGCAGCCAAGGTGTGCCTTATAAAGAGCAGGATGGACAGCAGGTGTGAGCCCTCAGCGTTTGGGCCTTAAGGAGACAGGCCTGCCTCTCTTCTGCCTGACCTTCTGCTGTCTACGTTCTGCAGGTGAGGGGGGAGTATCCTGTTCACTGTCTGTGTCTGGCTGCAGGGCCTCTGCTGTCCCTGGGGTGCTCTGCAGCTAAGGGGGAGAAGGAGCTGGATTCTCAGGAGGCTCCTCCGTGTCTCCTGCTGTTCCTGGGTCTGCTGCTGTTACTCCCGAGTCGTCCTCATCTGAGGAGTCCTCTGACGGGGCCATGACACCATCCCCCACCCCACGACCAACCCTCCGCCTCCCGCCGGGGCCCGGCTTATCCGGGTAGCGCTGGTGGAAGCGCCGGACCAGACGAGGGGCATGCACCTGCGCCACATCTTCCCATGAGCGTTCCTCAGGGCCGTACCCCTGCCAGTTTATGAGGTACTGAAGGCGGCCCCGATGCCTCCGGGAGTCCAGGATCTGCGCCACTTCGAATTCCTTTTCCCCGTTGACTTGTATCGGTGGTGGGGGCCGTGGTTGACTACCCAAGGGGTGAGGCGGGAGAGCGGGAGTCAGCAGTGATCTATGGAAGACAGGGTGAATGTGGAAGGAGGCAGGGAGTTGGAGCCGGACCGCCACCGGGTTAATTTGCTGGGTGATCCGGAAGGGGCCTACGTTCCGAGCCTCCAGCTTGTGAGACGGACGTTGCGAACGCAGGAATTTGGTTGAGAGCCATACCCGGTCGCCTACCTTCAGCGGTGGGCCTGGTTGGCGGTGGCGATCAGCAAAGCGCTTATACGTGTCCTTGGCCTGCTCCAGCTGCTCCTTCAGGACTGCCTGCAGGGCCTGCAACTCCTGCAGCATGACATCCGCAGCGGGGACCGGCGACGGGGGTCGCACTGAGGGGAAGAATCGGGGGTGATAGCCGTAGGAGGCAAAGAACGGGGTCTGGCGCGTGGAGGCATGCACGGAGTTATTATACGCGAACTCCGCCAGCGGTAACAGGTCCACCCAATTGTCCTGTTGGAAGCAGGTGTAACACCGCAGGTATTGTTCGACGGTGGCGTTGGTACGTTCTGTTTGTCCATCTGATTGAGGGTGGTGGGCGGAGGACAAGTGGATCTGGACGTTCAGGGCCCGAAACAGGGCCTGCCAGAACCGGGCGGTGAACTGGGCTCCTCGGTCAGAGATCAGGTGGTCGGGGAGGCCGTGCAACCGGAAAACCTGGGTCAAAAACAGTTGCGCAGTTTCTGGGGCACAGGGGAGGAAATGGGCCATCTTGGTGAACAGGTCTACGACTACGAGGATGGTGGTCATTCCCCGGGAGGCTGGTAAGTCCGTGATAAAATCCAGGGAGACCGAGCGCCAGGGCCCTGGGGGGGTAGGCAGTGGGAGCAGGAGCCCCGGGGGCTTGCCGGGGTGGCTCTTGGCTCGCTGGCAGGTATCACAGGCTGCTACATAGTCCTTGACGTCCGCTTGGACCCGGGGCCACCAGAAATCCTGTAGGACCAGGTGGAGGGTTTTATACGTTCCAAAATGCCCTGCAGGCTGGCTGTCATGGCAGAGGTGGAGCACCTCTCCCCGCAGAGCTCCCGGGGGAACGTACAACCGGTTCCGCTGGTACAAGAGGCCCTGCTGCAAGGAAAAGGGGCTGTCCCGGGCGGGCGTCCTGGACTGGAGCTCTCGCTGCTGGGCCAGGGCATAGGGGTCCTTTTGCTGCTGCTCCTGCACCCGGTCCAGGAGGGGTTGTGGTTGGTGTGTAGCGGCGAAGTTCTCTGGGCAGAGGATTGGGCGAAGGGGGCGATCGACCTGCTCGGCTCGGTATTCTGGCTTGTGAGAGAGCGCGTCTGCTAGGGTGTTTTGGCGGCCAGGGAGGTAGGTGACCGTGAACTGGAACCGGGAGAAAAACAGGGACCACCGGATCTGGTGTTGGTTCAGCTGTCGGGCGCTTTGCAGGTGCTCCAGGTTTCGGTGGTCTGTTCGTACCTGGACCGGATGGCGTGCCCCTTCCAGGAGATGACACCAGGTCTCGAAGGCTACTTTGATGGCCAGTAACTCCTTCTCCCAAATGGTGTAGTTCTGTTCCGAAGCGTTGAGTTTCCGGGAGTGGAACGCACAGGGGAGCAGGGACTGCTTGCTCCCCACCGGCTGAAGTAGGACTGCTGCCACTGCCTTATCAGATGCATCAGCCTCCACTATGTAAGGTCGGGTAGGGCGGGTTGCTGGAGGATGGGTTCAGATGTAAAGGCGTGTTGGAGGCGCCGGAAAGCCTGTTGAGCGGCCTCCGTCCAAACAAACTTCTCTTTGCCTCGAAGCAGGTCTGAGATGGGCGTGGTGAGTTCGGAGAAGTGGGAGATGAACCGGCGGTAATAGTGGGCGAAGCCCAAGAAGCGCCGCACATCTTTGGGGCTTCGCGGAGCTGCCCAGTGGAGGATGGTCTCAATTTTGGCGGGGTCCATCTGGATACCCGAGGGCAAGATCCGATGGCCTAGGAAATCCATGGTCGTGAGGTCAAAGGCGCATTTTTCGAGCTTGGCGAAGAGGCGGTGCTCCCGCAGGCGCTGCAGCACCGCTCGAATGTGCTCCTTATGTTCCGAGGGGTTCTGCGAGTAGATCAGGATGTCATCCAAGTAGATCACCAGGAAGCGGTCTAGGAGGTCCCGGAAGATGTCGTTCATGAAGTGCTGGAAGACGGCAGGAGCGTTGCACATGCCAAACGGCATCACAGTGTACTCAAAGTGCCCATAACGGGTGCGGAAGGCCGACTTCCACTCATCGCCCTCCCGCATACGCACCAGGTTGTAGGCCCCTCGCAGGTCTAGTTTGGTGAAAATGCGAGCGCCCTGCAGCCGCTCTAACAGTTCTGGCATCAGGGGCAAAGGGTAGCGATTCCAAACTGTAATCTGGTTGAGGGCACGGTAGTCATTGCACAGCCGGAGTTCCCCACATTTCTTTTTGACAAAGAGGACAGGGGCAGCTGCAGGGAACGTGGAAGGGCGAATGAACCCTCGGCGCAGGTTCTTGTCTAGGAACTCTCTGAGGGCTGCCAGTTCGGGTTCTGACAGGGAGTAAAGCCGGCCCACAGGAATCTTGGCTCCGGGGAGCAGATCAATGGGACAGTCGTAAGGACGATGGGGTGGCAACTGGTCTGCCTCTTGCTTCCCAAACACATCCGCGAACTCCCGGTACTGTTCCGGTAAGGCCTCGAGCGCGGAGCTTGCCTCCCGGGTCATCAGGATGCGCTCCTTTGGCCTCCAGCAGTTGGCTTGGCAATAGGGGGAACCGAGGGTCAGCCGGCCTGTGGACCACTGGATGATGGGGTCGTGCCGCTGGAGCCACGCCAGGCCCAGCACGACCGGGAAGTGGGGTGCGGCAGCCAGGTAGAACTGGAGGCTTTCCTGGTGCTCCCCCAGGGCCACGTCGAGCGGCACTGTCTCCTGTACTACAGGGCCCGAGGCGAGAAGCCGGCCATCAATAGTCTCCACCAGGAGGGGGCGGCGAATGGGTTGACTAGGAACCCGGTGGAGCTTGGCAAAGGACACGTCCATAAAATTGCTGGTGGATCCCGAGTCCAGGATGGCGGGTACTTGTAGGGTCCCCCTTCCGGGGACTGTCAGTGCGATCAACACGGTCAGATGCTTGGGCGGTGAGGAACTGAGGTGGCAGGCCCCTTGAACCACGAGGTTGCCCCTGCTCAGGGTCCTGTGAAGGCCGGGGCATGGACGTTTCCCGAGGCAGGGGCTGTGGGTCGCTTTGCGGAACACTGGGCTGCAAAATGTCCCGGGGGGCCGCAATACAGGCAGAGGACCTGTTGCCGGCGTCAGCAGCTTTTCGGCTGCAGAGAGATGTGGCCGAGCCCCTCCCAGCTGCATTGGTTCTGCCAGGGGTGTAGGGTTCTTGCCGACGGGCTCCGAGGGCCCAGCCACTGGGGCTGATGCTCTGTAGACTGGCCGGGGTCGGTTGGCAGCACGCCTGCTTTCCAGCCTCCCGTCAATCTGGAGACACAGGCGTATGAGGGCGTGCAGGGTTCCAGGGCGCTCCACCCTAGCTAGCTCATCCAGCAGCTCATCCGACAACCCCTCCTGAAATTGGTCCATGAGAGCTGCTTCGTTCCAGCCCAGGCTTTGTTGTAATAAACGAAAGTCTGTTACATATTCCCCCAAGGGGCGTCGGCCTTGCCGCAGCCGGCGTATGCGGCGGTTGGCTGTAGCTGATTGGACTGGGTCCTCGAACATAGCCTTCAGTTCTCTGGTGAAGGCGGCTAGGTCGTTGAGCACGGGGCTCCGCTCGAGGAGTAGGGGCGTGGCCCATCTAGCTGCGGCCCCGGTGCACAGGTTAATCAAGAATCCCACCCGGGTCTTATCATCTGGGAAGGCCTCTGGTCGTAACTCCATGAAGAGCTGGGCCTGGGCCAAAAAGGCTGGGAGCTGGTCGGAAGCCCCAGTAAATTTCTCTGGGAGAGTCACAGGGCACTTGGCTCTCCCTGTAGGGAGAGGGGGTGGGGCTGCTGCTAGCTGGGTTTGCAAGCCTTGGACGGCCAACAACAGCTGGTCTACTTGTGAGCGCAGGAGCAAGTTTTCCTGCTGGAGTTGCTCCATGGTCAGCACTTCTGTTTCAGCCTCTGTTTCATTGCCGCTTGTGAATTACTCGCAGCTGTCTCTTCTGAGCTGTGGTTTAGCGTCGTCTCTAGAGAAATGAAATGAAAGGTTCTCCTCATGCAACCATTTTGACTGCTTCAATTTGATTATTGTGGTCCTCTGATGTGGTACCAAATACCAAAATGTCATCACTTACATTAAGAATTCCTGGGAGTCCAGCTAAAACGTCATGTATGACATTCTGAAATAGTTCTGCAGCTGAAGAAATACCAAAACTGAGGCGCTTGTAGTGACGAAGACCAACAAGAGTTGAAAAGGTTATGTACCCTGAATTCTGGTTGGAGCTCCAGCGGATGATAGCCAGCTGTAAGGTCAACTTTTGAGAAGAATGTTGCTTCATTCAAGTCTGCAATGATATCATCCATAATGCAGTTTAGAGCAAGGATAAATATTCATACCTTCTACTGTCCGGGCATTATGAGAGAGGCAAACAATAACCCAATTACTTGGCACGGCTGCTGTTGGACATAGCAAGCTCCTTGTGATGGAGGAGCACATACATGGATTCAGGAATGTGAAGAGGCATCCCACCAATACTGCTATATTCCAAACATCCTATGTCAGATTCAGTGCACATTTGTGGGTGCACATTTGTGGGGGTGGAATGAAGAGGGGAGAGATCCCACTCTATGAACCTTTCTTGAACTAGTCCCATGAAAACAAGGACTGTTTCACTCACCACACAGCAATAAACTCAGGGTGCCACTAAGTGCACTCCTAGTCATCTGATAAGTTTGCCTTCAAACAGGTTTGCATCTTCACTCTTCACCTTTTTAGGAATACACCTAAAATGAAACAAGGAGGCCCTACATAGCTCTCTGCAAACGTGTTTTCCTCCACTCCTTCTGCTCCTCATGTGGCTCTTTAAGCAAAGGGGGGGAAATGAAGTGGGTACAAGAGAGTAAACTCTGCATGAAGTTATAGCCTCTCCACATACCAAGCTGGTCAAGTGAAAGCCATAAAGTGCACGAGGGCTTTTCAACATTTCCTTGTATTGCTCTCTGAAAATGAAGAAGTGTCTCAGGTGGCACAACTGGTCTTTAGCTAACTGGATTGTTCTGCCCCTGCTTTCACTTGCGACAAAAAAAAGTCACAGTTGATGACAAGTTGCCTTGGCAGCTGTCGCCACTTCACACCAGAGGGATGCTCAGGAGAAGCTTAATCATAAGAGCACCGATGGGTAAGGCCCAACATCCCTCTAGACCAGCATCCTCTTCCCAGCAGTGTCCAGCCAGATGCTTCTGGGAAGCATACAAATAGGGAGTGAAGGAAACATTGTCCCCCAGTGATTGGTAGTGAGGTGTATACCATTGCTGGACATGGAGGTTTCATTGAGCTATCATGGCTAATAGACACTGATAGCCTTCACCAGCCTGATGCTAATGCCCTCCACATATTTTGGACTACAAGCTCCCATCAGTCCCAGACAGTAACCTCCCTATCCTGGGCTGGTGAGTTGTAGTCCTAAACATCTGGCACCAAGCTGAGGACCGTTACCACTGATGGACCCTTGTCCTCTGGGAACTGGACTAAAATTTCAGGGAATCTGACCTGTTTTTTTAAAGTGATTTGAGGCAGCAACTATCACTACATCTGATGGCATAAGTTAATTATACACTGGATGAAGAACGTCCTTTCGCCTGTCCTGAATCTACTGCCAAGCAGTTTTATTGTTACAAGAATTCTCTCTGTCTGCTTTCTCCAAGCCATGCATAATTTCACAAAACTTATCTTCTCTGAACTACCAGTCATCTAAAAAGGCTCAAATGCTTCAGCCTTTCCTTGTGTACTCCAACCCCTCCATCCTTTCGGCTTTCTTTTTTTGCACTCTTGTGGGGTGTTGATCATTGCCCCTTTCACCCCAAATGGTACCTCACGTATCTTTTCCCCATTACCAATTGGCAGCAACATCCGCTGCCATCAGACGTACCGTGGCCAAAGCCGTCTGGCTCACCAGCACTTCCCAGCAGTGTATAAACTACAAGGAGCAGGAAGGGCAAGAGGCTGTCATATTGATGGAGTTTGAAAAATTGTGTTGTGGGGCGGGTTAGTTATTAATGTTGTTATTAATTGGTAGAGTGGTGCTTAGATGAATGGTGGTCTTATTGATTGTATACTGTATTTTATTGTATTAATGTACGTCGCCTAGAGTGGCCGTTAATTCGGCCAGATAGGCGACTCATAAATAAAATTTTATTTATTTATTATTATTATTATTCCCCCACTCCCTCGTTTGCCTGCTTTGTTTTAGGCTGACTGCAAACTGTCAGCTCTACACTGTGTCAGCAGTGCCGGTGGGGGGCTGGAAGCAAAGTCCTTAGCCAGCAGTCTGGCCATAAATCTGCCAGGTCTAGGAGGAGGGGAGCTGATAAGGGCCAGGCTTGTCCGAAGCGTACTTGCCGAGTCAGGAGTCCAGAAGCGAGGTCAGTGGAGGTCCGGGATCAAGTGCCAAGGGGTCAGTCCAAAAGAGGGTGCCAGGAAACTAGGAACACACAAGCCACGCCTGACGTTGCAGTCAGCAACAAGCTGCAGCCAAGGTGTGCCTTATAAAGAGCAGGGTTGACAGCAGGTGTGAGCCCTCAGCATTTGGACCTTAAGGAGACAGGCCTGCCTCTCTTCTGCCTGACCTTCTGCTGTCTACGTTCTGCAGGTGAGGGGGGAGTATCCTATGCACTGTCTGTGTCTGGCTGCAGGGCCTCCGCTGTATCTGGGGTGCTCTGCGGCTGAGGGGGAGAAGGAGCTGGATTCTCAGAAGGCTCCTCCGTGTCTCCTTCTGAGTCTGCTGCTCCTGGGTCTGCTGCTGTTACTCCCGAGTCGTCCTCATCTGAGGAGTCCTCTGACAGGGCCATGACAGTGACTCACAGACAGAGGTTTTTTCGGAGGAGAATGAAACCTGCAATAAATGGGTTAAACAGAGCAAGAGGGGTTGCCAGGTTCCTCAAGGCCAGCAGGTGGTTGGCAAGGGCAACGGCTCTGATAAGAGCAGCTCTCGCAGAAGCTCTAGTGTGGGGGAAAATTGTATGGAGAGAGGACTGCGTTTGAAACTTATTGTCAGTAAAAGACTCTTACAAAGAACTTTGCTTGGCCTGGATTATTTCTGGTTCTGCACAGCTCCAGAGTCGCTTCTCTGGACTGTACCAACACGCACGCGCCAACATAAATTAGAATATTGAGTATTATTCTTCCCTATGTAGAACCCTTAGGATGTGGAGGTAGACTCTGAGCCCATGCAAATAAATATACATTCCTCAGTAGGGATGTGCTAGAATTCCGCCCAATTCGGATTTGGTACTGAATTTTCCATTAATTTGCTTATTCTTTATCATCACAGACTGGATTTTTATGTACCAATTTTCCACTGTTATTTTCAAAAACTGATTATTTTAAAAAAAGAATCAGCCTCTAAAATATCAAGAACAATAATGTTGTCAACATTTCCTTTCATCTGTCGACATTTCCTTTAAAAATATCGATATTAATATCCATTTTTGTGTATGTGTGAGGGGGAAGAACAGATTGGTAAAAGCAGCAGCTAGCAGACAAAGAACGGACTCCAGTCGATACCAGCCTCTTAGATCGATGGAATGCTTTTGAGCCGGCACCGCCCAACGGATCCCATCCCTGTTCCTCATATGCCCATCCGTCAAACAATTTTTTAAAATGTAAATCCTTGGATAGGTTCTGTGCTGCATTGTCCATCATTTTGCATGAAGAAAATGCACTTCATTATGCAAATCAATATTGGTTTTGCTATTTGCTCACATTTCAAAATTATCTTTGCAGCCATTTGAATTAAACATGTAAAACAAATAAATAAATGAAAAGCCGCTAATTCTCACACTACTCAGCAGTGTGGCAGGATCCCCAGTTGTGTGCTGCGAGAACCTTAACAAGCAGAAAATTGCACAGCGGCCCGGCTGCCACATCCTGAGAGGATCCACTGATGAATAATTCGTAATGAACTCAGATCAGCTGCCTTGAAGAAACAGAAGGGACCTACTGTGGTTCTGAGCAGCACAACGTCTGACTCCTCCAAGTCGCAGGGCACGCAGTTTGCCCACACGTCCCACTCCGGCTTCCAGTAAAACACAAGCAGGAGGGCTCCGCAGGACAGGATGTACCCAGCAACGCACAGGGCCTTCCGGCAGCCTTGGGTCCGGTAGCCAAATATGTCCTGTGCAGAAAATCAGGGTAAATGTGCCTGTATCATCAGGTGTTTTCTCAACAGTAGAACTGCAGGTGGAGAAAGTCGAGATGAAAGATGCAGGAACTATAGAAAGAAGTTGTTCTCCCTCTCTCATAATACTAGGACCCAGGGTCATCCATTGAAGCTGAACTGCAGAAGGGTCCGGGCAGGCAAGAGGATGCACTTCTCCACGCAGAGGCACATGGTTAGACCATGGAATGCACTGCTACTGGGTGCAATGATGGCTGCCAGCTTGGTCAGCTTCACAAGAGGGTTAGACATGTTCATGGAGGGTAAGGCTGTTCAGGGCTACCCCCATCATGACGGCTAGATTATCTGTAGGGCCAAAGGCTACCTGTCTCTGAACAGCGAGAGGGCGCTGCTGCGCTCCTATCCTGCTGGTGGGCTTTGCAGCGGCACCTGCTTGGCCCCTGACCAGGATGTGCTAGACTAGAGCGGCCCGCCTTGGCCTGAGTCAGCTGCAGGGTTTTTCTTGGGTTCCTGTATTATCTCAAGGGTGGGCTGAGATCGACTGATCAGCCCTGAGAACAGCCCCTCTGGCAGCACTAGGGAGTTCCTGAGGGGGAACTGAGCAGTGCTGTTGAGCCCAGCGATGACTTTACCTGCCCTGCACCTCACATGTTGGGCAGGTGGGCGTGGTTTGGGGGAAAGGGACTCATGGCCGTAGTGAGGACCCCTGCTGGGGCTAATTAGGCCCATGAGCCTAAGGTTCCCTGCTGCTGTCTTCTCTAATTAGAGGGGTCTTTGACAAGTATGGCTCATGGTGTCTTTTCAGCTGGTGTCAGGAAATGAAGCCCAGAGGCTGGGCTGGAACTGTTCCCTTGAGTCACTACATCTTTTTTTTAATTGAAGTTTTAGTGGTACAGAAATGGCGACTCCATTCCCAACCTTCCACAGTAGCTGCTTGCCCCACTCCTCCCTGTCTGGGATCATGACACCCCCAACTATAATTAATAACCCTGTGAAAATCTTGATCCTTTTCCTGCCCCCACCACCCCACCCCAGGATTTGCTGGTTTTATCCTAGCATCAGTGTGTAGATATGAAGACAAACAATCCAACGCTGCAATCAAACTATTAACTAGAAAGTGACAGTGTAAGAGATCAGTTTTTCTTCAGCGGAGAAAAATCTGATATGACAGGTTCAGCCATACAGGAGCTGAGAGGGGCAGGGCCTTCTCAAGCATGGCCCCAAGCCTCCAGAATGCCTTCCCTGCAAGACATATCCCTGCTGATCCTCAAGCTCTCATAGCCCTTATGCTTCAAATGCCATTTTCCAACTCCCAGTAGAGTTGACACCTGACAGATTTTAAATCAACTTGTCAGGTATTCCTGCCATTTAACCATTTCATTTTCTACCTCTGATGCAAGATTAAGGAATATTCCTTTTTTCAGTTAAGTACATGTAAATGGCAGAACATATGCAAACAAATAATGGCTCCCTTCCTGCATCCCCATCTCAAAGCCTACATACATGAGATCACATCCTCTCATTGATCCAGAGAAACTACCATATTCATTGAAAGGCTCATCTAGAGGGGGGTCAATTGTTAGCCTCTAGTTTTGCATTCACAACAGTGAAAAACGACTGCGTTAAAAGCTACGTGATCTTAAGGAACTACTCTGGCATTGCAATTGGTATGATGTGTAGGGGGGGAGAGCTATTCCAAGTTAATGACCATACACTATCAGTGGGGCAAGAACCATTACTCTGGTTTAAACTGGAGTAAAAGTGTATGATCATGTAAACGCATCTGCTTGGCAAGGGGGTGAATCTTCTAATCATCTTATCCAAGGTTATCTACAATGGGAAAATGGCAAAGATTTGCTTCTGAATGGGCACTTCCACACTGTTGCTATTTTCAGTGAATTTAGTCACATACTGACAAATTCAGGATGCGCAACTATACTTGATTGGGAGGTCTTGCGCAACACACACACTTCCCCAAAAGCTCAATATGGCCTTTTTTGCGATAAGGAAGTGACAGGGAAGTACACTGGAAAGTGTAGTATAACATTTGTTTTGACACAACATTGTCTAACCACTGGAGAAACAAATCAGAATGCACGTTCATTAAATAGCCAGAGTCACCTAATGTCCCTTTAAACAAATCAGGACGAATGCTCTCCTCTGCAAAACTATGCAAGAAATAAAAGGTGTTTGTGATTGTAAATACAGTAAAGGGGGCCAGCGGTTTAAATTGTTTTGCTTTTTATTATACTGTGATTAAGAAATGAGCTGATTTGTTTAATCTACTATGTTTAAAAATAAGCAAGTTTCTGTTGTCTATTATGAATATTATTTCTCTTTTTGTATCTCTTGTACTTAATTTTATATGCAATGTTTATATTGATACTAAAGATGATGTTTTGTTTAGTTAATTGTATTTTATTGATTTTTTTTGTAGCTGCTGTTTTAAGATGTTTTGACTTGTACACCACTTAGAGTTTTATTTAAATATAAGCGGTATATATATAAATGGTCTAAACAAATAAATAATAAATAAATGCATAAACAGGAGCTAGGCCCTTTTCCAGATAAAGGGGTGCAATACTGGATGTGTATGTTGACCTTGAAATCTAAGTCTACTCCACCCTCCATAGGACCGGCCTCCCACTGCAGCCCCAGACCCCAGTGTCCATCCTTGGGGCTCTTCTCTGCTGTGTCACACGGTGAAAATAGGGACACACCTGAGGACTTGTAACATCCTCCTGATTCTCCCTCTAAGGATCTCAGCCCAAGGGGGCCCTTCCCACATTACGGATCAATGGCCAAAGCTCTTCTCGGGCTGCAGTGCACTGCCTTCCTTGACTCTGCAATGCTGCTCTCACTCTGCCCTGCAGTGGCTGCTGAAGCAGACAGAGACAGTGGAAGCAAACTGACTGTAAAGAGGTTTAGGTGGCCATGTGTCCAACTTTACCATGGGTAGTCCTCTGTTTTTCAAGGGCTGTCAGACGACAGTCCTCTATTTGGAGGGTTGTCCAGTCCAAGTCTGGTTTAAAGTTAAAAAACTGTAAGGGGGGCTTGAAGTTGCCCATGAACTGTTAGCACCTTGATAACAACAAGTATGCAGGACACTTGGCCAGTCTTCACTGCAATGGTGAGATTTAAATTATATACATTATTTCTAAATCTGGATCTATACATGTAGGTTAGCGCAAGCGGATGTTATGGAAATCTGTGTCCTCTTCTGTTTTTTTAATTTCTTCTTTGGTGGTGTGTAAGTACCCACCCTAAGCAAAACCCCTTTTTTCAAATATTGAAGAGAATGGTTAATTCACTAATAGGCAAAAAAACCTTGTGGTTTAAGAATGTACCTATAGCCCACAGATATTTCTATCAAACTTTAAAAAGCAGGGAAATTGGGCAGCTAGAGCGAATTCACCAGGACAGCAGGAGACCTGACCTCCTCTCTGAGATATTGTACTGCCCTACAAATTTGTCAAAAAGCAAACACAATTTGGGTTGGTCTTTCACAGTCCAATCCACTTGTTGTGTAGCTTGCAAGAATTTGGTAACACGTGCCTCTGAGCATATGGTGAGTGGTGGCAACACCTGCCATCTCCAAAGATGGAGAATTATATTTTTGTATGTTTCTTGGTGTTCTCCTTACTTTGCTTCTTTCCTGTGTTTCTAATGTTTCTAAGAGAATGTAATCTAGAAAATTTTATTTCCCTTATTATTCATCCTAGAAACTGTGTCAAATTTATTTTTATTAATTTCAAAGCCTTTTTATTGGTCAAAGTCATATGATGGTGAAGACAGCCTTTTGTGTTTCAAACTGGAGGTCATGCTCTATTTCTATTTTGAGTGCATTAACAATTGAATCTGAAACTGCAGTTTGATGTAAAATCAGACTGATTACAATATGTTGCTACTTCAGCAATGACTCTAGCTATTGGAAAAAAGAGGATGCATGTTTTCAGCCTGCTATGTTTAAACCACTTCATCTAAGGCAAAGTGGGCACGGTCAATTAAAAGCATAAAGCACATCTGGAATTTTGCTAGAATATATTTCACCTTCCACTGTTTTATCTTGTGCAAACTGAGACACACCTGATGTCCACTAGAGACTATTCTGCAGAATAGTCAGTGCCATTATTCCACAATTATTTTTAGAGGTTTTTTAGTGTAAATTTTAAAGTGTTGCTGTACTTCACATATTCACAGAAACAGAAACAAAAAGAAAATGATTTCCTATAGGAAACTTCACTGAAAATGCACAGTAAATCAGACATATTTAAAGTGACCATCTGAACTATATCAACTGTCTTAATAATGTTGCTTCCTCCCTGCAAAAACAAGATCAGCACAGCACATGTCTACTTTCTATTATTTGGGCAGGTTGCAGGTGTTGCCACCACTCACCATATGCTCAGAGGCACATGCTCAGAGGAGGAGGAGGAGGGAGGGGAGGAAGGGCAAAGGGGAGGAGGGGGATGGGAGCAGGCAGGAGGGGGAGGGGAACAGAAGGCCAGGTTTGATCATTTGCATGTTTATTGAGTTCAGTGGGATTTACTCCCGTGCAATAATGCTTAGGATAGGTAAAACTGACCAGGGGGGAGGGAGGGAGGGCTGGAGTGGGCAGGGGAGGAGGAAGAAGGAAGAGAGGAAGGGAGAGGAAGGGACAGGAGGAGGGGAAAGGCAGATCTGATCATTTGCATGCGTATTGAGTTCAATGGGATTTACTCCTATGCAATCATGGTTAGGATAGGTAAAACTGACCATGGGGGAGGACAAGGAAGGTGAAGGAATGGATTGGAAGGGGGGCTAAGGAAGGGGGAGGGGAGGACAGGTTTGATCATTTGCATGCTTATAAAGTTCAATAGTACTTATTCCTGTGCAATCATGCTTAAGATAGGTAAAACTGACCATGGGAAGAAGGAAGGGGAAGGGAGGAGGGGGCAGGGGAAGGAGGATATTGGAAGGGGATGGGGATGGGTAGGAAGGGACAAAGGGAGGGGGAGGGAAGGGGCAAGAGGGAGGGGATAGGAGGGAGGAGAAGAGATGGTGGGTTTGATCATTTGCATACTTTTTGAGTTCAGTGGGATTTATTTCTGTGCAATCATATTTGAAAATGGAAATGGACTGCCTTCAAGTTGATCCCGACTTTTAGCGACCCTATGAATAGGGTTTTGCAGGGTAAACCCGCTGTCATGAGTTTGCATGTTATTTTGCAAACAAAGTCGCCCAGATTCGTTCTGACTTAGACGCCAAGATTAATACAGTCTCTATGGATGTAACTCCGGCTCCTGCTTGTTTAATTAGAATGGATTCTTTTCAGCTTGTTCAACCCGAGGATGTGGACAGAATCCTTGGAGAAGTACGTCCTACCACGTGCATGTTAGATCCTTGCCCTTCCTGGCTTATAAAAACTGCCAGAGAGGGACTGGTTAAGTGGGTCATGGGAGTGATTAATGCCTCTTTGGGACAGGGCAGAATACCGTCCTGTCTAAAGGAGGCAGTAATAAGACCTTTACTGAAAAAACCTTCCTTGGACCCCCTATTATTAGGTAATTACCGCCCAGTATCTAATATTCCTTTTCTTGGCAAGATAATAGAGTGGGTGGTGACTGCTCAGCTCCAGGGATTTTTGGATGAGACGGACTATCTAGATCCAGCTCAATCTGGTTTCAGGCCAGGTTGTGGAACTGAGACGGCCTTGGTTGCCTTGGTGGATGACCTTCACAGAGAGCTGGACAGGGGGAGTGTGTCCCTGTTGGTTTTACTGGATCTCTCAGCTGCTTTCGATACCATCGACCATGGTATCCTTCTGGGCTGCCTCGCTGGGATGGGACTTGGAGGCATGGTAATACGGTGGCTCCGGTCCTTCCTGGAGGAACGAACCCAGAAGGTGGTTATGGGGGACTCCTGTTCTACCACCTGGCCATTGACCTATGGGGTCCCACAGGGTTCAGTTTTGTCCCCCATGTTATTTAATATCTACATGAAACCGCTGGGAGAGTTTATCCGGAGTTTTGGGGTTCGGTGCCACCAATATGCAGATGACACCCAACTCTATCTCTCCTTTCCACCTGATGAAACCAAGGAAGCCATCCAGGTTCTCAACCGATGCCTGGTATCAGTGATGGACTGGATGGGAGCGAACAAGCTGAAATTAAATCCTAACAAGACAGAGGTGCTCCTCGTCAGTCGGAAGGCGGAGCAGGGAATAGGGATTCAACTTGTGCTGGATGGGGTTACACTCCCCCTGAAATCACAGGTTCGCAGTTTGGGAGTGCTTCTGGACTCGGCTCTGACCCTGGAGGCACAGGTCTCGGCTGTGGCTAAGAGTGCTTTCGCTCAATTAAGATTGGTGCGCCAACTGCGCCCGTTCCTTGACCAGTCAGACTTGACCACGGTGACACATGCCTTAGTTACATCCCGATTAGACTACTGTAACGTGCTCTACGTGGGGCTGCCCCTGAAGACTGCTCAGAAACTGAAATTGGTACAAAGAGCTGCAGCCAGGATGCTAACTGGGGCGGGATATAGAGAACATACAACCCCTCTGTTGTATCAGCTCCACTGGTTGCCCATTTGTTTCCGGGCACAATTCAAGGTGCTGGTTTTGACCTATAAAGCCTTATACGGCTTAGGTCCAGGCTATCTGTCAGAGCGCCTCTCCCTCTATGAACCTGCTCGGACTCTAAGATCCTCCAGCGAGACTCTAATTACCCCTTCCTTCTTGCAAGTTCATCTTGCAGAGACACAGAATAGGGCTTTTTCGGTGGCCACCCCTAGACTGTGGAATTCTCTCCCTATTGAGGTCCGGTTGGCTTCCCCATTATCGAATTTTCGTGCACAGGTGAAGACTGTTCTGTTTAGACGGGCTTTTAACCAATGTAGTTAGTTTTAACCTATGTTTATTTAATTTCATTTTAAATTGTTTAAACTGAATATCATGTTTATTAATTATTTCTGTTTTAATGTAAGCCGCCCTGAGTTCCTTGGAAAAAGGGCGGGGTATAAATATTTTAAATAAATAAATAAATAAAATAAACAGTATTCAGAGGTGGTTTACCATTGCCTTCCTCTGAGACTGAGAGGCAGTGACTGGCCCAAGGTCAGCCAGTCAGTTTCATGGCTGTGTGGGAATTCGAACTCTGGTCTCTCAGGTCATAGTCCAACACTGACCTGGGGGAGGGGGAGGGAGGGCAAGAGGAGGGGGACGGGAAGAGATTGGGTGGGTGGGCAGAGGGAAAGCCCCTTTCCTGTCCAAAAGGAAAACATGGTGAACAGTATCATTGCTTTTCAGCATTTCCCCCACCTTTTTATTCTACAGCAGGCACATGTACCCTTCCACCCAAATTTAAACCAAAGCTGTCCCTGGCCACATCCACACCAAGCCTTCATTTCACTTGAGACAGAATCCTGGGAAGTGTAGTTAGTGAAGGGTGCTGAGAGGTGCTAGGAGAGGCCCTGTTCCCCTCACAGACCTTCATTCAGAGTGGCTGACTGTTAAACCAGTCTGGCCACTGAAGCTCTGTCAGTGGAATAGGAGTCTCCTCTCAGCACCCTTCACAAACTACACTTCCCAGGCTTCTCTGAGGGAAGCCATAACTGTCTCACGTGAAATCAAAGTCTGGCATAGGTGTGGCCCCCTGATTAGGCAAGCCCAGCAGCTGTGAGTCTGGCTTTTAGAACTCTGACAGTTGGTTCTTACTGAGCATGGCCCACGTTATCATAGGGTGCCAGCCAAAAGTTCTTAAATTAATTAAAAAACAGCCAGGCATTTTTTTAACTTTTAAACTGCAGAAGATGAAGGTGGGAGTATGGGCCAAGGTCAGTCACAGGATTACAGGTACTCTGAACATGGCTGATTTTTAATGAATTTCAACAGATTATGAGACCTCTGACAGAAAAAAGGCCAAAAGGGGTCTGGTTTTTTCCTCTCATTTTAGACTTTGCACTCTCTATTCTCTCTGACTGTTTTGTGTATAGCCATTAAAATTTACAGGGTTGTTAAGGAAGTGTTTTTGAGGTTTTGTTTTAAAATGAGCTTATGGGAAGCATCAGAATGGGAACGGGGGGTATTTTCAATTTAACATTGCGGAATGCGAAAAATCCACCCTGGCTATAGTATACAGCCACTCTTGTGGCTGTATAATCCCACTTCTAAGCATTTCAACTGGGCTTACTACAACAGTCTATGTGGAAATACACTCAGCCAGCATCTTTACAATCCAGACAAACAGCTCAACTCTAATTTCTGTGCCCCTCTGGTAATATGGAGGAAAGGCACTTTTCACAAACAAATTATACTTGAATCCCAAACAGAAAACTGAAAACTAAGCTACAGTCCTAAGTATGCTTACTTGAAAGCTAACATCCATCAAACTCAATAGGATGTTAAAGAAAATGCATTTAGGATGACATACCTCTCTATTTCTCTGTCAGAAAACTGAGGTGTGGGGCAAAGCTGTCCCATTGAAATGTTTGGCCCCTTCTCTGCTTCTTGCCTCAGTGTTTATTCATCTGCTAATATTTTTATCCCACTGTCATTAAAAGAGTGGTTATAAATAAATGAATATTAAATAAATAAATATTAAAACAGAGAGACCAGTATCACAGATAATAGGACAACAGCAAAATACGTATTAAAACCGTTTAAAACAGAAAAACCGCTCTGACAGATCACAGGACAGACGGCTACAGTGCGATACGTATCTTTTTTTTCTAATGGCAGCACCGCCCCAAAGTCAAAACGGGCAAAAAATAAAAATTAACAGAGGAGACCACAGGGGCAAAAAATGAACATTAACAGGCTGACGATTCACCAGAGAAAGAGGCTTGAAATTGGCGGCGTTGGCAATGGGCGACCTGTGGCCTCCGCCCGTCCTCTCCTCCAACTGCCACAAACAAGCCCCCCGGCTCCCCACCTTCTGCCTCTCCCACCCCACCTGAAAACACCCCCACGTCCAGGCCCGGCTCCAGACCTGGCTACTTCTCCAGGCCCAGCAGGCCTGCTTCTCCCTCCCTCTTCCCGCCTGGCTCTCCTGCCCCGCCCGGCCCAAAGCCACTTCTGGGGTGGGGGTCCCTCCATCCCACCCCAGGCGCACGCACTTGTGGCAGGCACGGCTCCCTCTCTGGGGTGGAGGGGGCAGAGCCGCTGTTGATGCTGCTGATGCTCAGGAGGCGGCCATAGGAGTTGGCGCTGCCCACGGAGGCTGACCGTCTCCTCCTGGGCCAGGCCGGACGGGGCAATGGGGGCGGCCCAGGGTGCCCCTGCTCCCTGCGCTCCACGGCGTCACCGGCACTGGCACGGCCAGGCCCCGCCGGCCGAGGGCAAGCTGCCTCCGCTTTGGGCCGCTCTGGCTGGCTGGCTGGCTTCTCTGGCAGGAGGAGGAGGGAGAGAAATCTGGCCCAGGCCGGCGGGCAGGGCAGGCCTCACCAAGGCGGCTCCTGCTTACGTAGCTGCCCCACACAGCAGGGCTGCTGGCTCAGGGTGGCTCTTGGCGTCCCACGGCAACAACAGCAGCCTGGCTGGACCACCTAAACAGCCGGAGAAGCAAGTGGGGGAGTCCAGAGCGGCCCTTCCTGTGGCCAGGGGATCTTTGCCCCCTTGGTGTCTCGTCTGGGCCACCCTCAGGGCACCCACAAACCCTTCTCAGGCAGGTGAGGAGGGGCAGCCTGAGGGCAGCAGGCCATAAGGTTCCCCTCCATGTACATGTCTTTGCACGGGCTGGCATGCGCCTTGCAGCATCCCACACAGACAGAAATAGGGATGCTCTGGTGTACTTGTAAGGACCCCCCCCCATTATCACACTAAAGCCCACCCCCCACTTTTAGGGTGGCCTATGGTGTTGTATGGAGGACCCAATGAATTAAGGACACACTGTTCCCTCCAGCAGAGGTCAGCCTCCTGCCCCCTTCGCTTCCCTTGGCCTAGGCTGGCCTGTCCCCATCCTGGTGCCCTTCAAATGTCTTGGGCTACAAGCCATGCTGATGGGAGTTGTAGACCAAAACATCTGGAGGGCGCCCGTTGGGGAAGGCTGGCCTAGGAGAAACCCTGCTGCAGGCCTGTGTTAAGGGCCCATTCCAGGGAGCTTTACAGAACCTAGCCAAGAAATCAGTTAAATTGCCTACACAATGGAGGGGCCTCGACTCAGCACTCGACAACACAGAAATATGGCGGGAGAGTCTCCTTGGGATTCTACCTTTATTTGCAAACTGCCCTGCAGCCACTAGGAGGTGATTAAGTTCTTCTTCCCACCTGCAAAAAGCCTCCCTTCCCGATTCCTGCAACTGTAAAAGGCACCGGATCAAGCCAGGCTGGTTTCTTTCCAGGCCAGCTAGCAAACCTCCCACTGTTAACATTTGCCTGACAGCCCTTTTGCCCTGGTGGTGCGATCCTTATCTGAGCAACAGCTTGACTTGGGGTAGGGAGGAGTCAGAGAGCCTCTGCAGCGTACCCTGGCATCTCCAGTTTCAACAGAAGCAGGTTACAGGTGTTAACCCAGGTTATGCTTATTCCAGCATAGCTGCATGTCGGTGGATATGAAATATGCTTCAAGGCCCCGCCCCAAAAGTCAGACTAGAGACTGATTTATCAGAGAATGGATGGAGAACAGAAAATAGAGACAGTTAGGAAGTATCCGTGTCTCTGGACAATTCTAAATCTTTCCATATGTTTCTTTGATCCCTTATCTATGGATGGAACAGGGATGTGTTAACACCGCTCTGCCAAGTTTCCGCCGAGCCTTGAAAACCTGGCTATTTAGGCGGGCATACAATCTTCCTGGGGTGGATTAGTTTTATCTTGTTATAGTTGTGGATGGCTTTAGCTCATTATAGTTGAGGTTTTGGGTTATCTATTAGTATTTTATATGTTGTATTTTATTTCATATGTTGTATTTTATCCTATTATGTACGTCGCCTAGAGTGACCGTTAACCCGGCCAGATAGGCGACTCAGAAATAAAATTTTATTATTATTATTACTGTTAAATCTATGGACTAATAATACTGCATTGGTGTAAGGCAGGCCTAGAGGGGCTTAGAATCCCTTTTTTCATTCCATGCGTAATGATCAGGTATGCAAAGCATTTTTACCTTGCTCTTCAGCTGAAAAGGCTCTCAGAGTGGCTCCCAGATGAATAAAATATACAAGTGGTGGTGTTTGTTTGAGGTACTCTGGAATAATCTTACCCACAGGATCCTGCATTCATCTCCCTGGACCCTCAGAAACTGGTTCCTTTGAATCCCTGCTATGACAGGAAGCCATCATATTCTTTCTTACCTCTTTTCTTAATATTTAGGATAAGTTGCTGTACAGCTGGAACACAGCAAAGCTTTTAACCAGTTTGGACTGGTGGAAATTAAATTTTAGGGGACAAATAAAAGTAGAGTTGCATAATAGTTAAACTTAATAGTTTTGCATACCACAATTATGGTTTGTAAAAGTTAAGCTGCATGTTGTTTTTCTGATTTAATTTAATAGTTTAATTGCACATACTTATTCTGTTTTGGTTTTCCATGTAATCATCATTTGCATATGCTCTTCCTTACAACCTCCACCCAAAAGGCCTCTTCCTGGTGGCAGAGAGTCACACCAAACCGGCTGAGAGCACCCAGAGCAACTTCTCCCCTGCTGATGGCAACTCATGATGGTGGACAGGGACACCATGTGGGAGAAGGCGCTTCCAAAGGTACACCCAGACTCAAGCTGTACAAGTTGATTTTAACCAAAAGCAGCAAATTGAATTAGCCCAGAAACAAACTGCCAATTAGTGAGAGTTCATTAAGGGTCTGTTGCCTGCTCCCAGCACCAGACAAAAGTTGTGCTGCTGCATTCTGAACTACCTGAAGTTTCCATAGTCATTCAACGGCAGCCCCACATGCAGTGCATTGCAGCAGCTGAATCAAGTAGTTACCATAGTATGCGCAATGGTGGTGGCAAAATGCTTAGGCAGAGCTGGCATTATCAATCGTGCGCATTTTACTCAGAGAAAAGTCCCACTGGGTTTAGTGGAGCTTGCTCTGTGGCAAGCGTGTATAGGATAGATTGCCATCTAAAGCTGACTGAATGCGCATCTAGCTACAGCTGCCCCTTGAACATCCACATATTTAAGGGGAGATGTGACCCCCATCAAGGGCGTATACCCTAAACCCCAAGATGCACTTATCCTAAATTCTATTAAACAGAAGCATCCACCTCAAGCACCTCCATCTTCTCTGGATCGAGCGTTAATTTAATCACTCTCATCTAGTCCATTACTGAGGTCAAGCAGTCGCGCAGGATGGTCTCTCCACCATGCCTGATGCGTGCAGAAAGATGAAATGGAGCTGAATGTCATCAGGCAACCTTCGGAGTGCGCACTTTCCTCCCAGATCCTCAGGCACTCCCCCATAAGTAGATGTTAAAGAGCATAGTGTAGAAGTCAAGGCAGAGCCCAAGAATTCCCACGGGGCAGAGGAACAGTTTCCCAGGTCCACCTTCTGGGACCTCCCTGCAAGGTAGGAGTGGGACGACGGCAATGCTGAATCCCCCACTCCACACCCACACTGGCAGTCCAGAAGGGTGCAATGCTGGATGGTACTGAAAGCTACTGAGCGACCTAGGAGAATCAGCTGGGTCACACGCACCCCTCCTAGGACAGATCAGCAGAGTGACACCAGGCAGCAGAACCCAGAATCTCAGTAATCCCTTTCATCCAGAAGGCCCTGGAGCCGAGGACCCCCACCCTGCTCTTCCACCTTAGCCAGGACAGTGGCTGCAGATGGGCTGGCTCTGCAAAAGAAATTCCCAACCCAACGAGTTCATTTCCCAGCAGAGGTCTTACAACTGGCTCCTTGGAAGAGTCATGCTAACTTGAAGATGTACGAGTTTTTATCCTAAAACCAGGGTCAAAATAGAGGCAGCTTCCAACTTACGTTCCCTGCCCTCTGGCATCCCTGATCAGCTGTGAGAAGAGAGACGGGAATAAAGAAGAGGAAACCCACAAGCTCAAGTTGCAGAAGGAAATCCCCCCTCCGCTCCATCACCACCAGAGAGAGAGAGAGAAAGGGGAATCCAGAGAAGCCACGCAGACTTTGAGGCCATCCCGTATTACTGGACCTTAAGGATAAGCAGCTCCAGTAGAGAGTTTCCCTATATACTAATAGTGAATAGTCTCCCTCTGTGTTAGAATTGCTTGGTAATATGTTTTTTTTAATAATATGTTTTAACCCTTTTTTAAAGTTGTTTTTAAAGCTTTTTTAAAAAGTTTTTAACGTTTTGTTTTAATGTATTTTAAGGCCTGTTTTTATGATGTTTTAAAGTGTTTTTAGCGTTTCTGTTTGCTGCCCTGGGCTCCTGCTGGGAGGAAGGGCGGGATATAAATCAAATAACAACAACAAAACAATAATAATCATAATAAATGCATCCTCCAAGTGTGTAGGATCCTTATGCAGCCAGACTGACATGCACAGGAGCAGCCCTGGAGAAACCCCAGATTTTGCAACACAACAAAGGGGGGGGCTAGGAGGGGGCAGAGGAGCAGCTCAGTGAGGACTCAGCAGGCTCAGTGGGTGCACACTGACCTGGGGTGGGGATGGAAAACTAGGAATGGAGTATCCTGCAAAGGGGCATGGACTGACAGAATCCTGAACAGAAGCCCTCCACACTGCAACGTTTTGTTGCAGGTCCCACTTCTGAATTCTTACGCTGC
This sequence comes from Rhineura floridana, assembly GCF_030035675.1. Taxonomy (NCBI): domain Eukaryota; kingdom Metazoa; phylum Chordata; class Lepidosauria; order Squamata; family Rhineuridae; genus Rhineura; species Rhineura floridana. The sequence continues at coordinate 153,945,337 of NC_084486.1, forward strand.
GCACCCACCACCCCTTTAAAGCACACCCACCACCAGAATAAGAATCCTGGGGACTGTAGTTTCCCATCACCCTTAGCAAACTAGTTCCCAAGATTTGTGGGTGGTGAAAATGTGCTTTAAGTGGTGTGTGCACAGCCTTACTAGACACTGGAAGACTTGTCTGCCTTAATTTGTGAAAAAAATTACAAGACATTTAAACTCCTAAGTCATCTATAGATTACTGCCAACATCTTGGAAATGCATGACGAGAAGAGAGCAGGTCAGAGATTTGCCCCTAAAGTTCCTTGCCCACGTGGGTACTCAGGCACACCTTCCAGTGGCCACCAAGTCCTGGGGGTGGGATAGCTTTAGACCAGGAGTAAATCTGCTTCTGGAGCCCATCTCTCCAGAACTGAGACCAATAAGGCATATTTCTCATTTCCTGGAAACCTTGCGGATTTTAAAAACCTGTGCCACTACGCTAATTTACTTTGATCTCTTACCATCTCATTCTCCTTTCCCTTGTTGAGGAGGGCATGGTGATCCCTTAGAAGATTTTCCCCCATCAAACTTGGCAGGTGCCAGTCACTCCAGAGTCTCCTCTCTTGGAAGGCTAGCAACCACTTTAGCTGCAGGCTGATCTGAACTCGGAGCAGGAACAGTAACTTTCCCCACAGCGCTGCCAGCTTCCTTTAAGAGTCACTGAGCTTGCACCTTTTTTTTTAAACTCACAGCTGACAAAACCTGTTCCTGGGCTGAGCCTCTCGGGCATTCTTTCTTATGTAAGTCTTTTCTTTGTATTTTTCTGCTCCCCTTGCCCCCCAAATCAACCCCCCCCCGCATAAACCATTTGAAGGCTACCCATCAAGTCTTGATGCATGGGTGCAGTTTGCCACTCATGTCTGCAGCGCAGGTGGGCCAGCCAGGATCCTGGGTGTTCAGTTGGGCTGTTCATAGCCACAGGTTCCCACCATAGGCAGAAATTCCAGCGGAGAGATAAGATGATGCAGAATGATTCACCTGCTGGTTTGAGCTGTTATTCAGCTATTAAAGGTCCACCATCCACACCTCTGTGTCTCCAGCTGAGGGATCTCAGTGCTAAGTTTTGGAAAGAGATTCTAAGGAGCTGCTGCCTGTCAGAGAAGAGAGAAGCAGCCAAAGTGGATGGATGGCCCGACTAAGGGTTGCCAGGTCAGAAGCATACCAAACCCTGAGATTTCAGGGGAGTGACCTCGTGATGTCATGGGGCCTGACCTCATGATGTCATGGGGCGTGCCCTAGTGATGTCATTAAGAATTATATAAAGGTGTTTGGGGCATACCCCTCAAACAAAAATAAATCTCTGATTGGAAATTAAGATAGAAATCTTATCTAAATGAGGGCGTTTCCAGGTCCAGCTGAAGTGATGGGATCATTCCTTCTCACCTGCTTGGAGAGCCTGGGTAGGGAACATTTAATCTAGCCTACCTGCTTCTGGCAACAAGGGTTTAAGTTCCTTCAGGCCAGACCAGTCACAGAAGGCCATTGTAGGATGAAAGCCTAGTGTTGTGAAGATATTAGATGGGAGCACTCAGGAGTAAAGATGGATGCCCTGAAGGCTGCAATTCTAAACACACTTACTAAGCTCCATAGAACTCAACAGGACCTATTTCTGAGTAGTTATTGTTAGGATTGTGCTGTTGGTAAGGCTTAACTAGGGATCTTCTGCAAAGATATCCATATCCAAGCAGGGTTGGCAACCCCCTGCCTGGAATGCCCTGCCTGCCTTTTAATGTGGCTGCTCCAAAAGTCTTTACAAACTTGACTCTTCACTGCAGAGAGAGGTTTGAGAAATGAGTATGAGTTAAGAAGATTTTCTACTCTTCTTTGCCTACTCTGTGGGCTGCTATAAACTCACTTTGACAGCCAACACAATTCCAGTGAGTAATAATTGACAGAGAAAACACACACATGGTTTGGTCCACCTTCACAGGCAGCAGATTGGGAACAACAGCAATTGAAGCCACACTTTCCAGTATGTGAATTCTCTTTTACCTCTATTAGGCAAGAAATAAACCGTCATGCAACCAACAAGGTGCATCATCAGTGGGTTTAAGGGGGTTGAGCTGACCATATGGAACCACTGTTGTTCCTTCTATGGATGTAAGGAAGGTCAAAAGTAAATGAAATGCAAATCAAAAAAGAAAAAAAACAGTGATGATTTCCTAAATGCAATACCCTACCAACCACAACAAGATTGCTATGAGTAAGACAGAAAACTCAGCATCCCACAACCACAAAACTAAAAAATTCCTGGCAGCCAGTCAGCCAAGGTCACAGAAATCCCCATGCAGCACAACCTGACCCAGGGGCTGCAGTTAGTGCAGAATGCTGTGGCACGATTGCTGACACAAGTGAGACCCTATCAGCACATAATACCTCTGCTCTGAAATCTGTACTGGTTGCTGATTTGCTACCAGGCCAAGTTCAAGGTGTGCTTTCCATGTTATAGGTACCACATAGTACTTGTCCTGCTCTTGTAAGCAATTGATCCTTAGTGTGGCAGTACCTGTGCTTTGGAATTCTCTGCCTATTGACATTAGCCAGGTGCCTTCATTGTACTCATTTTGGCACCTGCTAAAAACATTTTTGTTTAGGCAAGCCTGCTCAGGCATGTAGAAGCTATTATGCTTTTTATCTATTTTTAACTCATTGTTGGTTTATTATTTTGAATGTTTTTAAATACCTGTCTTTAACTGTTTTTGCCAATAATTCTATTCTTTTAATTCCTTCTATAAACTACTTTGAGTTTTTTTCAATAAAGTGGTATATAAATGTTGTAAATAAAATAAATAAATAATTAAATACATTTCGGAGTCACTGTGGCCCAAGTCAGGCCATTTGATACCATCTAGCTCAGTACTGATGACATAGACTAGCACTGGCTCTCCAGGATTCCAGGCAATAGTGTCTTCCAGAGATTGAATTTTGGACCTTTGCATGCAAAGTATGTGCCCCACCACTGAGCTACAGCTCTGTTTAAAAAAGTATATTTTAAAATTGTTCTTTTTAATTCATTAATGAATGAATGCACAGCATACTAGGGCAGATCCACACCATGCAATTAAAGCACATTCAACATACATTTGAAGCACATGAATCCCATCACAGAATCATGGGAACCATGGTTTGTTAAGGGTTGCGGGAACTTTAACTGTGAGGGGGAAACTACACTTCCCAGGATTCTTTGAGGGAAGTCATGCACTTTAAATGCGAGTTGGATGTGCTTTAAATGTATTATGTGGATCTGCATTACTTCATAAACTTTGCCTGTATATAAATCATTTTAATTAAATTTTAAAATGGAAATAAGCTACAATGTTTACGGGGTGACTATGGGCTACACACCATCTCCCAGACTAATCTGCCCCTCAGAGGGAAAACAACAGAAGGGGACCATGACCACCCTACGGAAGAAGGGCACACTTAAAATGTAGAGGAAATAATAATTTACAACCATAGTGTGAAATCAGATGTATATCAAGACATAGTATGAAGAAATATTTATATAAAGATGTTTATTATTAACACAACCTGTAAATATATTTATAGTGAAATCCTATGCATTACTTAGAAGCAAGTCCCAATGTATTCAATGGGGCTTACTCACACAAGAAAGCATGCACAGGAGTGCAATTCAGTGATAAGTAACTTCACTCACCCAATCCAAAATTCAGAACTATGCCACTTTAAGCTGTTTTGCAACTGTTTTATACTTGTTTTATGGTTATTGGATTTTAAATGGCTTTATTTCTTGTTGTGAGCTGCCTTGGCGTCCAACCCTACCTCACAGGGTTGTTGGAAATATTCCATATACACACACACACTGGAGATGTAAAAATACATACACCCCATATAACAGTTTATTGTCAAAACCAGTTGGCCATTGCAGAACATCTTTTTAAAAATATATTAGTTTCGTGCCAAATAAAAGCAGTAAGCCTTGCTTAACTTCTTAAAAAGAAAAAAAGGATTGGAGGGGGAGAGAATGATTTACAGCACAATCCTATTCTATGATCACTCAAAAGTCCTATTGATTTTCAGCACAATCCTAACCATATCTACTCAAAAGTAAGATATGGGGTTAACTCCCAGGTATGTGGAATTAGCATTGCAGCTTTACTCCCAGAAAAAGGGTTTCAAAACAGATTATGAATAAGAGAACTAAACTGCCCTCTTCAACAGTCCAGTAAAATTTAAATTTCTTTGACTCCTTAATTAGAAAAGTATAACACTGCAGCATGTACACTTTTTAAAACTTCTGTTCAAAAATTATTTGAAAGATAAAATGTATATGTCATTTTTAAAGTAATTTTAAAAAACCTGAATGCACACTTTTATGATAACTAAAATTGTTTACTGTGTATGCCCACCAAGATCCTGCTGTGATCTTCTGTTGTAGTGCAATCCTATGCATGTTTACGCAGAAGCAAGTCCCAATCCTGTAGAGAGAAAGTGGTCTTTATGCTGCTGAAAGCTATATATTTACTGAATTCCTGATGTGAGACAAGCAGGAAAAGGAAACTGTTCTCAGAACTTGAAATGGAGTTTAGGGGTCAAAAAATCTTGTCCATCACAACTTTGACTTCATTAATTGGCTAAAAACAGGGATTAGAGCAGGCAGCACTAACAGAAGTTGTGGGGGGGGCTGACATTTTGGTTTATATCTTTTGAACCAGACCACCTAGAAATAGAGTTACCGGATCTCTGGGTTTTGGCTAGAGTCTCTGGTTTTTGGGGTGCCCTCCAGCTCTCCGGCTAGCACCCCTTAAACTCCGGACTCTCAGCTACAATTTAAAAAATAAATTAAATTTTTAGGTGGTCTGGTTCCCGAGAAATACACCAAAACGTCAGTCCCCCCACAACTGTTTAATCTATTTAACTGATACAACGCTGAAGTTGGTTCCTAGTTCCCAGTTCCTTATATGCTTGAAAGTTCAAAACACTAAAAAAGAAGAGTTGACAACTACAGCAACTTCAAACCAAACTTAACATGTCTCTGAACCCCAAAATATATGTTGGGGTACCCTGTATGATATATCACTGTGATCGGGGGACTCTTCCTGTCAAGAATAACAATACATTTATGCAATCAAAATCAACAGGCTTCTGATATTATCATAAATACATAATGATGTCATAAAATAATAAAAAATAAGTAACTGGGGGTGCCCACCCCAAACTCTGTTCTGGGACAGGACAAATCATATACCCCAGGAAAGGGGAGGGTGTCCTCTACGAGTGTGTCCTCTATGAGATGCCACTGCATCCTGCCTGGCCCAGAGCTTCTGCTGGGCACAGGGGAAGGATGAGGGCATCTATCCAGACAGAAAGGGTAGAGAATCTTCTTACTCTTACTCATTTCTCAGACCTCTTTCTGAAGTGAAGGGTCAAATCTGTAAAGACGTTTGGAGCAGCCACATTAAAAGATAAGGGCAGGGTACTGCAGGCAGGGGGTTGCCAACCCTGCTTGGATATGGATGTCTTTGCAGAGGATCTCTAGTCAAGCTTTACCAACAGCACAATCCAAACCATATCTACTCAGAAGTAAGTCCTATTGAGTTCTATGGGGCTTAGTCCCTTAGTACGTGTGTTTAGAATTGCAGCCTTCAGGGGCATCCATCTTTACTCCTGAATGCTCCCATCTAACATCTCCACAACACTAGGCTCCTTTCTTCCTACAGTGGCCTTCTGGTGACTGGCCTGGCCTGAAGGCACTTAAACCCTTCTTGCCGAAAGCAAATAGGCTAGATTAAATGTTCCCTACCCAGGCTCCATCTTTTAGCTAAGATGTCTAGTTTAATTTCCAGTCAGATATTTTTTTTAATTGTACGCTCCAAGCAACTGTGATTGATGCTTAATGTATCATGCTTAATTACATCACTCAGGCCCGCCCCGTGACATCACTTGGGCCCGCCCCATGATATCATCATGACATCAGGGAGGGAGATATGTGTAGACCGGGAGGGGATACTGTGAGAAGGGTGGGGAGCCATGATATTGAAAGGCTGGGCGGCAGATCCTGGAGAGGCGCAAGTGGCAGGCCACGCCAGCATAGGGGAACAAGGGATAGATGCATAATATCCATCCCTTGTTCCGGACCTGTCCACAACCAGAAGATAACTGGGGGATGCAGGACTCCATCCAGTCTTCGACTGCTGTTGTGTAATGCCAGGTCTGTGGTACAAAAAACAGCGCTCATCCATGACATGATCTTGGATGAGAACGCAGACCTGGTATGTATTACGGAGACCTGGCTGGATGAGGCCTCAGCTCCTATACTTGAGGCCATGTGTCCAGCCGGTTTCTGATACGCACAGCAGCCGAGAATTGGTAGGCGGGGAGGGGGAGTGGCAGTCCTCTATCGGGGATCTCTGGTTTTCGCCAGACCCCCTCTCCATGAGACCAAGTTTGTTGATTGCATGTACTGGAGGTTGGGCCCAAAGGGCAGTTCAGGGATTCTACTTGTGTACCGCCCACCCCGCTGCACAGCAGACTCCCTGACCGAGGTGCTCGAGGTGGTCTCGAGCGTGCGGTTGCTTTCCCCCAACCTATTGGTTGTAGGGGATTTCAACGTACACGCCGAGACTACCCTTACAGGAGCCCCTCGGGATTTCATTGAAACCATGACTTCTTGGGATCTGCACCTTAGTAATACGGGGCCCACCCATGTAGCCGGTCATGCTATTGACCTTGTGTTTGTCTCAGGAGGGGAGGGAAGTGTTCTGAAAATGGGGGCTGTTTCTTCTAACTGTGTGTCATGGTCATATCACTATCTGGTGAATATAGATCTCTCGATGCCGCACACCCTCCGTAGGGGACAAGGACCTATTAAGATGGTCCGCCCCAGACGCCTGATGGAACCTCAGGGATTCCTGAATGCGCTGGGTGATTTGGAGCTGACTGAAGGTCGCCCGGTTGAAGCCCTGGTGATGAAGTGGAACCGGGAGATCACTGGGGCTTTGGATCAGGTGGCTCCGAAACGTCCTCTCCCCCTGAATAGAACTCAGACAGCACCCTGGTATACACCACGGTTGCGGGGTCTGAGGCAGGAGGTGAGACGACTTGAGCGCCGGTGGCGGAAATCTCGCACTGAAGACGATCGGACACTGGTTAGAGCAGCAATCACTGCCTACCAAGTGGCAATAAAGACAACAAAGAGGGAGTTCTTTGCTGCCTCTATTGCGTCCGCAGAGTGTTGTCCCAGGAGATTGTTCCAAGTGGTCCGAAGCCTAGTTGGTCCAGTTGCTCAGGAACCCATGGAGCAATCTAAAATCTCCTGTGATAATTTTGCTAAACACTTTGCTGATAAAGTCGAGCGCCTGAAGAGCACGATTCCGCTCGCCGTGCATACAGGTAGTGGGCCAGGGTCGGCCAGTTGCATTCCGGTCCGGTGGGATCGGTTCCAGCCTCTTCTCTCTGAGGAAGTGGACAAGGTGCTCGGTACTGTGAAGCCAACCACCTGTCTGTTTGATCCTTGCCCTTCGTGGCTTGTTATGAGCTGCAAGGAGAGACTGAGCGAAGGGATCAAGGCAATGGTAAAATGCATTCTTGAAAGAGGGTGCAATGCCATTAGCCCTCAAGGAAGCGGTGATAAAGCCCATCTTAAAAAAACCCTCCTTGGATCCCCGAGAACTGAATAACTTCCGCCCAGTATCTAACTTACCATTCTTGGGCAAGGTGATTGAGGGAGTGGTGGCCAAACAGTTACAGACACACTTGGAGGAAATGGATTATTTAGATCCATTCCAGTCGGGTTTCAGGACTGGGCATGGAACTGAAACAGCCTTGGTCGCTCTGGTGGATGATATGAGGAGGGCACTGGATAGGGGGGAGTATACCTTCCTTGTCCTCCTAGATCTCTCAGCGGCTTTCAATACCGTTGACCACAGTATCCTTTTGGATCGCCTGGAGGGATTGGGAATGGGGGGCACTGTTTTACAGTGGTTCCATTCCTATCTCTCAAATAGGCACCAGAGGGTAGCTTTGGGAGATGAGGTTTCAGACCCTTGGTCTCTTAATTGTGGAGTACCACAGGGCTCTATCCTCTCTCCCATGCTGTTTAACATCTATGTGAAACCGCTGGGGGCCATCATCAGGAGTTTGGGGCTGAAGTGTCACCAATATGTGGATGACACTCAGCTGTATCTCTCATTTAAGTCCTCACCAGAGTTGGCTGTAGATACCATGTCCAAGTGCCTGGAATCCGTAAGTGGATGGATGGGAGAGAACAGGCTGAAGCTGAATCCTGACAAGACCGAGGTGTTGCTTGTGGGAGACAAAGGGAGGCTGGGTATTACAGGCCTGATGCTTAATGGGGTGAGATTACCCCTGAAAGACCAGGTCCGCAGCCTTGGGGTCATTCTTGACTCCCAGCTGTCCATGGAGGCTCAGGTGTCAGCAGTGAGTCAGGCAGCTTGGTATCAATTATGTCTGATACAAAGGCTGCGACCCTACCTTCCTGTTCATCTGCTCCCACAAGTGATACATGCCCTGATCTCCTCTCACTTGGACTACTGTAATGCGCTCTACGTGGGGTTACCCTTGAAAACGGTCCGGAAGTTACAGCTGGTACAGAATGCGGCGGCGCGCTTGATCAAGCACAGCCGTCGCCGTGATCACATTACTCCAGTGTTAATGGATCTTCACTGGCTACCAGTTGTCTACCGGGCCCAATTCAAGGTGTTGGTATTGACCTTTAAAACCCTAAACGGTTTCGGCCCAGTTTATCTGAAGGAGCGCCTCCAGAGTCACCAATTATGCCGCCTGACAAGATCAGCCTCACAAGACCTTCTCTCGGTCCCACCAGTTAAAATAGCTAGGCTGGTGCGGACCAGAGAGAGGGCTTTCTCGGTCGTGGCCCCCACCCTCTGGAACTCCCTACCTCTTGATCTTCGACATGCTCCCTCCCTGACAGGTTTTCGCCGAGCCTTAAAAACCTGGCTATTCAGGCAGGCCTATGGGATTGGGGAGGGTTAGTTTTATGATGTTTTAATTGGAAACTGATTTTAAATTGACTATGTGTTTTATCTTGTATATTGTATATGATGTATTGTTTTTTATTGTAAGTCGCCTAGAGTGTCCATTGACCTGGACAGATAGGCGACCAATAAATAAAATTTATTATTATTATTATTATTATCATCATCATCATCATCATCATCATCACTCAGGCCCGCCCCTAAAATCTCAGGTTTTGGGATGCTTCTGACCTGGCAACCCTACCTAGAAACTTAATTAGAAGGTTGAGTCGGCTCCCTTTCAGCTCCTTCCTGTAAGTGATGGGGCAACGAGTAGTGTCCTTGATAGAATGCTTTCCTGTTTCCAGCTTCTTCGGGAGTATAATTTAAACAAAAACAGAACAAATGAGAAGCTCAAGGTCGTAGCCGTGGCTGAGTGAAGAAAGAGAGATCAGGCCATAGGCCCTCTCAGGGCACACACAGCAACCTTCCAGTCCAATTCCCCAGGAAGTCGCCTGCGCTACCTGCCCCTAAATCTGTCCAGCTCTGACTGCTGCTGTCCACTCTTGGCTGAGAGGCTTGCACACGGTGCCTCAAGTTTCACCTGCTGCCACTCTCCTTCATGCCAAACTAGGATGGCAAAGGGAAGGATCTTTGATCCAAACACAGAGGAAGGAATCTAGAAAGCCGTCTTCTACCGTGTCATATCCTTGGCCCATCTAGGCCAAGACTGCCATCACCAGGAAAGGCAAACTTCAGGCTTGTCAGATCTATTTATTAGGGTTTGGGGTTGTTGTTTTTAATAAAACTTCAAGATCTTTTGCACCAGCAGTTGGGTCCCCTGTAGATTAAAAACTGCCGAGCCACGAATTCCTTTATGGTATGGAGACTAAGAACACCCACCTGCATGTAAGAAGAAAACATTTTCAGGATCAGAAATAAGGATATCTATCAGTTGGAAATAAGTAAATATAAAACACTGCCTCTCCGCTGCGGGAGTGTTTGTTTTATCCTCTCCTCTGCTAAACGACTAGTAGGACTATCCTGGGTTATTTTTCACCTACTCCCGAGAGACGGTGCGGGGCATTATGACAGCACTGTTATCCCAGCTGTGGACGAGGGTGAGGATGAGGGTGGCATGAATCTTTTGGATCTTTTGGATCAGTCTGAGAAAGGGCAGGTAGATGAGCTTCCTGCCGGATTGCCGGACTGTGCTGCGCCCCTGCTCCCCTTGCTCCTTTCGTGGCTGTTTGCCGTTCGTCTTCTTGGGCTCTGACACTTGGTTGGTTTGTCACCCGGCTTGCCGTTGTTGCTGTTGTCATCTGTTTCGGTGCTGTGGGTTGTGGGGAGGAGGTGGCCGTGTGTGTCTCGCCACCTCCCTGTGCCTTTTTTTCTTCGTTACGGCTGCTGTTCGTGCGTTGCCTGCTCCGTTTCTCTGGCTCATCGGAGACGTGTTGTGGGGAGAACCTAGGATGAGGGAGGCGTTGCCGCTGCTGCCGTTGCCTGCTGCCGTTGCCTGCTGGAGGATAAAGCTGTTGTGCTTATCTGTGACTGTGTTATCGCTCTTTTTTGGAATTGTTTACCATCAATATTCTCCTGGTTGGACTGCTGTAGTTTGGCTGGTGTGGTGCTTTGCAGGACTGAGCCCTGGATGCCCGCCAGCTGTGACTAATTTTCTTCTCTCCACCTGTCTGCCAGGAAGGGACGCCACTGCTACTCGAGGAGGGAGAGCCGCGATTGCTACTAGTTGCCGCTGTTGTTGCTCTTTGGCTATTACCATCGCCCCCAATCTTTACTTTTGGGAGAAGAACTGCTAATATTGTCAGCACGTATTTGCAGCTGTTTTTGTGGGAGTGAGGTGGTGTATGTGTGATGAGAGTGTATGTTTTGTGAATGGTGTGTGAGTCTTAGGTTTACATTATGTGCCTGGGTGAAGGGATTCAGAATCGAATGGGGAGATTCGAGGGGGCCCCAATTGGCGTGGTGACGGGCAGAGGGAGATACGGTGTTGTGAGGAAGACTTGCCAGGTGAGGGGAACTCGGCCCAGGCAACTAACGACTGTGCCTTGTTCCGGTCTTCCTCACACCCACAGGTTTTTTGGTTGTCCTATCAGCCAGCTCTCGGATCTCCGGATGTTGCTCCTAAATGCCAGATCGGTACACAATAAGATCTCCCTCATCCACGATTTAATTGTGGACGAGGGAGCCGATCTGGCATGTATTACGGAAACCTGGGTGGGTGAGCAGGGAGGAGTTAGTCTCTCCCAGCTGTGCCCACCGGGGTATCTGGTTCAACATCAGGGCAGATCCGAGGGTCGGGGAGGGGGGGTGGCTGTGGTCTATAGGAGTTCCATCTCCCTCTCCAAGCACCCTGTCCCTGTGGTTACTGGTCTGGAGTGTTTGCATCTTGTGTTGGGCCAACGTGACAGATTGGGGATTCTGTTGGTGTACCGCCCACCCAGCTGCCCAACAGACTCCCTAACTGAGCTGATGGAGGTGGTCTCGGATGTACTGCTGAGATCCCCTAGACTGTTGGTGCTGGGGGATGTCAACATCCGTGCCGAGGCCACCTTATCTGGGGCGGCTCAGGACTTCATGGCTTCCATGGCAACCATGGGGCTGTCACAATATGTTGTTGGCCCAACACATATAGCAGGACATACTCTAGACTTAATTTTTGCCACGGGACAGGGGGATGGTGATCTGTATATAGGGAGTCTTACATCAGTCCCTCTGTCATGGACAGATCACCGCTTGCTGAGGTTTAGACTTACTGCGACCTCTCCCCTCTGCAAGGGTGGGGGTCCCATTAAGATGGTCCACCCCCAGAGACTAATGATTCCTGAGGATTTTCAAAGGGCTCTGGGGAGTTTTCCGGCTGATAAGGCTGGCGCTCCTGTCAAAGCCCTGGTGGAACTGTGGAATGCAGAAATGACCCGGGCGGTTGACACGATTGCTCCTGTGCGCCCTCTCCTGTGTAGAGCTCATGCGGCTCCATGGTATACTTTGGAGCTGAGAGCGATGAAACAGCATAGGAGACGGCTTGAGTGCAGATGGAGGCGAACTCCTGATGGATGCAATCATGCACTGGTAAGTGCCTATACTAAGTTGTACTTACGGAAAGTGAGGGCAGCAAAAAAGCAATATTTTGCTGCCACCATTAAATCATCTGTCTGCCGCCCAGCAGAGCTTTTTAAAATCGTCCGAGGGCTTCTGCATTCTGGCCCTACGGACATGGTGGAGTCATCTCAGGCACGCTGCAATGAATTTGCTAGGCACTTCCAGGACAAAATCTCTTGCATCCGCCAGCACTTGGACTCCAATGTTATAGCAGCTGAATTGAATGAGGTGTCCAGTGCACAGTCTTGTCCTGATTCTTTGGATGAGTTTCAGCTGGTACAGCTCAAGGACGTCGACAAGGTGCTTGGACTGGTGCGCGCGACCACTTCTAGGTTGGACCCTTGCCCTTCTTGGCTAATAAAAGCTAGCAGGACTGGAACAGCCGGCTGGGCCAGGGCAGTGATTAACGCTTCACTGCGAGAGGGAGTGGTCCCTGGCCGCCTGAAAGAGGCGACAGTAAGACCACTTCTGAAGAAACCATCCTTAGACCCGGAAAATTTTAACAACTATAGGCCGGTAGCTAATGTCCCATTCCTGGGCAAGGTCCTGGAACGAGTGGTTGCCAGCCAGCTCCAGACACTCTTGGATGAAACCGATTTTCTGGATCCATTTCAGTCGGGCTTTAGACCCGGTTTTGGCACGGAGACAGCCTTGGTCGCCCTGTATGATGACCTTTGTCGGGAGACAGACAGGGGGAGTGTGACCCTGCTGATTCTCCTTGATCTCTCAGCGGCTTTTGATACCATCGAACATGGTATCCTTCTGGGCCGACTCACTGATTTGGGAGTGGGTGGTACTGCGTGGCAGTGGTTCAGCTCCTACTTGGTGGGCCGTCTCCAGAGGGTAGAGCATTGCTCGGCACCCTGGGACCTCCAGTATGGGGTTCCGCAGGGGTCAGTTCTGTCCCCCATGCTTTTTAATATCTATATGAAGCCACTGGGTGCGGTCATCAGGAGTTTTGGAGTGCGTTGCCATCAGTACGCTGATGACACGCAGCTCTATTTCTCCTTTTCATCTTCTACAGGTGAGTCTGTCAACGTGCTGAACCGATGCCTAGCTGCGACAATGGACTGGATGAGAGCTAACAAACTGAGGCTTAATCCAGACAAGACTGAGATGCTGCTGGTGGGTGGTTCTTCTGACCGGTTGGGGGATGTTCGACATGTTCTGGATGGGGTTGCACTCCCCCTGAATGAGCAGGTTCGTAGTTTGGGAGTCCTTTTAGAATCATCCCTGTCACTCGAGGCTCAGATAGCCTCGGTGGCAAGGGGTGCTTTTTACCAACTTCGGCTGGTGGCCCAACTACGCCCCTATCTGGACAGGGAGAACCTTGCTTCAGTAGTTCATGCGCTGGTAACTTCAAAACTAGATTACTGCAATGCGCTCTACATGGGGCTGCCTTTGAAGACGGTTCGGAAACTGCAGCTTGTGCAGAATGCAGCAGCCAGACTGTTAACGGGAACCAAACGGTCCGACCATATAACACCAGTTCTGGCCTGCTTGCATTGGCTGCCTGTATGTTTCCGGGCCTGGTTCAAAGTGCTGGTCTTAACCTACAAAGCCCTACACGGCACAGGACCACAATACCTGTTGGAACGCCTCCCCCGATATGAACCTGCCCGTACACTACGCTCAACAACGAAGACCCTCCTCTGAGTGCCTACTTATAGGGAAGCTCGGAGAGCGGCAACACGAAAAAGGGCTTTTTCAGTGGTGGCCCCCAAACTGTGGAACAACCTCCCTGAGGAGATACGCCTGGTGCCAACATTACTATCTTTTCGGCGCCAGGTTAAAACTTTCCTCTTCACCCAGGCATTTTAATTAAGTTAGTATGTGTTGGAACTGTTTTAATTTTTAACATTTTAAATTTTTAATGTTTTATATTGTCATATGTGTATTGTATTTCTGATGTTGTTCTTGTAAACCGCCCAGAGAGCTTCGGCTATGGGGCGGTCTATAAGTTTAATGAAATAAATAAATAAATAAATAAATTTTTTTTAAAAAGAGTCCGGAGATTAAGGTGATTCACCTAGAGAGGACCCCCAAAAACCGGAGTCTCTAGGCAAAAACCGGACAACTGGAAACCTTAGCCTGACTCGATATAAGGCACCTTCATATGTCCAGCCCACCAGCCACATGTGGGGTGAGGGTGCTCTGCTGCTTGCATGAGTTTGCACAAGAAGGGGAGGTTGTTAAGTACCCGGCAGACCAGAATACACCCCAGAAGCACTTGGTGCTTCACAAGTCCTCTAGTCCTGGAAAGCAGGATGCAGTAAAATGCCATCTCACACACAAGAAAGTTCACCACACCAAAAACATCTTGGAAAGGGGCTGGGTGAATCTACCATTTTAATCTAGAACTTCAAGATAAATCTAGAATGAGGGAAATCGCTGGGAGGATGCTGACCTGCCCACAAATGGGGGGGGGGCTGACCCTGGCACTCTCTTTCTCCTCCTGCCTTTGCAAGGCTCTCTCATCCAGGCTGGTTAATATTCACAGAAGTGGTGGAAACACTGGGTGAAAATCCAGGCCGATTGCCAACACGCGGCCTTGCACTTGGAATGCTTTGGAGTGATTTTGAGTCGCTTCTTGCAGCCTTCCTGAAGCACTTCCCCCAAAAGGGACACCAGGGCCGACTTATCCATTAGGCACAGTAGGCAGAGTGCTTAGGGCCCACGATACTTTTAGGGGCCCACAAAAATGTTTTAATTTTTTTTAAAATCAGAAGGAAAAAAATGAACTTTTAGGGTCGAAGAAAATGTTTTAATTTTTTCTTACATCAGAAAAAAATGAAACTTTTAGGGCCCACGAAAATCTATTAAATTTTCCCTAAAACAGAAAAAAATAAAATGTTGAAGTATTTAAAGTTATATCAAAACTAATTTTTAATATTGATATTATTATGGTGGGAGGGGGCCACGAAGGCAAAAGTGCCTAGGGCCCACGAAAGTCATAATGCGGCCCTGAGGGACACAACATTTGACTGGTGCCCCAGGACTCTGGATGAGGGGTAAATTGAAAGTCTGAAAGAAGCCGCCCATTTCCACATGCCTTCCAGCACCAGAGCGCCCCTAACCTGCCCAAGAGAGCAACCCCCTCCTCTTCCCTTCTCCTGTCATGGCCAGGGTGTTAAGGGAAACTGAGGCAGAGCTGGCAGTCATAATGGCAGAACTGCTCTCCCTGTTGCTGACAGTCCTGTTTGGCCCAGTCCTTTGATCTCCCTCCAGAGGTGAGGCTCGGTTTACTTTCAGCGAGTGCCAGGCAGGCACTAACCAGGGGAAAAACAGCCCTCACGGGCCAGGATCATTAACCCACACTGAAGGGTGGGGTGCAGGACAACAAAGTAGTGTTGCGAGGGATAAGTATGTTGACATCTGTGAATGTTTAGGATGAGAAATTACATTAGGTGGGGACTGGACATGTGTCACCCGTCCCTGTGAGTCACTTGGGCTTAGAGAGATTATGGGAAACTGGTTTCATGTCAGCATGGAACACAGGAGCAGCCTTATACCAGGCAGCACACTGGTCCACAGTCAAGCCCAGAACTGCCTACTCTGACCAGCAGTGGCTCTCCAGGGTCCCAAGGCAGGGAGGGTTTTTTCCCATCATTTGCTATCTAAAATCCTCCCCTCCCCATCCCCAGTGGAGTTCCTAACCATTGAAACACGTGCCGGTCCTACCATTAGGCAGAGTGAGGGGGCTGCCTTAGGCAGGAGATGCTGGGCACTGTCAGCAGCAGCCCCATATTGCTCCTCCTAGGCTGCTCCCCTGAGCACCCGGCTGAGCCCATCCTCAGTTACGGCAGTATTGGCTGGCTGGCTGGGTTGCCTAGTGCCACTGGGGAAGAGCAGGCAGTGATGGAGTCGGCCCGCTCCAGTAAGCATCCTGCATGCACAAGCATTGCTCTACTCACACAACACACATGCTGCTACCGCCACCACCACCACTTCAGTGTGTGTGTGTGTGTGTGTGTGTAATGTGACTTCAAGTCAGTCACGACTTATGGCGGCCCTATGAATCAGCGAGCTCCAAGAGCATCTGTTGTCTTCCTCTTTTTCTACTCCCTGCTGTTTTTCCAAGCATGATTGCCTTATATAGTGAATCAGGTCTTCTCATTATGTGTCCAAAGTATGATAACCTCAGTTTCATCATTTTAGTTTCTAGTGGCAGTTCTGGTGTAACACCCAATTATTGGTCTTTTTCACGGTCTATGGTATGCGCAAAGCTCTCCTCCAACACCACATTTCAAATGAGTTGGTTTTTCTCTTATCCTCCTTTTTCATTGTCCAACCTTCACATCCATACATAGAGATTCGGAATACCATGGTCTGAATGATCCTGACTTTGGTGTTCGGTGATACATCTTTGCATTTGAGGACCTTTTCTAGTTCTCTCATAGCTGCCCTCCCCAGTCCTAGCCTTCTTCTCATTTCTTGATTATTGTCTCCATTTTGGTTAATGACTGTGCTGAGGTATTGATAATCCTTGACAAGTTCAATGTCCTCATTGTCAACTGTAAAGTTACATAAATCTTCTGTTGTCGTTGTTGTTATGTGCCTCCAAGTTGACTACGACTTATGGCGACCCTCTGAATCAGTGACCTCCAAGTGCATCTGTCATGAACCACCCTGTTCAGATCTTGTAAGTTCAGGTCTGTGGCTTCCTTTATGGAATCCATCCATCTCTTGTTTGGCCTTCCTCTTTTTCTACTCCCTTCTGTTTTTCCCAGCATTATTGCCTTTTCTAGTGAATCATGTCTTCTCATTATGTGTCCAAAGTATGATAACCTCAGTTTCATCATTTTAGCTTCTAATGACAGTTCTGGTTTAATTTGTTCTAACACCCAATTATTTGTCTGTTTCGCAGTCCATGGTATCTGTTGTCATTACTTTAGCCTTTTTGACGTTCAGCTGTAGTCCTACTTTTGTGATTTCTTCTTTAACTTTCATCAGCATTCATTTCAAATCATTACTGGTTTCTGCTAGTAGTTTGGTATCGTCTGCATATCTTAAATTATTGATATTTCTCCCTCCAATTTTCACACCTCCTTCATCTTGGTCCAATCCGACTTTCCGTATGATATGTTCTGCATACAGATTAAACAAATAGGGTGATAAAATACACCCGTCTCACACTCTTTCCAACTAGGAACCAATCGGTTTCTCCATATTCTGTCCTTACAGTTGCCTCTTGTCCAGAGTATAGGTTGCACATCAGAACAATCAGATGCTGTGGCACCCCCATTTCTTTTAAAGCATTCCATAGTTTTTCACATATTCACAGAAAAAAAAGCAAAAGAAAATGATTTACTACAGGAAACTTCACTAAAATTACAGAGTAAATCAAACATGCTTAATGTTACTATCTGAACAACATCAACTGTTAAAACAAGATCAGAACAGCACATGTCTTGTTTCTGTTATTTGGGCTGATTGCAGTGTTGCCGCCACTCACAATATACTCAGAGGCACATGTTAGCAAATTCTTCCAAGCTACACAGGAAGTGGATAGGACTCTGAAAGACCAACCCAAATTGTTTGCATTTTTACACATATGTAGGGCAGTACAATATCTCAGAGAGGAGGTCAGGTCTCCTGCTTCCCTGGTGCATTCACTATAGCTGCCCCATTTCCCTGCTTTTTAAAGTTTGATAGAAATATTTGTTGGCTATAGGTACATTCTTAAACCACAAGGTGTTCTTTGCCTATTAGTGAATTTTTCTGCTTTTTATTTATTTATTTATTTATTTGTTTCATTTTTAGACCGCCCATAGCTAGTAGCTCTCTGGGCGGTGGAAGATAAGAAATGGGGTCCTGTGCAAGTTTGCTGAGAATGGATTGCTCATCTGCATGCTTATTGAGTTCAATGGGATTTACTCCCCAGCAATCATGCTTAGGATAGATGAAACTGACCACAGGGGATGGGGAGGGGAGAAAGAAGGGCGGAGGGGAGGGGAGCAGGAGGATAAGTTTGAACATTTGCATGCTTGTTGAGTTCAATGGGATATACTCCCCTGCAATCATGCTTAGGATAGGTGAAACTGACCACGAGGGAGGGAGGGAGGGGAGGAGGAAGAGAGGGAAAGGAGGGGAGGAGGAAGAGGGGGAAAGGAGGGGAGGAGGAAGGGAGGGGAAGGGAAAGACAGGTCTGATTATTTGCATGTCTTTTGAGTTCAGTGGGATTTACTCCCATGCAATCATGGTTAGGATAGGTAAAACTGAGCTGACGGAGGGGCAGGGAGGGGGGAGGAGGAAGGCAGGAAAGGGGGAGGAGGGGAAGAAGGGGGAGGAGATTGGAAGGAGAGGGGGCAGGAGGGGGAGGAGAGGGGGAGAGGGAAGGTTTGATCATTTGCATGCTTATTGAGTTTAATGGGATTAACTCCTGTGCAATCATGCTTAGGATAGGTGACCCAGACCTGAGGAAGAGGGAAAGAGGGGGAAGGGAAGGGGTTAGGGATTGTTGGAAGGAGGGCAAAAGGGAGATAGCGTGAGGGTCCTCCAGATGGAAAGGCTTGACTACCTTTACCTGTGATGCTCTGACTGACTTCCTTCTGTTGTTAGACTGATACATCTTTAAGGGAAGCTTATCTGCCCCTCCTCCTTCCGCCCTTTCCATTCCTTTCCTCCTCTGACTGTCTGGGAGAGAGGAGACATTCCTTTGTCTCTGCTCTCCTAGCATGGGGCTAACTCCAGCACCTGGGCGTTACGCCTCCAACTTAGCTAGTTAGTTAGAACTAGCCCTGCCTTTCTATCTACTATGTATTTCTATAAATAAAGTAGCTTTTCTTATTTTACTAAGTCTCAGTGATCTAATGCAGGGTAAAAACCTGCTACTTAGGAAAATGCACACACTGGCACACACACAACTCTGGCCATTGACGATCTCTGCTAATATATGTACAAATTTACATAACAAAGGGTTATGCTGGCCCAGTAAGCTAAGTTGAATTGCAAGTTGTGCCTAAAAGCTAAAAAGGCTAAATACAATGTGTGGTTTACAAAGAGATCGAAAAAGGAGACTAGGTTAGAGAAAGAAAAGCAGAACAAAAGATAGGAAAGCCATGGCTGAAGAATCAACAAGAGAAGCATCCCAAGGCTGGAGAAGAACAATTATGCGGTTTGGAGTCTTCGAATGACTGCACTCCTGGAAGGAGAGGATCTGTATGGAATCCTGACCAATCCTGAACCTTCAGCAGAGGATGAAACTGCTACAGCATCCTGGACACGTAAGCATACAAAAGTGAAATCTCTTATTTCTGCATTATCAGATGAGGTACTAAATGTTTGCATAGGATGTAAGAATGTGAAGGAAATGCGGCAGAAGCTAGACGAAATATATGGCAGAAAGTCTAAAAATCATGTAATGTACTTTTACAAGGAATTGTTTACTCTGAGAGATGCAGACAGTCTCAATACACATCTAGAAAGAGTCACAGAACTGCTCTGAGAACTGGAGAGATGTGGAAGAAAATTTGATGATGAGATGCAAAAAGCATTGCTCCTGAGCGGTCTCCATGAACATCATAAATTAATTGCTTGGGTGCTAGAACAGACAGAGTATGAATCAGATTATATCATATCTGAAGGACCAGGATTTTAAAGAGAGACAGGAACAAACTGTCTGAGAAGGCAAATCTTACTATGGGCAGGGAAAACAAAGTATTCTAAAAACTATACACAGGAAGAAAAAACCACTTCTGGAGACATGTTCCTTTCTCAAGGAATAGGCACGGTGAAGCTGCTTTGCAAAATGCCAGAAGGCGAAAGACGGCTTGAACTTAAAAACTGCCTATATGTTCCAGATTTCAAAGGAAACTTAATAAGTGCTACTAGAATAATGGAACTGGGAGAGGAACTGTATGCAACTGGAGAATTCTGCCACGTTCTAGATGAAGGAGAAATATGTTGCACTGCAAAACTGAAAAATGGACTTTTACATTTAGAATACCTTCAAGCTATGCATGCAAATATGGTCAAGGAAACCTGTAATTCTGAATGTTTGCATATTTGGCGTAGAAGAATGGAACATGCCAGCTTAGCCAGAGTAACCGCTCTAGAGAAGGCGAGCTCTGCACCATGGCCAACTTCACCCGTGGGTGCTACAGGGGTGAGTGGCTTCCTCAGCTGACACAAGGGCATGCCATGCCTGTAAGAGGCTGTGGCCTGCCACCTCTGCAAAGGTGGCAACAGGCTCTGTCCAATCTAATCTGGGTCACATTAGCCCTGAAGTAAGAGGGCAGAATGCACAAGGCTGGGTGGGTGAGTGCGCCAACTGTCAAGGCTGGGGGTGTCTGCCCAGCTGCCACTTCCTGGGACTCCTCACATCCTCCTCTCTCCCCACACCAGCTGGCCCCTGCATGCCAAACCCTTGTTTGAATGATGGACATTGTGTAGAAGCGGACCGCCCAGCTGGCTTTTACTGCTTGTGACCCAAGAGCTATGAAGGATCCTTCTGCGAGACTGAAACTGAACCAACAGGTACAGCCTCTCTTCCACCCACACCCCAGAGGGGCCCCTTAAGCCACAGGCTCCTTCTCTGCCAAGGCATCTCCCTCCTTTCCTCATGGCTGTGGCCCAGCCAGTTCTGTAGTTTGCCATAGCAGCACCTCATGCGGCACCCCAGAAACACCAAAACAAGCCACCACCACCCCAGGTGTGTGAACAGGTCACATGTCCTCTGGGCATGGCTGGCCAGGGCTCCTAGATGGCCACTCTTAGCACTTGTAACCAAACTCCTCCTCACATCCACCAAGTCTGGCCCACTCAGAGGCCTTGTGGGAGAGAGTGAGGGATTTATCTCGCTTGCGCTGGGTCATGGAGGAGGTAAGAACCAGCAGAAGACCCTTTGGGGCCGGGCCCTCTTCTTGACAGCAGCTCAGAGGAACTCACCCCTGCTCAGGCTGCATAGGACTCTTCTCCTGCCTGAAGCAGTTTTGTGGCTGTTCCAAAAGCGGGTCTCTTTAGCACATGGGAAGGTGGGTGCAAATCCACATACATGCTCCTGTGGCCTTGAAAAAACAGTGTGGAAGGCCACGTTCCCCTCTGTAAAAAAAGGCTGGAGATAAATAGCTGCTGCTTCTCACATGAACTGGCAGCAAGTCTGTCCCCGGGCAGCCCAGAAGCCACATCCCGCCCCCTCGGCATGACAGGTCCAGCCAGCTCAAAGTTGTTCCTCATCCTCTCCTGCTCTTGCTCCTTCCCTAGAAGGTCACCCAGAGGAGAATTCCTTCCCCGCCATTTCCATCATCGCGGGCCTTGCCGCCGTTGCTGTCCTAGTGACCCTGATCGCCGCCATACTCTCCTGCTGGTACATTTCCAGGTGAGAAGGCTGCGGAGAGACTGACATTCCAGGCAGGAGGATAACCAGCTCAGGTGCTGAATGGGTGGAGAGAAAGGGGCAGGATTTCCAGCAAGGTGTTCAGGGCAAAGTGTCCCTTGCAAAGGGCATTATGCTTCGAAGCTGAAGAGCTTAAGGACATCAAAGCTGAAATTGCAGGCAGACATTTTGAGTTGTGGGAGTGGGCTGGAGCTAGCGTGCAGTGCCATGGCCACCCCATCCCACCCCTTCCCTGAGAAGTCAGCTTGTAGGAAGAGAATTGCAGGGGGGCCAAGGATGGGGCACTCCCTGCAGAGGAAGGAACAGCCAAGGTGGAGCGTGTCCCCCCATGCCAGTAGAAACGTTGGACAGGCACCCACATCCACCCCCAGGAAAGATGACCAGCCAAGAGCGGTCATGGAATCAAAGGGTATGAGGGGAGTCAAGGGGCAGAGGGCGAGAGCTCTTGTGCAGCCACACTCCTTCTGTCTATACGGACACTCTTGTTGTTGTTTGCAGGAAACGTGCACAGAATCCCTCTGCAAGAGATGTCCGGTCTCTGCACCCTTCCACGCTCCCCTCGCCAGCTCAACAAGCCCTCTGCGATGTGTCCAACCCGGCCTTTGAACAGGACTAAAATCAATGGCTCTGGGTTCTTAGTACAAGTCTGTTTCCGGATTTTCTTCTTGTTCCTGTGTTAGATAAAGTGCTTCTCTGCCAAGCTGTCAGCCAGAATAAATCAAAGCTATTCCCCCCCCCCTTGCAGATTCTGGCTGAATACTCATGTGGACTTCATTTTTTATATAGCAAAGTCTGCAAACTGATGTGAGATGGATAGGCATCGATGTCCTACTTTCTGGGCAGCCTTTTCTCTTCTCTCCCCCTCCCCCAGAACAACCCCACAAGCCCTGCCCTTGACATACACACATACGCCAACTCTATGCCATGTTTTCCAGGGTAGAAGAATTCCCCATGATTCCCTAACAAAGAACATAAAAGAAAAACCAGGAAATCCCCGGGAAAGTAAAAATAGAGTTAATTTTATTTTCATAAGGGGGATGACGTTTCACCAGCATATTTAGGCATCCTCAAGTGGCGTTTTCTTAAAGCTGCCTTGTTCCTATGGAAGAGGACTCCATCCCTCCTGCCCCTGCCATGCGCACAGGCACCAAACCCTTAATTTCCCCAGGCAGGGGCCAAAATCCCACGCAGACAGTAAAGTTCCATTCATACCCTGTATGGATAAGTTAGCAAGTCTCTGCTGGCCAGCTAGTTCTCTTCCTCATCTTCATAGATGGGATTGATGTAGGCCTCGACCTTCCGGTCTTCTGCAAAGTCCCTCTGGTTCATGGGAGGCCACTTGGCATCTTTTTCCAGCTGCCGCTGCAACTTCCGGTAGCGACTCGAGGAGCGGAACTGGAACAGCGCCTTGATCAGCAGCCAGAGGCACCGGTTCTGCAGGATGCCATCCTGCAAAGAAGGGAGAAATCACTGGGGTGGACGGATCTGTCAGATTTTCCTTCTCTCACTTTCTCAGTTTTCCAGTTTTAAAGTTGGTTTTCCATATTTATGCAACATTTTGTGATTTTTAAAAAAAATTCTCATGAAAATTCATCAGCATGTTAGTGCAAATTTGTCCTAATAGACACATTTTGTATGCAGTTTTGACTAATGTACACATTTCTGCAAGTAATTTCCCCTAATTTTATGCATTTTGTATGTTATTTTTATTAGTATATTCTAGGCGGCTAGGCTACAGCTATTGTAGGAAAAGCTGCCTCAACTTCTGCCTCAGTTCCCCACAAGATAGTTTGGAAAGATGGATACTTGACACGAGACAGAACTAGTCTACAAATGTGCTTGATCTGTCCTGTTTCTCCCATCCTGGATTTTTGGTTACAGCGTTAGGGAGGGGAGAGGTTATGGCGGCTAAATGTCCCCAGCCAGCAGCACCACTCTGTCGACCACAACCCCCCCCCCACAGCAGCAGCAGGGAAGGTGGCTCTGCCAGGGTTGGCTCGTCCTCTTCCTCCCTGCTTGGCAGCCTGGGCACCATTCAGCACAGCCATTGCCGTGAACGAAGATCTTCATCACATCCACGGACAGTCCACACAATCCCTGGGAGGTTTTCACCACACTTCCCATTTTACAGATGGGAAACTGCAGGCAAGGAGAGGCTGTGAAATTGGCCCCTCCACACCCCTCAACTCTTTCCAGTATTTGATACTGTCTACCCAAAGTTTTTGTCCCTATCTTTATGACAGACCCCCTCCCCAAATATCAGGGGTCAGGCAGTACCACCACGAGGTGGTCATCACCATCCTGTCCTGCTTGTGAGCCTCTTTCAGGCATCTGTGGGTGGGCAGGAGGAACGCTGAGCATGTTCTGGCCCTCTTTAATCCTCCCCATCACCACAGCGGGTATCCACAACAACGGGTAGGTACTGCTCTGCTCCAAGGGAAGACTGAGCCAGTTACCAGAGAAACAAAAAGACAGAAATCTGCTCACCTCCACAATGAGCGAGACAGAAAACGTGACCAACAGCATCAGCAGGACGTAAACCCTCCAAATGGCTGGAGTGCAGAGAAGCTGTGAGGAAAGAGGTCCAAGGCTTTTAACCCTCCGCAGCAAGGACGCAGAGCTTGGAAAAGTTACTTTTTTGAACTACAACTCCCATGAGCCCAATCCAGTGGCCACGCTGCCTGGGGCTGATGGGAGTTATAGTTCAAAAAAGTAACTTTTCCAAGCTCTGGCAAGGAGGCAGTCTTATGCACCCATGGCAGCGGATGGCTCCATGACAGTGGAATCTGCTCCAGGGTTTAGTCTGAACTTCCCAGGAGCTGCCCAAGGTGAGCGGAGCCAGGCCAAGGGTGCTTTATGGCCCTGCTGAGACAATGCTGCATTGTCTTCCAAGTGGAGAGCGTTCTGTTTGCTCTGCTGCTGGGTGCCCGTTTCCTGATGCTGAGGGGTGCTTACTGCACCCAGGGGGGCAGGTGGATGGCATCCCCCGACTCTGGGCTCCTCCAACTCACCTCCATTCCCTTGTAGACGGCTTCAAGGTCAGCAAAGAAGAGGAAGAGGGAAACTCCCAGCTGGAGGCACAGCAGGCAGGAGTAGATATCTGGGGAATCAAAAGAGGAAGAGCCCCCAGTTAACCCCAGGGACGGGTGTGTGTGCATGAAGTTAGCAAGCCAGCAGCTCCGGGTGTCCCACTGGACATCAGGGAGGGCACCTGGCCGCAGGGCTGACGGCGGCTGCTGCTGCCGCCATGAAAGAGGGCAGTCCACTGCCCAGTGAAGCCTCCAGGCCAATCGGGGTGGGGGTGTTCTAGTCAAAAGCAAACCCTTGTCTCTCAACCTCCTCAACCCCCATCTATGTAATAAGAGGGTAATGCATAATATATAAGGCTATCTTGCAGGGCTGATGCATCGGCATGCACGGCTTCATTTCCTTGTAGTAATAAATACTACGTCTCTTTAGTAAGTTCTTAACAGACTAGTTATTCCTGCACTCCGCTGCAATACATGTCAAACTCCAACAGAAGGAATGCATGGAAACCCTTCCAAGCTCCTCAGGAAGATGCTGTCTGGATACTAAGCAGAATCCTGGTTATTTGTAACCCCCAGCCAACGTTTTCCCCATGTGGAACAGGGCTGGCCAGGCCCCTGGCAGGGGCGAGTTCTGGCCATCCAGGCTCTGGTGCCCAGGCAGTGGCTCAGGGGGGGCTTGGATGCCACCAGTCATGAACGGGAACGTGGGGGCTCAATCCCCTCACTCACAGTTGGTGTAGATGGGCTTCCTGAAGGGTTTCCCTTTGGAGAAGACAAAGGCCCCGATCATGCAGTTGATGGTGACGATCGGCCAGAGGGTGGTGGTCTCGTAGCTCAAGATACTGTGCTCCTGGGCTGTGGAGTTGGCTGTTCCGTTGCCTGGGGACACCGGCTGGTTTCCTATAGGGCACCCGCTGGAAAAAAGAGGGCCCCGAGGATGACTGCCTCCGCCTCTCGCCTCTGCTTCTCCCTGGCCCTTCTCTGTCTCTGCCTCCTTGGAGGGGCAGAGGCACCTGTCTCCAAGCGGGGCTTACGTTGAGGCAACTCTAAGCCAAGAGCCTGTTATGAGTGTTCAGCTAACTCCCATTTTGGTTCAAGTGGAATCAAGGGGGTGCAAGGCCCTGGAGCATTCTGGACTATAATTCCCACCCCACACCCCCTGTTATTTTACTCATTATGCATTCCTGAGGTACTCTTAAAAGGACAGCACAAGGCCATCCTGTGAGCAACAAAAATAACCAAGAGAAACTGAGATGAATGTTATCTTCTTCCTTGGCAGGCTTCCCTCAAGCTCAGCAGAACAATCCCATTGTTTAAAAGACAGCATTAGAAAGTCGCCTGAGTTTCTCAGTGTCAGCTAGAAACACACACACACACACACGAAATCACCTCGTGCCCAGATCCCTCCTTTTTCATGGGAGTTGGAAGAGAAAAAGTGTCTTTAAAAAGCAGGGCTTGAGACCTAGGAGGGGGGTTGATGGTGATCTGAGCTCCAACACGGGTAACTATGCTCTCAAGCAACAACACGGGACTTTGGGCCGCA